>NC_092709.1:171141527-171441527 GCF_047496885.1 Scyliorhinus torazame | reverse complement strand
AAGTAGGTGGCGCTGGCGGGTCAGGCGTGGGGCGCGGGACGGGGGTGAGGGTGGCGTTAGGGACGCGAAAAACCCCCTCCTCTCCGTGGAGAGTGTTAGCCGGGACCCAACGCGTTGGCGCCGGCGGCGGGTCGTACATGGGCTGCGGGGAGGGGGGTTGGGGAGCGTAGGCGGCGTGCAGGGCTCCCAGTTCTCCCGGGACCGCGGTGGTCGGGACCCAGAGCGGCTGCGCCTGCGGGTCGCACATGGCGTGCTGGGGGGGTTGGGACGCATAGACTGCTTGCAGGGCTCCCTGTGGCCCCGGGACGGCGGCGACCTTGGGGGATCGGCACACCACCGCATAATGGCCCTTTTTCCCGCAGCTTTTGCAGATGGCTGCGCGGGCCGGGCAGCGCTGTCGGGGGTGTTTCGCCTGGCCGCAGAAATAACAGCGGGCGCCCCCGGTGCGACTCGGCGTTTGGACTGCGCAAGCCTGTGGGGTGTCCGGGGGGGGGGTAGGGGGTTTGCCGCGACGGGTACGTACGGGGCCCAATGGCCTGCCGCGCGGTCGGGGCCGTAGGCGCGGGTATTACGCGCGGCCACGTCTAGGGAGGCTGCTAGGGCCCGTGCCTCTGAGAGTCCTAGCGACTCTTTTTCTAGAAGTCTTTGGCGGATTTGGGAGGATTGCATACCTGCCACAAAAGCGTCGCGCATTAACATGTCCGTGTGTTCGTTTGCATTCACCGACGGGCAGCTGCAGGCTCGTCCCAAAATCAGCAGCGCGGCGTAGAACTCGTCCATCGATTCTCCGGGAGCTTCCCGTCTTGTCGCGAGCTGGTAGCGAGCGTAGATTTGGTTAACTGGGCGAACGTAGAGACTTCTCAGTGCTGTGAACGCCGTCTGGAAATCGTCGGTGTCTTCAATGAGGGTGAAAATCTCCGTGCTCACCCTCGAGTGCAGGACCTGCAGTTTTTGTTCGTCTGAGACTCGGCCGGTGGTCGTCCTGATGTAGGCCTCGAAGCAAGTCTGCCAGTGTTTGAAGGCTGCTGCCGCATTCACTGCGTGGGGGCTGATCCTCAGGCATTCCGGAATGATCCTGAGCTCCATAGTCCTTTTTAGGCACGCTTAATAAATTGTAGCGCACAAAGACTCCATGAGACGAATAGAGTGAAGTCGATGAGGCTTTATTAAGCGTGTCTGTTCCCCAGCAGCTCGATAGTAAACTGGCCTGCGGGGGAAGACACCGGCTTCTTATACTTCGCCTTCAGGGCGGAGCTTGAGGTCAACGGCCAACCAGGACCCGGGATCTGTCAGCCAATGACATTAGGGCTTCCAGTCCCACATGACCCCCAATACATACTACCACACTCTGTTGCTTCACATTTGCTTTCAGTCTCGTTGAAGCAAGACCTTGGAGTCTCAGCTTAAATAATAACTCTTGCTGGGTTTCGGCTTTTCAAAATTAGATCCTGTACATGTACATTTTGTCCTTTCAACAGCTCAGGTAGGCATTTAGTTTGCTTGTTGAAATGCTGACCTCCTTTTACCTGTGCATTAGTGAGTTGTTGTCTTACTTCTTTGTGGTCACTTCGAGGGTGCATCTTTCTTGGCAGAGTTGTCTTATACTTTCATCCATTCAACAGCTCTTCAGATGATTTAATGTCAGCCTTGCGAGGTGTAGATTGGAGTGACAATAAGACAGGGTTTGGTCTTCCTTTGTCTCTTGGTGTTTTGTTACTGTTCTCTTGACTGTTTGGCCGTTGTAAGCCAAAGTATTGTTTACCCCTTTAATGCACAATAATTTTAATTTTTAATTTTTAGAGTGTCCAATTAATTTTTTCCAATTAAGGGGCAATTTAGCGTGTTTAATCCACCTATCTTGCACATCTTTGGGTTCTGGGGGTGAAACCCATGTGAACACGGGGAGAATGTGCAAACTCCACACGGACAGTGACCCAGAGCCGGGATCGAACCTGGGACCTCGGTGCCGTGAGGCAGCAGTACTAACCAATGCACCACCGTGCTGCCCCACAATAATTTTTTAACCATGTAACTATTTCTTTATTTATTTTCTATTATTGACTGTAATTGGTTCAGGCGTGGCCCTCTGCACAGAGTTTGCCTCATAATAGTAGCATGGAATATTGAGGTGAAAGAAGATGTTTGAGACCGAAGAGTTTTTCAGAACTGTGTAGTATGGGCATAGGGGAATGCATGGAATGTAATTTGGCCAAGCAAACCTTGCCTGAATCAGCATGTTATGCAAAACAGCTTAAAAACTGTGCAGAGGTACTTGCCTCAGACCCTGAGAAAGACAGATCGCTGTTTGTTCATTCGGGCTAATAAACCTATCTTCCGCAACCAGCTCTTACGGACAGTACAAGAGATAACAACTGAAGCAAAATGGTCAAGTTTATTCAAGCAAAGATCTTGCATTTCTTCAAAGAAGCTACCACAGGAGACAGTACGAAAAGGACAGTGATGTGATTGAAAATCAATTAAATGGGCTAAAAACAGGTATTATCTTATATAGCACAAGGCCAGAGCCAAAAATGGTATGAAGAGTACACAAATACATTGTTACTGCAATGGTTAGAGTGACCTGGTCATCTGCTCAAAAGTCAGGAGTGGAGGGTTCGTTGGTAAATTGTGAATATCCAAGTTGTTATATGCTATTGATACCCAGAGTAGAGATTAGGATCTTTAGATCAGACAGGATCTTATAAAGTGGCTTTCTATAATCCCAGGGTCCCTTGGGTAACCTGGTAATATGGTGATGATGTTGAACCCACATTGTTCAGCAAATTCTGTCAATACTCTGGAGGTGAATTGGATATCATTTTCACACCTTATTCTTTCAGGAATCCCTTGCCAGTGAACAGAACTCATACTGCTGAGATGTTTGTTGCAGCTCTTGTTGTAGCTTCCTGTACCAGCCTCCCCGAACAAACGCTGGAATGTGGCGACTAGGGCCTTTTCACAGTAACTTCATTTGAAGCCTACTTGTGACAATAAGCGATTTTCATTTCATTTCAACTCTTTCACATTTGTATAAAAGGGAACTTTGTAGTTTGTAGCTATAAAATACCAATCTTGTGATGAACTTGGCCCCCACAATGTGCTACTCTATGGGTGGTACTTTAGCTCACTTTGCTGGACAGCTAGTTTGTGATGCAGCACAGAGGCCGGCAGTGTGGTATCAATTCCCATGCAAGCTGAGATTATTAATGAAGGCCCGGACTTCTCAATCTTGTCCCTTGTCTGAGGTGTGGTGATCCTCAGGTTCAATCACCACCAGTCAGCTGTCCCCTCAAAGGGGAAAGCAGCCTATGATCATCTGGGACCATGACAACTTTAATAGGTCATCACCTTCCCTAACTCCCTCATCTTGGAGATATTGAGCAAGAGTCTTTCAGTGCTGGTCTCCATAAACGGGGAACAGATAGACTGGCACTCGTGGGAGTCTCCTAGGGGATTGTCGGCCCCCAGGTACTTGCCCTCTGATATGGCGGTACCCTGGCACTGCTGGTGCCACCTGGGTGCCAGCCTGGCACTGCCAATGTGCCTGGGTGGCACTGCCAGCAGGCAGGGGCACTACCAGGGTACCAGACTGACACTGACAATGTGCCAAGGTGGCATTTTTTGTATGGTGGTGATCAGTCTGATGACCCCCTTACAGTGCGGTGGGGCTTTGGGGGTTGCGTAGGGTGTTTGAGGGACTGGGACACCATTTAAAAATGGCGTTCCGATCTCTCGCTGCACTCAGTGCAGGAACCAAGGCTAAGTGCGTCCTTGTCGGAATGTTCCCCGCTGAGGCCCCGTATCTAACCGGAGTCATGATAGTTGGCGTTGTGTTTCTCAGTGCTGCGTGTGCTGGGAAACCAGCGGCTAAACGCATTCGCTATGGGACATAGTTCCCATTTGGTTAGACGCGCCCTGAATCTTTGCTGGTTTTCGTAGTATGAAGATGTTGGGCATAGCAAGGGTTAATGAGGGACCAGAGAACTGTATCGCTCACAGTGTGATGTAGAGAAACAACAGCAAACAGGAAACAGTGTTGGATGGAGGTGCTTGGGTAGATGTTGACATGAAGTTAGCTCCTAAACTGGACTATATTTTTTACAGATGTATATAGTTATGTGTTACCAATAAACGCAACTGCTCAACCTTATGTGAACCTTTTGGAGAGATCTACTGAACAAACACTTACAACAGTTTCATCTCTAATTTGACTCGATTTTGATAGTTTTACAGTCATTAGCTGCAGTTTTTCACAACTGCTCACCTCAGGAGAAAAGGACCACCTGTTTCAATGATGTTTTTTAAATTGTAGGTCCCGATCCTTGTGTGGTTCATGGGCGGGTGTGGGGAGGGAAGTGGTGCAATCGTTCCCGGCGTTCCCATTCGTTGGAGAATGCCGGCCGTGACCGGTTTTGAAGTTGAAAATGCCGGCTATGACCAGGTTTTAAATGCGATTGATGCAGTGTTCCAACCAGAAGTATAAGCAGAGAGCAGGGGCGTCATTCTCCGACCCCCCAGCGGGTCGGAGAATGGCCGTTGGCCGCCGTGAATCCCGTCCCCGCCGGTTGGCGAAGTCTCCGAAGGGAGAAAGGTCGGCGGGGCGTTAATGGCGCCGCAGACGTCGGAGAATGGCACGGGTGGGCGCAAGGCAGCTGATTTTGGGCCTGCCGATATTCTCCCGTCCGGATTGTCCGAAGTCCCGTCGATGTGATGACGGGTCACGTCGACGTAAATCAAACCTCCTTTTAATCGGCAGGCGATGGCGTGGCCGCAGTCTGAATGTGTGGGGAGAGGTGTGTGTAGGGTTGTGTGTGTGTGTGTGCGGCGGGGGGGGGGGCGTGGTTAGAGTGGGCTGGGCTCCGGGGGAGTGCCGGGAGGGGGTCCGTGCCGGGGTGGAGGATGGGGTCCGTGCCGGGGAGGAGGATGGGGTCCGTGCTGGGAATGGGGATGGGGGGGGGGTCCATGCCGGGGAGGAGGATGGGGGGCCCGTGCCGGGGAGGGGGATGGGGGTCCGTGCCAGGGAGGAGGATGGGGGGCTCCGTGCCGGGGAGGAGGATGGGGGGTCCGTGCCGGGGAGGAGGATGGGGGGTCCGTGCCGGGGAGGAGGATGGGGGGTCCGTGCCGGGGAGGAGGATGGGGGGTCCGTGCCGGGGAGGAGGATGGGGGTTCAGTGCCGGGGAGGAGGATGGGGGGTCCGTGCCGGGGGGAGGATTGGGGGTCCGTGCCGGGGAGGAGGATGGGGGGTCCGTGCCGGGGAGGAGGATGGGGGGTCCGTGCCGGGGAGGAGGTTGGGGGGTCCGTGCCGGGGAGGAGGATGGGGGGTCCATGCCGGGGAGGAGGATGGGGGGTCCGTGCCGGGGAGGAGGATGGGGGGCAAGTGAGTTGGTCCACCTGGCCAGGTGCCAGCCTCCAACAGTTGGACCCATGCGGTCCATGCCACCTGGCTGGGGGGAGGAGGGGGTATGGGGAATGATGACATGTCGTCGTTCCCCTCCCCCCCACCAGGCCATCATGTTTTCCGATCATCCAGCGATGTTGGCCGCCGTGGCGGCAGCCGCTAATGTCCATGTTGCCCTGGATGAGGAGGAGGAGGAGGAGCGTGCCAGAGAGGCGGCGCAGGCTGCCACTGAGGGGCAGGCGGCAGCCGCCCAGGCTGGAGGGACACCTGACCGACAGGACGAGGAGGGGGAGGAGGACGTCGCGGCCCCACGGCAACGGAGGCACCCGAGGGCTCCCCGTGTGTACCGGCCCCGGCAGTCATACCAGGACCTCACGGACCGGGAATGCAGGAGGAGACTCCGGATGAGGCGGGAAACCGTGGCACACATCTGCCACCTGCTGGCACACCTGTCACCGCGTGGCACTGGCGGGGGACACCCTCTCCCCGTGTCCGTCAAGGTTACGGTGGCCCTGAACTTTTATGCAACCGGGTCATTCCAGGCACCGAGTGGGGACCTGTCCGGCATATCGCAGACATCGGTGCACCGGTGCATCCGGGCAGTGACAGATGCCCTATATGTCATGGCGCACCGCTACATCCGCTTCCCTGTGGACCGGGCCAGCCAAGATGCCCGGGCCGTGGGCTTTTCTGCCGTGGCCGGGTTCCCCATGGTCCAGGGCGCGATTTATGGGATGCACGTCGCCGTGCGGCCACCTGCAGATAACAGGGCCGTGTTCACCAATAGGAAGGGGACCTATTCGATGAACATACAGGTGGTCTGCGACCACTGCATGATGATCCTGCACGTCTGCGCCCGTTACCCGGGCAGTGTACACGACTCATACGTGTTGTCGCGGTCATCCATCACCGGCATGTACGAGGGACGCCATTCCCGGCTGAGGGGCTGGTTGCTGGGCGACGGGGGCTACCCATTGTGATCGTGGCTGATGACGCCTATACGGAGGCCACTCAATGAGACGGAGAACCGCTACAATGATGCCCATGTAGCGAAAAGGAGAGTGATAGAGAGGTGCTTTGGCGTGCTGAAGATGCGTTTCAGGTGCCTGGACCTCTCTGGGGGCGCACTCCAATATCGGTCAGATAGGGTCGGCCGCATCATTGTGGTGTGCTGCGTCCTGCACAACATAGCCCAGCAGAGGGGCGATGTGCCGCAGGCAGAGGAGGGCGGAGTGGAGGAGCAGCAGGAAGAGGCGCAGTCCTCCCCAGATGAGGGGGATGGGGGCAATGGTCAGGGCAGACGGGCTAGACACAGGCGGGTGGCTGTCCACCATTACCAGCTGGCTCAGAGAGGAAGGGGACAGGCTGATACTGATAGCCGCCCGCTTCACTGACTAGATGGGCGTGGGAATCGGGTAGTATGGCCACAGACCACACACCATGGCAACAGCCGACCACCCACACCCCCCACTCATCCACCCACCCAGCACCCTCACCCCCCTCCCCAACCCCACCCACCCCACCCGCATGCACACCACCCCCCCCTTTGCCGATCCACTTGCGGCACAACGGCCGGGCTCACACAGTTGCCGGTGGACGCGTGTCTATTGCAGGCCATGGAGGATGATGACAACCCGCCCTGCGATGAGCTCCTGGCTCCACATCGTTGGACTATGTCTGACCCATGGCCACAGTACCACCATCCACCCGGACCATCCCTGCATGCGGCTGTGACACTGCAGCGCACGGTCCCGTCCTCTGCCTGGGGGGATGTTGATGGCGGCCCAGGGGGAAGGGGCAGACTCACCTGGGGCTGAGGTAAGACCACCCCTCACACACACACACTTGCACTCAACGTACATGACACCCCCGCACGCTTTGGACAGAGCACAAAGGCAGCTTCTGTGGGTGTAACATTGACTTTAATAACCAAAGGAGTTCATGCACGTGCCCTAGCCCCTAAAACTCATCTGTGCCCTGCACCCGTGCCAACTTACTCAGTGTCTAATTGTTTGGCCTTACGGGCCCTTTGACTACGTCTACGTGGTTCCCCAGACAGTACAGCAGAACTGGAGGTGGACTCCTGTGATTCCTGCCCTCTGACACGGGATCCCTTTGGCGGCCGTTTCCTGGGGCGTCCTGGCCTAGATGGGCCAGGCTGCGGCCCGGGCGACTGGGATGGCGAGCTGCCAGCCTGTCCTGCCCGTTGCCCACCTGATGCACCTGGGACAGAAGGGGGGGGGAGTCTGAGGTGTCACGGTGTTCCGGGACCTCCCCTACAGGGGGACCCGGGACGGACCACAGCACCTCCTCCTCCCTCGGGGTGCCCGATGGCCCCCAGACATCTACATGGGTGGGGGATGCGAACAGACTGGCCATCCGACGCCCCCCCGACATCTGGCGCTGCCAGTCCTGGAGGCCCGTGCTGGTATCGACATGGGTCTGCAGGTTTGCAGCCATGGAGCCCAGGGGATTGGCAAACCCTGTCTGTGACTGTGCGACGCCGGCTCGCACATGGCCAATGGCGCCGATGCCTTCAGCGATGGCCTGCAGAGACTGGGCTATGGCCTGCTGAGACTGGGCTATGGTCTGCTGAGACTGGGCCATGGCCTGCTGAGACTGGGCTATGGCCTGCTGAGACTGGGCCATGGCCTGCTGAGACTGGGCCATGGCCTGCTGAGACTGGGCTATGGCCTGCTGAGACTGGGCCATGGCATTGAGCGCCTCTGCCATCTGGCGCTGGCACTGGCTCATGGCCTCCTGTGAGAGGGCAGCCATGTCCTGGGCCACAGACGCCGCCTGCACAGAAAGCACCAGGCCTCGCAAACCGTTCCCCATGTCTGACACCATCGCACCCATTGCCTCCATCGCGGACGCCACCCGTGCGGTGTCGGCCTGGGTGGCACATATGACCGGCACCACTTCCAGCTCCTGGACGCGGGTGGACACCTCCACCTGCGACTGCAGCCGCCGCAAGCCGGCCGTCACCCTCTTCGCTCGTCTCCGGTTCGGTGGTTGCATCGGATCTATGGGTGGGTGCGGTAACTCCAGGAACCCGGGATCCATCTGGGCGGCAGATGTTCGCTTGGGCTGGGCTGCCCTCCGACCGCTCGGCCCCTCTGCTGCTCCTACCTCCACCTGCTGTACCGGGACGGCTGTGTTGTGCGCACCAGTGAGTGTAGCAGACGCCTCATCACTAAAGTGCCCAACCGAGGTGAGTGTTTCTGCGATGGTGGAGGGTGTTGGTGACAGCAGTGGCGTTGTGTCGTGCTCTTCGTCCCACTCTGAGTCCATGGCACTTTGGGGTGGGGGTTCGTCTCCACCCATCCACTCTGTGTCACTGTGCGGTATTTCGTCTTCTTGGGTAGTGCTGTCCCGGGTAGGGGTGTCCTGGGTAGTGGTGTCCTGGGTAGTGGTGTCCTGGGTAGTGGTGTCCTGGCCCGGCTGTGACGGGGGCCTGTGGCTGCCCCTCTCGTCGCTGGGTGGCACACGCCTGCGTCGTCGCACCCGCACGTGACGGGGGCGTCGTCTCCCTGTTGCTTCAGGTCTCTCCGTTTCCCGTGGTCTCCAAGGGACATCCTGCGGGCGTCGCATGCCGGAGGGTCCGGGTCTCTCCGTCTCCCGTGGTGTGCGAGGGGCATCCTGCGGGCGTCGCATGCCGGAGGGTCCGGGTCTCTCCGTCTCCCGTGGCCTCCGAGGGGCAACCTGCGGGCGTCGCATGCCGGAGGGTCCGGGTCTCTCCGTCTCCCATGGCCTCCAAGGGGCATCCTGCGGGCGGTCTGCATCTGCGGGGATGGGTGCCTCGACGTTTGCTCCTGCGATACACAATGAAGCATGCATGGTTAGACACGCAGGCAGTGATCAGGTGATATGGGGAAGGGGGATATAGGGGAGGGGGGATATGGGGACGGGCTGTCGGTGGCTCACTTGCTAGTACGCCCCCGACCTCTGCATCAGCAACCACCCGGTCGTCAGGTCCGCCAGCCAGTTCCAGGGCCCTTTCCTCGTGTTCGGTCAGTGGCCTCTCATCAGCGGGGCCTCCTCCAGTCCTCACATGCTCCCTGGTGTGCGCGTTTCTCCTGTGGCGGGGGGGGGGGGGGGGGGCGGGGGGTGGTGGCAGGGGTAAAAGGCAACACTGTTAGGCAGGTATATGAATGCACGCCATCGGTTGCGCGTGTATTGCAGAGGTTAAGGTTAGGGCTGGATTCACTGGATATGGGGGATTTGGGGGAGGGGGGATATGGGGGATATGGGGGATATGGGAGAGGGGGGATATAGGGAGGGGGATATGGGGGAGGGGGGATATGGGGATGGGGGATATGAGGGAGGGGGGTATGTGGGGGAGGGGGGATATGGGGGACGGGGGATATGGGGGAGGGGGGATATGGAGGAGGGGGATATGGAGGAGGGGGTATATGGGGAGGGGGGATATGAGGGATATGGGGGAGGGTGGATATGGGGAGGGGGATATGGGGGATATGGGGGAAGGAGGGATATGGGGGAGGGGGGATATGGGGGAGGGGAGATATGGGGGAGGGGGGATATGGGGGAGGGGGGATACGGGGGATATGGGGGAGGGGGATATGGGGAGGGGGGATATGGGGGAGGGGGGATATGGGGAGGGGGATATGGGGGAGGGGGATATGCGGGATATGGGGGAGAGGGGATATGGGGGAGGGGGGATATGGGGGATATGGGGGAGGGGGATATGGGGGAGGGGGATATGGGGGAGGGGGGATATGGGGAGGGGGATATGGGGGAGGGGGGATATGGGGAGGGGGGATATGGGGAGGGGGATATGGGGGAGGGGGGTTATGGGGGATATGGGGGAGGGCGGATATGGGGGAGGGGGGATATGGGGATATGGGGAGGGGAGATATGGGGGATATGGGGGAGGGGGATATGGGGGAGTGGGGATATGGGGAGGGGGATATGGGGGAGGGGGATATGGGGAGGGGGATATGGGGGAGGGGGATATGGGGAGGGGGATATGGGGGAGGGGGATATGGGGAGGGGGATATGGGGGAGGGGGGATATGGGGGAGGGGGGATATGGGGGATATGGGATGGGGGTATGGGGGATATGGGATGGGGATATGGGGGAGGGGGGATATGGGGGAGGGGGGATATGGGGGTGGGGGGATATGGGGGAGGGGGATATGGGGGAGGGGGATATGGGGGAGGGGGATATGGGGGTTATGGGGAGGGGGATATGGGGAGGGGGATATGGGGGAGGGGGTTAAGGGGATATGGGGGAGGGGGATATGGGGGATATGGGGGAGGGGGTGATATGGGTGTGGGGGATATGGGGGATATGGGGAGGGGGGTATAGGGGAGGGGGGATATGGGGATATGGGGAGGGGGATATGGGGGATATGGGGGAGGAGGGATATGGGGATATGGATATTGGGTAGGTACGGGGGGGAGACTTACCCTGGCTGCTCTGACGAGGTCGTTCACCTTTCTGTGGCACTGGGTGCCTGTCCGTGGTTTCAGGGCCGCAGCGGTGACGGCCTCTGCCACCTCCCTCCACAGACGCCGGCTGTGGCGTGGGGCAACTCTGCGGCTGTGCCCTGGATACAGGGCGTCCCTCCTCTGCTCCACCGCGTCCAGGAGTGCCTCCACATCCCGTGACTGGAACCCCGGGGCTGAGCGGCGGCCGTCCATCGGTCGGGTGTTCCGGTCGGGTGTTCCGTTCGGGTGGGGGGGGAGCAGTGCGTCCTTATGAGCCGTCACGCCGTGCGGCGTGTATGACGCTGCACGGCGTGAACCACGTGAGCAAGCGCGGATCCCGTCACCTCGCTGCTAGCCCATTTCGGGCTGGAGACTTCGCGACGATTTTTGCGGCGTGACGCAGGTCGGATTTGCGCCGTTTTTTGCGCCGATCGGCGGACTTTGCGCCGATAACGGAGAATTTCGCCCCAGGTCACTCACCCGGCATATACACTGATGACATGCCCGTGCTCTTGGCACCAAATCACGGAGGAGAGATTCCTTTGTTTTCGAGCTTGAGCAAGCAAGCAAGAGGACCGTGAAGAACCGAAGATGGGTCATTTTGTTACAAGGAAGAGGCAGCCAGAGACACAAACAGGCCAGGACGTTACGACTGAATCAACTGGAGAGAGCTCCGCAGGAGAGTTCATGGCAGGACAAAGCAGTGTTTGTATGAACTGGTGAATGGCCCACTAAGAAGAAATTGAAATCGGGAACAAAGAGGTATAAAGATGATTACTTGAGGTATGACTTTGTCAATTGTGCCAATGCAAATCAGGATGCAAAGCCTATGGGCTGGATTCTCCGCCAGCGGGATGCTCCGTTTTGCCGGCAGCCCGGGGGTTTCCCGACCGGTTTGGGGGGGGGGGAGGGGCTGCACCACAATGGGAAACCCCCATTGACTAACCGGCGTAATGGAGCATCCCACCGGCATGCTGAAACAGAAATGTGGCGCGGTGGGGTGACGAATCCTGCATAATGTATGCTATACGTAGGGAAGTACTGGGAAATGAAAGTTTAAAACCCTCAAAACTTCAAAGGTATTTGAAGACTTCGCATGGCGAGTTCGAGGGCAAACCTCTTTGTTTTTTTTCAAAGGATTCTGTGAGAACCTAAATCATTAGCTGAAGTCCTGAGCAGAAATGTAACACTGAATGAAAAATAAAGTGAGATCGTGAAGACCAAATGAACTCACCTGTCATATTAAAGGTAAGTGAAAATGGTTTGTCACGAATGTTGGCCTGCATGGGTCCTGAAGGTTGGCCGGTTGGTAAAAGTGGGTCCTGGAAAAAGATTTTTGAAAAACGCAGATGTAAAACATAGAGTTAATCTCATTACATTTGCGAGTCCTTCTGGTTTGAGTTGTTCCTACCTGTTATTCCTCAGTTCCATGATTTGCCATTATCATGACATTGCTTGGTTTCAGAACAGCTTTCCTTGTGTAACCATTTTCTTTTAAATTTTCAGGGAAGATCTTCTGGTATATTCTGAGCAGGACAATGGCACCCTGTGCTTCGACAGCAAGCTTCAGCTTCAGATTTAGGATTACGGGCTTATTTCATAACCACTTTCTAGCTGAACGATTGCAAGAATTTCTTTTCTCTGGGACAGTCACGTACAGTTTCATGCAGTTATAAGGTTGTTATGTCATCATTTTGTTCTCAAATTCATCGGCATCTTTCAAATTTGGAAGTTTTGATTCTTTTTACTTTTTAATTGCCCTGTTGCATTGCCTCTGGTAACTTCTTTACCATCTTATTTCTTTGATCTGCACATCTTTTCCTAGTGATTGGGCTTTTCACAAACTCTGCAGTTTAATCCATGCGCAGTATATTTCCTTCTGTCTATGAACTCATGTGGCCGTTTACAGCTCCTGCACATCTTTTCTCTCTGGTTTGCATTATTTTGTTGCTGGTTGACTGCATCAAACCTGTTGCCTTTCTCTCAGGTTAACTGAAAGCTAACTGATTGGGGAGTCAGTGTCTTCAACTGTGCATGCTCTGACAGTGTCTACAGCCTGCAATATTGTGGCTTGTCCTCTCCAATTTTTTGTTTGTATTCAGAGTGGGCAGAGCCCCAAATAAGCTGATCAAGCAACCATTCATCTGTATCCTTAAATTTCATTCTCTGGCTGCATTTTTCAATCTTGTTATGAAATTGTAAACAGCTCACCTGGTTCCTGCCTCAGACCCTGAAATTCATATTGATAGATCTAATGATTTGACTCTGGCTGGAGATGTGTGGCTAATCTTGCAAAAATAATTATGTCTTTGCTCCTGCTGTCATTTTCACTCATCACCCAGCTATTGGACAGAGATTTCCCAAAAATGCAGAGTGCTGAATCAGGCAAGAGAAGCTGTGTGAAACTCACCAGCTTCACAGACACCTTTCCTTGCCTGATTAAATGGCACTCTGTGTAATTTCAAAAAGATTGGGGCGCCCTTTTTAAAGGATGGCCCAATCTCAAAGTTACATTTAAGGATGTCCTCCTTCCAAGCATTGGGGCAACCCCATTCCACAATGACAACATCAGGGCATCCACCCTTGCAGTCATTGAGGCTCTCCCCTTCCCCCTTGCAGTCAGCGGACTCTCCCCTCTTACACCCACCACACATAAGGGGAACCTTCCAATGGCGGAGTGTTACCCCCTTCCCCTGCTAGAGCTCCCTTGGCACTGTCTACTTCATGTGCCCTATTGACACTGCCTCTTTCATGTACCCCCTTGGCACTGTCCCCTTCATATACTCTATTGGCATAGCCCATTTTGCACTGCCCATGTTGCACTGCACCTTGGCATAGCCCAATTGGCTGTGACCCCTGGCAGTGCTCCCCAGCATGCCCCAGGGGTGGCACGGTGGCACAATGGTTAGCACTGCTCCAGGGACCCAGGTTCAATTGTGGTCTCGGGTGACTGTCTGTGTGGAGTTTGCACTTTCTCCCCGTGTCTGCGTGGGTTTCCTCGGGTGCTCCAGTTTCCTCCCATAGTCCAAAGATGTGCAAGTTAGGTGGATTGACCATGCTAAATTGTCCCCTAACGTTCAAAAGGTTAGGTAGGGTTACTAGGTTACGGGAACAGGGTGGAGGTGTGGGCTTTAATAGGGAGCACTTTCCAAGGGCCGGTACAGGCTTGATGGTCCGAATGGCCTCCTTCTGCACTGTAGTGATTCTGTGATTAACCATCATGCTGTAGTGATATCATGATTATGTTGTAATTCACCAACTGACCATTAGGAGTCCTATTACTATATAAGTGAATGTTAGAGTCAGGTGACCTCAGACTGACTAGGGAGCTGCGAGAGAGGTTGTTTGTGCATGTTAAAACTATTATTCACTGACTTCCAGTGGCTTTTGCGAGCGGGTCGGCCGCATTGAGAGGAGCTCCCTCTGGTGGTCACAATTGCGGCGCTTTCGGGGGTTTCCCCGATTCTTCGCTCTCCCCTCCGATTATCGTTGGCCTTTGGGGATGTCCCGGGCGTTAAGCGGGGCCGGTTTGAAAACCGGCGAGGAATCCCGCGCGGGTGTCGGGCGGCTGGTGATGAGGCGTCGGGACCAGCGCACGTGGAGGTCGGAGCTGTGGAGCTAAACGGAGGTCGAGGCGGCAGGCCCGAAGCCAGGGCACGATGTAGGTGAGATGTCCCACATCGGGTGGCTCCCGCCTAGAATGTTGTAAGAAGACTGAAGTCCGGTCCCAGGGGAATTCTGGAGGAATACAAAAAAGAGAAGTTTTAAAGAAACTTGGTGAAGAATTTTTTGTTTCTCTATAAAAAAAAATGATTGAAGAAGAAAATAAGGGTGGAAAAAAAAAGGAAAAACAATAGGTCGTTAAAGGATGCGAAAAGCAGCGTCGAAGAAGGGAGGAAACGCGGGCTAGCCGTTGAATGAGAGGACCAGCAAAAGCGCTGACAAGATGGCGGATGCCGGACAGAATGGTGGGGCCGCACTACTTAAGGTGGAGAAGGTGACCGAGGTGATGGCGGTGGAGCTGGAAAAGCAGTTTGCAAGGCACATGGAGGCTTTGAGGAAGGAGATGGCGGTCACATTGAAGTCATTGGTGGAGGAGGCAATCGCCCCGGTGAGGGTAGCTGTGGCAAAGACATCGGCCGAGGTGAGAGAGCAGGGCGAGAAGATGAAGGAAGTGGAGGAGGCCATGTCGCAGCACAGTGACCAGCTCACCTCGATGGGTGTCGAGCTGCGGAGGTTGATGGAGGTCAACAGAGGACTCCGAGCAAAGCTCGAGCCTTGGAGAATCTCTTGAGGCGGCACAATCCGAGAACTGTGGGCTTGCCCGAAGGGACAGAGGGCCCAAGGCCAACAGAGTACTTCGCTAAGATGTTGGCAGAGCTGATGGGAGAGGGTGAGAACCCCTCTCAGTACGAGCTGGACCGAGCTCATCGGTCATTAAGGCCGAAGCCCAAAGTGAATGAGCCGCCAAGAGCAGTAATTATCTGCTTCCAAAATCACTGCATGAAGGAGAAGGTGTTAAGCTGGATGAAGCAGAAGCGCAAGGAGCAGTGGGATGGTGCTGGAGTTTGGATCTACCAGGCCTTGACGGTGGAGTTGGCAAAAAGACGAGTGGCGTTCGGGTGAGTGAAGGCGGCACTGTACAAAAAGTGGGTGCGATTTGGTATGGTATGCCCGGCGAAGCTGAAGGTGACGTATGATGCCAAAGACTTTTATTTTGAGACAGCGGAGGCGGCTGAGGCGTTCGTGAGGGCGGAAGGCTTGGGACAGACGTGACGAGCGGAGCTGGAAGAGAGACTGTGGACTGTGATTGTGGCGCTGGAAAATGTATAAATGCTATAACTTTCTTTTTACTGACGTGTATTGTAATTTACTTCACTTCACATTGTTACAGAGTTCAAATTATTGGTTGGGTTGATCGGCATTCTGTGTTGCGACGGTTATATCTTATTTTTGTGAATTGTATGGGTTGGATTGTTGTTTTTGTTTTTTCTTTCTCTGGGACTGGGTGGGAGGGGACGGTATACCTTGGCGGGGGGGAGCCACACGTGCTAGCCAACTAAAATCGGCTAGTGAACGGAGGTGAGGTGAGAGGAGGGCTGCGGACATTGGAGCCTGGTTAGCAGGTTTCGATGGGCCTACGAGGCGAGCGAGGGGGGGGCGGGGGGAAGGGATTGATGGTGGGAGATGTTTTTTAGAGAGGAAATGTAGGGGGGGTATTTGGGAGGGGGGAAGGGGTTCGATGTTAATAATGGATAGGGGCGGGTCAGGCTCATGGGGCAGGGCCCGGTGGTATGATGCTGGTGGATAAGAAGGGGGGGGTCAGAGACCCCCAGTTAGGATAATCACATGAAACGTGAGGGGGTTAGGAGGTCCGGTCAAGAGGTCAAGGTTGCTTGCGCATCATAAAAGTTTGAAAGCCGATGTAGCAATGCTGCAGGAGACTCACTTGAGGGTGAAGGACCAGGTGAGACTTAAAAAGGGCTGGGTTAGTCAGGTGTTTCACTCTGGATTTGACGGAAGGGCTCGAGGGGTGGCGGTAATGGTCAGCAAAAGTGTACGCTTCCAGATGGAGAAGGTGGTGGCAGATCAGGGGAGTAGATATGTGATTGTGACAGGAGCGCTGGAGGGGAGGTTAGTGGCGCTGTTCAGTGTATATGGCCCCAATTGGGACGATGTGGGATTCGCAAAGAAGGTGTTTGGGGCCATCCGCGACTTGGACACACATGAACTGATAGTGGGGGGGGGGACTGGAACTTGGTGCAGGAGCCAAGGTTGGACAGATCATGGCCGCGCTCACTGGTCCCATCAGGGGGGGGCGAAGGCGTTGGCTGAGCTAATGGTGGAAATGGGGGGGGTGGACCCTTGGAGGTTTCTGCACCTGAGGGAATGGGAGTACTCGTTTTTCTCAGCAGTCCATAAGGTATACTCGCGGATCGACTTTTTCGTGGTGGGGAAGGCTTTGCTGGCTGGGGTTAGGGGGTCGGAATACTCGGCAATTGCAGTGTCAGATCATGCTCCGCATTGGGTGGATATGGTACTGGAGAAGGGGGTTGCGCAGAGGCCGGGGTGGAAATTAGATGTGGGGCTTTTGGGGGACCAAGGGTTCTGTGACAAATTTGAAAAGGTAATTGAGAAATGTGTAGGTTTCAACTGTACGGGTGAGGTGTCGAAGGCAGTTGTCTGGGAGGTTCTAAAGGCGGTGGTGAGGGGTGGGTTGATCTTGTTTAAGGCCAGGGTGGACAAAGAGGAGAGGTTGGAGCGGCAGAGGGTAATAGATGAGTTGTTGGAGGTAGAAAGGAGTTATGCAGAAGATGGTGACCCAGCGAAGCTGGAAAAGAGGAAGGAATGACAGGCGAGCTTTGACCGACTATCTACCAGGAAGGCGGTGCGCCAACTGAGGCGACCAAGGGGTGCAGTTTACGAACATGGAGATGCATGTTAGCAGGTCAGCTCCGGAGGGAGGCAGCGGTAAGGGAAATTGTTCAGGTGAGGGACAGGGCAGGGAAATTGGTGGTGGCTCCGGATCTGATTAACAAAGTCTTTGAGGAATTTTATGAGAGGTTGTACAGTTCAGAACCACCTGGGGAGACCGGGAGATGCAGGAATTTCTAGATGGGTTGGAGTACCCAAGGTTAAGGGAGAGGGGCAGAGCTACATTACAAGGAGCGATAGTGGAGCTGGATGGGTTTCCGGTGGAATATTATGAAAAATTCAAGGATAAGCTGGCACCCCTGATGGTGGGGATGTTTGAAGAGGCGATAGGGAAGGGGGTGTTGCCACAAACTTTGGGGCAGGCATCAATTTCCCTGGTACTAAAAAAAGATAAGGACCCGACGGACTGTGGGTCGTATAGGCCCATATCACTTTTGAATGTTGATGCAAAAGTATTGGCAAGGGTACTGATGTGTTATGTGAGTTGGTTCAACGTTGACTGCAACTGGATGCAGTGAATCTAGAAACAGGCTTCCGACACAGGAGATGGTCCAACATTGTTTTATTGAACTTGCTGATTGCTGTACATAATCTGCTGTGGGTTGATACTCTATTAATCTAACTGATAACCTCCTACTGGCTTGACCAGACTAGCTCTCTACCTCATGGAGATGGTGCTCCCTGGCTTGTGCACTCTAACTATCTCAGTAGCTGTGTCCTGTGAGAGAGTCTGAATGCCCTGTGGGCTTTATAGTGGTGGTGTCCTGTCTTGTGATTGGTTGTTCTGTGTCATGTGTGAATCACTGCCTGTCTTCATCTCATTATATATATGAGTGGATATTATGACAGGTACTGGCGGGTAGGCTGGAGGAGTGCCTCTTGAAGGTGATAGGTGAAGATCAGACGGGGTTCTTGAGAGGGAGGCAGCTCTTTTCAAACGTTAGAAGGGTATTGAATGTCGTTATGGCACCGGCGGAGGGGAAGGAAACAGAGGTGGTTGTGGCATTGAACGTTGAGAAGGCGTTTGACCGGGTAGAATGGGGTTACGCGATGGCAGTTCTGGAGCGGTTTGGGATTGGACCAAGATTTGTGAACTGTGTAAAGCTACTATATAAGGAGCCGAGGGCGAGTGTCCGCACAAACAACATCAGCTCGAGATACTTTTCTCTCTACCGTGGGACTAGGCAGGGATGTCCTATGTCCCCCCTGCTGCTTGCACTCGCGATTGAGCCATTGGCCATTGCATTTAGAACTTCGGGGGTATGGAAAGAAATAGTGCGGGGGGGGGGGGGGGGGGGGGGGAGGGGAATAGAGCATAGGGTGTCCTGATATGCCGATGACTTGCTGTTATACGTGTCGGAAACGAGTGGGTCAATAGTGGGAATATTGGAGCTGCTTCGAGTGTTTGGGTCTTTCTCTGGGTACAAACTAAATCTAGACAAGAGTGAGTATTTTGTGGTGTCTTGGCCGGGGGTGGGGGCAGGGGTGGGGGGGCTGCCATTCTGTAGGGCAGGGACTCACATTAGGTACCTGGGGTTGCAGGTTGCCCGGGAGTTGGGGAGGGGGGGGGGGAGCTCCGCAGGTTCAAGATTTCTAGTTTGGTGGGGAGAGTGAAAGCTGATCTGGCAAGATGGGATGGTCTCCCTCTGTCACTGGCGGGTTGGGTACAGGTGGTTAAAATGAACGTGTTGCCGCAATTTCTGTTTATTTTTCAATGCCTGCCGATTTTCCTGCCAAAGGCTTTTTTCAGAGAGATTGAGGAAAGGATTGCTTCGTTCATATGAGTAGAGAAGTTGGTCAGAGTTAGAAAGGTGCTGCTACAGAGGGGAAGGCAGGCAGGGGTGTCATGATATTCAAGTGAACATCACAGCACATACATAGTGATGGACAGATCAACGGACCAATTAGCACACACAACACGACAGCCAATCACAGACAAGAGCATACACAGTACAAAACAAGGAACACGACACTTCCTGGGCAGTCCAACAGGAGACGGCTCAGGGCAAGGACCTCCAAGCCAGACACTCAGACATTCACCATGTGCTGAGTACCAAGTTTGTTATATAAATAGTTGAAAGAAATAAAACTGCGTTGTACCAATCGCAACCATGTTGGTTTGTCTGTGTCTCAGAGCACCCAACACTTCAAGGGGGTTTGGGTCTTCCGAACCTGATGTATTACTACTGGGCGGCGAATGTGGAGAAGGTGCGGAGCTGGGTCAGAGGGGTTGATTCCCAGTGGGTCAGAATGGAGGAGAGTTTGTGCAGGGGGTCGGGATTGCAAGCACTAGCAACAGCGCCGCTCCCGATGGCCCCGGGGAAATACTCAGGGAGTCCAGTAATAATAGCTTCATTGAGAATTTGGAGGCAGTTTGGCCAACACTTCAGGTTGGGGGCAGGGTCAAGGGAAATGCCGATTCGGGGTACACAGATTTGAGCCAGTGAAGTGGGATGGAAATTTTCGGAAATGGGAGGAGAAGGGGATTAAGACACTAAAAGATTCGTTTCTTAGGGGTCGGTTTGCAGGATTGAAGGAACTGGAAGCGAAGTATGGGCTGGAGCAGGGGGAAATGTTTAAATACATGCAGGTTTGAGATTTTGCCAGAAAGGAGATACAGAGCTTCCCGGTGGAGCCGGCCTCCACATTGCTGGAGGAGGTGCTGACGGCAGGGGGACTGGAGAAGGGGGTAGTGTCGGCGGTTTACAGAGTTATTCTGAAAGAGGAGAAAGCACCACTGGAGGGGATCAAAGCAAAGTGGGAGGAAGAGTTGGGAGATGATATGGAGGAGGGGTTCTGGTGTGAGGTGCTCCAGAGAGTGAATGCCTCCACCTTGTGCGTGAGGTTGGGGCTGATACAGCTGAAGGTGGTATATAGAGCAGACCTCACGAGGGCGAGGATGAGCCGATTCTTTGAAGGAGTAGAAGATGTGTGTGAACGTTGCGGGTTGGTGGGGGGGGAGGGGCGCTATTCACGTTCATATGTTTTGGTCCTGTCCAAAGCTAGAGGATTACTGGAAGGAAGTTTTTAGGGTAATTTCTAAAGTGGTGATCGTGAAACTCGACCTGGGCCCCCGGGAGGCCATATTCGGGGTGTCGGACCACCCAGGGTTAGAAACGGGTGCGGAGGCAGATGTTGTAGCCTTCGCCTCGTTGATCACCCAAAGGCGGATCCTGATAGGTTGGAGAGCAACTACTCCACCCTGTGCCCTGGTGTGGCGGGGGGATCTTATGGAATTCTTGACACTTGAGAAGGTTAAGTTTGAACTGAGGGGAAGGATGGAGGGGTTCTACAATTCATGGGCATTATTCATTATGCACTTTCAAGAACTGGATAACATTGAACATTAGTTGGGGTGGGTGGGAGGGTTGGGGGGAGGGGGGCTGTGTGTGTTAATGGCGACTATGGGTGATCCCTAATTCCTTTTTGTTATTTGTTTGTGCGAACGTGCAGGCTAATGTTTGGGGTTTGGTGGGAGGATGGGATCGTTGTTATTGATATGGGAATTGACATATTTTTTCATGATTATTGTTTATTGTTGGTGGGTGTAAATTTGGGAGAAAATGTGAAAAAGAAGAATGAAAAATATTTTTTTTAAAAATTCTATTATTCATCTGTTGTTTGTATATATTTGACCCACAGTTAATGTTAACAAATTGTTTACAGCTTTAGCTACAAGTGTTCTTCTAATATAAATCAGGTCATCCAACAATAACATTACACATGCCACCCTTACAACTGTATCAGTATAAACTTAGTACTGGAATTTGAACTGTGCGTTTTTAAATTGCTTTGAACCATTACAGGATTTAAAGGGACAGGCACTAAATTAACATTTGGACAAAAACATGTAAGTTTTGCCACACACCTAGATTAATCCATACAGCAATATTTAAAAAACATATATATAATATTCCTATTTTTAGCACTGAATTTTTTCTGCAAACATGAGGTAAGATTTTTGATTGGGCATTATCTGTTGTGAAAACAGAAACATGCACTTTCTTTCAACAAATTTACGATTTTCAGCACAAAATGCAGGGAGAGAAGAGAATGCAATTGCATCTTTAAATGGGCACTGTATTCCAGGAGAAATATTGAGTTAAACTTATATTTTTGCTTGGAAAGGGTAAAATTTAGCTGACCTGTCTATTAATCTGATCCCAGGCAAGTAATCTGGTGAAATATCATCATATTATGATGTATCATCTTTAGGATGAGACATTAAATCGATGCCCTGTCTGACCTCTTAATGGACATAAATGCACACATGGGTAGTGTTTTGAAGAAGGGCAGGCATGTTCTCCCAACATTTACCCTTCAGTCAATATCGTTAACAGTCAGTTGGATCATCTGTTTCATTGATGCATCAGTTTTCTTTGCGAGCATTGGTTACTTCATTGTTTACATCAGTCAATTTCAAACTCAGGGTCATGACCCGCGGGTGGGTTGCGGGCGGGTTTCGGGAGGGTTGTGGGGCCATCGGTCGCGGCGTTCCTGACTGTGCAAAGAAGTACCCAACGACTGGCTTTTAAAAATGCCGGCCGTCCTGCAAATGTGTGCCCCCTCAGCAGTATGCAGGACCGAAGCCCAGCGAGGCAGGATGCCTCCTCCTCACTTCAGCACGCTGACGCAGGAGCCGATCCTTTTAAAAGTTCAACATAGTGTTATGTGTTAGGGTTTACAGAACCCCAAAGTGTTTCATGGCGTTCAACCGACCCACTACTTTTAATAGATTGCGGTGTGGGAAGCACACGGCGTACTCTCCAGGTGTGATGCAGCAGAAATGGACAAGTGGTTTTTAAAACAAAACAATGTTTATTGTATGAACTCAAGTTAACCCTTTCAAAACAAACATTGAATATCTTAACACCCATTACTTCAAAGATAACCCCAAAAGACTACAACACTAAATAATCCTTCGAACTGTCCCTTTAAACATCCAAAAGACTTCAAACCTTCAAAAATAGGAGCACATTAGGTCACATTCAATATATTAAAAGTCTTTGGATTGCAGAAATCAACAGACCAGCTCTGTGTTTCTTCATGCAGCTCACAGCAAAACATACAGACACTCCCAGCTGCCTTCTCAAACTGAAACTCAAAAAGCAGAAGTGAGCTCAGCTCCCCCCACCCTCTGACATCACTTCAGTAATATGATCAGCTCCATTTCTTAAAGGTACATTGCTTAAGCATCCATTTCTTAAGGGTACTTTCACATGACACCTCCGCCCCCAAGAAAAAAACAAAAACCATCAACTTCAAGATGGTTTCATTTTTCACCTTTGCACCATCAATTAAGAAATGCACACAGTAAAAACGCTTTACCGGTTCAAAAAAACCACACGCAAACAGGTCTAATAATATAGTCCATTTTTTTTCCCATTCTTATTCCTCCAACTGAAATCCTTCTCGATTGACAGTCTCTTTGAACAAGAAAGTCTCTGCACGATCCATCCATTCCTCTACGCCTCGGCATTTCTCTTTAAAGTTAGATACTTCAGTTCAATCTGATCACAGAGTCCCTTGCAATTCTCCAATACAGGAGCATCGGTTACCACAGCTTTCAGGCAGTCAAATGCATGTTGAAACTCCGCTGTCCATTGGAATTTTTTAATGTTTCTTCAGCAAGTCCATCAGTGGAGCAATCACGCTACAAAACCATTGCACAAATGTTCGATCAAATCCACTCATGCCAAGAAATTGAATTATTTCCCATCGTGTCCAGGGTATCGGAAACTACCCAATAACTTTTGTTTTCACATCCCGTGGGACCAATCGACCCTGTCCGATTGTCTGGCCAAGGAAGGTGACTTGGGCTTTTCCAAATTCACTTTTGGCTAGGTTTATCACCAAACCTGCCTCCTGAAGTCAATCGAATAACTCCATAAGATGTTTTAAATGTTCTTTCCATGTCTGGCTGAAAACTACCAGATCGTCGATATATACCGCACAATTGGGTAATCCTGAACAATTGTATTAGTTAACTGTTGAAATGTGGCTGGGGCGTTTTTCATGCCAAATGGCATAACTTTGAATTGGTATATACCATCTGGAGTCACAAAAGCTGAAATCTCCTTTGTCCTTTCGGATAAAGGTACCTGCCATTAACCTTTACGTAAATCCAATTTGGAAATAAAAGCTGATGGTCCCACTTTCTCAATGCAATCCTCCAAACGTGGGATAGGATAAAAGTCCGTTATTGTAACTGCATTCACCTTTCTATAGTCCACACACAACCATCGGGTACCGTCTGGTTTAGGTACCATCACTATGGGTGAGCTCCATTGGCTGCAACCCACTTCAATTATGCCGTTTTAAAGCTCCTCTCAATCTCTTTGTTAACCTATGCCAATTTTAAAGGATTAAGTCTATATGGATGTTGCTTGAGAGGAACAGCATTTCCCACATCTGCATCATGTATAGCCATTTTAGTCCATCTCAATTTATCTCTACAAACTTGCCCATGTGATATCGATACATCTTTCAGGTCAGTTCGTTTTTCCTCTGGAAGGTAACTTAACAATTCATCCCAATTTTCAAGAACATCCTCATTTTCCAATTTAATTTGAGGTATGTCAAATTCACAGTCATCTGGATTTGGTTCGTCACTTTGAGTTAGAATCATTAAAACCTCCTTTTTCTCTCCTTCCCTTTCAAAGTACCTTTTAAGCATATTCACATGACACACTCGGTGAGTCTTCCTTCTATCTGGTGTTTTAACCACATAATTCACCTCACTTAATTTCCTTTCAATCTGATACAGTCCACAAAACCTAGCTTTTAAAAGCTCCCCTACCACTGGTGACAACACTAAAACTTTATCTCCACTGGCAAAACTACGAACTTTGGATTTCTTGTCCGCTACTGTTTCATCACATTTTGTGCAACTTTCAAATGTTGTCTAGCCAATTCACCTGCTCTATTTAATCGTTCCCTAAAATTTGACACGTAATCCAATAGTGTAATCTCCGATTTCTCACCCACCAATTTTTCTTTAATCAATTTAAGTGGTCCTCTTACCTCATGACCAAAAATTAGTTCAAAAAGACTAAATTTGGTTGACTCATTAGGTGCATCCCTAATTTCAAACAGTACGAATGGAATTCCTTTGTCCCAATCCTCTGGATAATCTTGACAATAGGCCCTCAACGTTGTCTTTAATGTCTGATGCCACCTTTCTATCGCTCCCTGCGATTCTGGATGGTACGCAGTTGATTTAAATTGTTTTATTCCTAAGCTATCCATAACTTCTTTGAATAAATTCTTGATTTCTCGAGGAATTAAGGGCTATGGAGAGAGAGCGGGTAAATGGAGTTGAAATCAGCCATGATTGAATGGCGGAGTGGACTCGATGGGCCGAATGGCCTTACTTCCGCTCCTATGTCTTATGGTCTTATGGTCTTTTAACTTTGAGGTAAAATTTGATCCTTGATCCGACTGCATTTCTGTGGGTAGTCCATATCTCGTAAAGAATTTAAGTAACTCCTCCACAATCTTTTTAGCTGTAATATTACGTATTGGAATGGCCTCTGGAAACCTAGTAGACACATCCATTATAGTCAAAAGATATTGATTCCCCCTTTTTGTTTTAGGAAGCAGTCCTACACAATCAATTAGGACCCTTGTAAAAGGTTCCTCAAATGCTGGAATGGATATTAAGGGTTTTAGTTTTATCACTGCTTGAGGTTTCCCTATCACTTGACATGTGTGACATAATTGACAACATTTAACTACACCTTATGTAGTCCAGGCCAATAAAAATGTTTCTGGATTTTAGCTTGAGTTTTCCTTATCCCCAAATGATCTCCCACTGGTACCTCATGTGCCACTCGCAACACCTCCTTTCTATCCCCTACAGGCAATACTACTTGATGAACTTCTGCCCACTTTTCATCCGCCTGCATATGTACAGGTCTCCACTTTCTCATCAAGATGTCACTTTTACGGTAATAACACTCTGGTATACTCTCAGATTCCTCTTCCGTATATGTTTTCTAATATATCCGTTTTATTTCTACATCTTTCTGTTGTAACTCTGCCAATTTTCCTGAACTAAAAATATCCGCCTCATCCTCCACCTGTTCTTGTTCTTTTTCAACTGTTTGATCAAAAATCGTTTCTGATAATTGCACTTCCACTTCATCTTCACTCTTTAATTTCTCCTCTTGTCTTAACCTGTGACTTTGCGACCTTGTTACTACACAATCCGGAAAAATCCCGGGATATTCGTCCTTCAACACTTCAGTTGTCTGATTTTTCACTGGCTTATCAACCACAGTAGGCATCACTCCCACCTGTGATCCAGCTATATCATTACCCAAGATAAACTGTATTCCTGGACAAGATAGTTTCTCTATTACTCCTACTATCACTTCATCACCTGTCACTGGACTTTCCAACCATACCTTATATAATAGAACGCTACTCCTCTCACCCTGAATTCCACATATGACCACCTTTTCTGGCAACATTCTTTCCAAACTACATAATTCCTCATCTCTTACCATTAAAGATTGACTAGCTCCTGTATCTCTTAAATTTGTGACTTCGTTACCTGCTCCCCCTGATACACATGAGTAAACTTTACCCACACAAGTAAATTCTTTAAAGACATCTGGCACCTTCTTATCAATTACTTCTTGAACAGGCTGCACACTGTTTGCACCTCCTTCGCTTCCCTTGGGCTTTCCTTTACCACTCTAACAAACCCCACTGTCTTATCCTGTTTTACCACATCAGCCTTCCCAGTGCTTTTCTTCAACCATCAACACTGTGACTTTACATGGCCTAGTTTATTACAGTGAAAACATTTGAAACTTTTCATTTCTCTTCCACCCACTTGGATTTAAAAAAAAATCTGAGGTACACTCTCTTTATTATCTCCCATCAGATCACCTTTACCTTTACCATTTGAGTATTTCTCATGTCCCCAGTTTCTATCCCTCACCGGCTGAAACTGATGTCGGAAACCAAGCCTTGATTTATGAACTAATTCATAATCATCTGCCATTTCTGCTGCTAATCTCGCAGTTTTAACCCTCTGTTCTTCCACATGAGTTCTCACTACTTCAGGAATTGAATTTTTAAACTTCTCCAAAAGTATAATTTCTCTGAGAGCTTCATACGTTTGGTCTATTTTCAAAGCCCTTATCCACCTATCAAAATTACTCTGTTTGAGCCTTTCAAACTCCATATATGTTTGACCAAATTCTTTCCTTACATTTCTAAACCTTTGTCTGAAAGCTTCAGGCACTTACTCATATGGACCTGAGATGGATTTTTTCACCTGCTCATACATTCCAGATACCTCCTCCAGTAGTGATGCAAACTTTTCACTGGCTCTACCTGCCAGCTTTGTTTGAATCAGTAATACCCACATGTCCTGTGGCCATTTCATTTGTTTAGCTACCTTCTCAAATGAAATAAAAAAGGCTTCTACCTCCTTCTTGTCAAACCTTGGCAATGCTTGGACATATTTAAATAGATCCCCACCATGTCTTCGACTATGACGCTCTGTCTCACTATCCTCATCAATCTCATCCAACTGTATGTTTCCCTTTGCGTCTGCCAATTTTAACTGATTTTCATGTTTCATAGCCATTTTATGAAGTTCAAACTCTCTCTCTTTTACCCTTTCCTCTCTATCTATTTCTATGTTTCTTTCTTCTCTCTCCTTTTCTTTTTCCTCTCTATCTCTATCTCTTTCTTTGTTTTTTTCTTCTCTCTCCTTTTCTTTTCCTCTCATTGCATATTCAAGCTGCTTTAATTATTTTTCATGTTCAAATTGCTTCATCTGCAACTGGAGCTTTGCCATTTCTAATGAGTCAGAATGTATATCAGGCAAATTTAAATGCTCAGCTACCGCACTAAGTACCTCGGGCAGGATTCTCCAGTACCCGGCGTGGCGGGGGGTACCGGAGGGATGGAGTGGCGTGAACCACTCTGGCGTCGGGCTGCCCCAAAGGTGCAGAATCCTCTGCACCTTCAGGGGCTAGGCCCGCCAGGGAGTGGTTGGTGCCCCGCCGGCCGACATGGAAGGCCTTTGGCCAGCCGGGGCCGAAGGGACTCCGCCGGCCGGCGCAGGTCCGCGCATGCGTGGGAGTGTCAGCGGCTGCTGACATCATCCCCGCACATGCGCAGGGGGGATTCACCTACGCATTGGCCATTGCGGAGGCTTACACGGCCAGCGCATAGGAATAGAGTGCCCCCACGGCACAGGCGAGCCCCGATCATGGGCCAGGTCACCGTGGGGGCACCCCCCAGGGCCAGATCGCCCCGCACCCCCCCCCAGGACCCCAGAGCCCGCTCACGCTGCCAGGTCCCGCCGGTAAGGGACCAAATCTAATTTACGCCGGCGGGACCTGCATAGAACGAGCGGGACTTTGGCCCATCGCGGGTCAGAGAATCGCCGGGGGAGGGCCGCCGACCGCACGCCGCGATTCCCGCCCCCGCCGAATCTCCGGCGCCGGAGAATTCGGCAGCCGGCAGGGGCGGGATTCACACCAACCTCCGGCGATTCTCCGACCCGGCGATTCTCCGACCCAAAAGAGTGGTGACATTTCAAAAGTACTTTGTTACGTGTAAGCTGCTTCAAACCATCCTAAGCCTTTAAGGGCACTTTATAAATGCAAGCCTCTCTATCGATCCAATAGACAAAAGAGAAATGACACCTGACTGTGGGTTCTTTGGACAATAATTAATTCATATAGGGGTGTTGTGGAGTATGGTATCAAATTGTGGATCCATATAAGGTTGAGTGAAAGTGAATTATGAAAGTGGAAATTAATTTTGGTTTTGATGTAAGCATTTATATTGATTATATTGAGTTTCCCCACACCACTTATTGTTTGTGTATTGTTTCAAATAATAAAGGGTTAGATATTCACAATACAAAATATATGTTCAGAAGTCCTCTTTCTTTACTGATATTCGCAAAAAAAAAGGCGAATGGGTGCAACCTCGTTTGCGAAAAACGGAATGAAGTGCAGAAGATATTAATCTGTTGGAAACTGCCAATGTTTGACCATAGTAGTAAACTTTAACTACAATTTTAATTTTAGGTTATTTATCCATTAAGATCATTCTGTTGTTCATTAGCAGTATAATGTGTGTTTTTACTACACGGTAAGATACTAATTTGCTTTTAACAACTAATGTTTGATTTGGCTTTGCAATATATTTAATAGGCAAACACTTTTATTCAGATGAGAGTAATCAAGTTGCAATAATTTACATATTTTCCAGACGCCATAGTAATTAACTTCACATCTATGAAAAAGGTAGCAACATTATACTTGGCGTGAAATGCTTATTAAACTTACTTTTAATTTTATGTTATAGAAAACTGCCTTCATTGGGCTTGTTAAATGTTTTTGTGTACAATATGTATGCATTAGTTGGGTTGCTTAAAAGGAAATAATTGATTTATTTAATAATTCCCCATCATACTGCAGCTTACATAGAACATACAGTGCAGAAGGAGGCCATTCGGCCCATCGAGTCTGCACCGACCCACATTAATCCCTCACTTCCACCCAATAACCCCTCCCAACCCTTATGGACACTACGGGTAATTTAGCATGGCCAATCCACCTAACCTGCACGTCTTTGGACTGTGGGAGGAAACCGGAGCACCCGGAGGAAACCCACGCGGACACGGGGAGAACGTGCAAACTCCGCACAGACAGTGACCCAGCGGGGAATCGAACCTGGGACCCTGGCGCTGTGAAGCCACAGTGCTAATCACTTGTGCTACCGTGCTGCCCGTGCTTCTTACGGTTTAGAGTGTGACAATTAAGTGACACCAAGAGTTATGGTACTAATTGATTGAAACAATCAAATACAAATCCAGAGAAATTGGAAGTACCCCGGGCAATCCTATCCCAGCTGTTACACTTATATTTGCCTTCTATTACTGGCTTAGTGGATGGTGAAGTTGCCATCTAGAAGCTACAGTAACTGAACAGAAATGCTCTTGACCGCCTTCTCCATCACTTTTTTTCATTGTTGATTCTGTCCCCTCCTTTCTGAGCCTCGTTCTGAGTGCTGAGTGCTCATTATCTCCCAACATCTTGGCTGAGTAATCAAGTTGCATCATGGGTAGCATGGTAGCATATTGGCTAGCACAGTTGCTTCACAGCTCCAGGTTCCCAGCTTTGATTCCCGGCTTGGGTCACTGTCTGTGCGGAGTCTGCACGTTCTCCCCGTGTCTGCGTGGGTTTCCTCCGGGTGCTCCGGATTCCTCCCACAATCCAAAGATGTGCAGGTTAGGTGGACTGGCTGTGCTAAATTGCCCCTTCGTGCCCAAAACGTTTAGATGGGGTGGGGTTACTGGGCTACGGGGATAGGGTAGAGGTGTGGGCTTAGGTAGGGTGCTCTCTCCAAGGGCACGTGCAGACTCGATGGGCTGAATGGCCTCCTTCTGCACTGTAAATCTATGATTCTATGAGTGTTCATTATACATTTATAAGCCTTAACTGTTTTCCAGTTTTTCTACATAGGAACTGATGTAGGCTATTCAACAGCTTGAGCTTGTTCCACCATTCAGTTAGATTGTGGAAAATCCCTGGGCGCAATTCTCCCATCGGGAGACTAAGTCCCGACGCCGGAGTGAAAACCGGAGTGTTTCACTCCGGCGTCGGAGGCCGTTCCCAGCCCCCTATTCTCCCGCACCCGGGGGACTAGGAGGGGCACTGCATCATTTACGCTCGCCGGGCCTTGGCGCCGCATAAAAGCGGCGCCGCGCAAATGACGCGATCGGCGCTGGGTAAATGACGTCACCCGCGCATGCGCGGTTGCCGTCCTCCCGCGGCCGCCCCGCAAGAAGATGTCTGATGGATCTTGCAGGGCAGCGGAGGAAAGGAGGTCCTCATTCAGAGAGGCTGGCCCGCCGATCGGTGGTCACCGATCGCGGGCCAGACCTCTTTTGAGCACCCCCCCCCGGTGCAGGAACCCCTCTCGCCCCCCCACAGGCCGCCCCCCTAGCGTTCCCGTGCTGTTCCCGCCGGCAGTGACCAGGTGTGGATAGCGTCGGCGGGAACCTGTCGTGTTGGGCAAGCCACGCGGCCCATCCAGGCCGGAGAATCGCCGCTCGCCCATTACCAACGGCAAGCGGTGATTCTCCCAGCGGCCAGCCGTGATTCGCGCCGCACCGGTTTTGGGGGGGTGGGAGAATCGCGTGCGGGCGTCGAGGTGGCGTGGCGGGATTCGCGCGGCGCCCGGGCGATTCGCCCACCCGGCGTGGGGGGTAGGATTCCGCCCATTTTTTCTCATTTCCTTGCAGCTTATTCTTACTGGAATCCAATCCCCTCACTATCCATCAGCTCCTTGGTCTATTTCCATTTACCAAACATGTTGCTTGCATACCACAAGTGGTCATGACTGAAAGGGAGTTTTAAGTGGGTTCTATAATGTATAATAATATCACCCATTTAGTTGACATTTAAAACAGCCTCCACTGAGTCTAATAGCAGCCATATGATACAGTTGAAGTGATTTGAGAGTAAAAGCAAATTACTGCGGATGATGGAATCTGAAACGCAAGAGAAAATGCTGGAAAATCTCAGCAGGTCTGGCAGCATCTGTAGGGAGAGAAAAGAGCTAACGTTTCGAGTCCAGGTGACCCTTTGTCAAAGCTTTGTTTGAGAATCTTGGAGTCCGATAACCATGTGACAATTTAGTAAATACAATTAATCATGGACATTGAATCACTAAACTTCTCATCAATCAGCAGTGATCTCTCAACGATTAAAATGAAACTTTGATCTTTATGGAACATATGCCATACAGGACCTGATAAAAGGTTAATATCGGAAAGACAGAATTGGTTCTTACCCTGACAACTACAAAATCTTCTCAAATCTTCACTGCCCTAAGAATTGTGAAATTAAGTAAAATGTTTAGTTCTTTATAGCTAGCCTAATACACTGGCAAGGTTGACCACACCATCCAAGTCAAATACCACTCTACCAAGTGACCGAGTGGTATTACTCTTGCCTGGCTTGGATTAGATTGGATTGGATTTGTTATTGTCATGTGTACCGAGGTACAGTGAAAATTATTCTTCTGCGAGTAGCTCAACAGATCATTAAGTACATGGGAAGAAAAGGGAATAAAAAAAAATACATAATAGGGCAACACAAGGCTCCTTTCCTATCTATTTAATCATAGTCAGAGAATCAGCGGCAATGATATCTCCTTCTACCATGATGTGGCGATGCTGGTGTTGGACTGGGGTGAGCACAGTAAGAAGTCTTACAACACCAGGTTAAAGTCCAACCGAGGCAATTCACACCTCTTTAACCTGGGATTACCCCTCTCTTTGGATCTGTAAAGACTTAATTACCTGCAAATGCTCGCATTCAAAGCATTGTGTTGCATCTTTGACTTTGTCTATCTATATGTTTCTGGAACCTACCTCTTCATTCACCTGAGGAAGGAGCAGTGCTCCGAAAGCTAGTGATTTGAAACAAACCTGTTGGACTTTAACCTGGTGTTCTAAGACTTCTTACTGTCTTTCTACCATAGCAGCATTACTGCTGGAATCCCCCGGATTTATCTAAAATTGTTTCATTCCACCGAGTAACGTTGTCTGTCGCTGTCCCTGCCGTAGCTCATCTGCTTCAGAAACCCTCATCTGTTCCTTCATTTCCACTAGACTTGACTATTCCACTGCCCGGCCAACCTCCTCGCTATTGTAAACTTGGATCATTCGAAACTTTACCTCCTGTATCCTAACTTACACCAAATCATGTTGACCCATCTCCCCTGTGTTCCTCTATTTGCTGACCTAAAGAATAATGTGATTTTAAAATTACCGTTCTTGGTTGTAAATCTCTCCATGGTCTCATCTGTAATCTCCTCCAAAGAATGAATAAAATCCATAGAACCCCTACAGTGCGGAAGGTGGCCATTTGGCACATTGAGCCTGTACCGATCCTCTGAAAGAACACCCTAATTCGGCCCCTATCCACGTAACCCCACCGAATCTGCATATATTTAGACACAAAGGAGCAATTTAGTGTGGCCAACCCACCGAACCTGCACATCTTTGGACTCTGGGAGGAAACTGGAACACCCGGAGGAAACCCACGCAGACATGAGGAGAAAGTGTACAGACAGTCACCCAAGGCCAGAATTGAATCTGGGTCCCTGGTGATGTGGGGCAGCAGTGCTAACCACTGTGCCACCATGCTGCCTCTTATCCCGATAAATCTTTCAGTTACCTGCATTCCTCCCATTCTGACAAGTGGTGCATCCCTGGCTTTGATCTCTCCATCATTGATGGCTGAGCCTTCAGCTCGCAAGGCTTAACTCTGGAATACTCTCTTTAAACCTCTCGACCTTGCTTTCCTCCTTTATTGCACTCCTTAAAACCCATGGGTGGGGGAGGGGGGATTTTCCATCCCTGTTTCCAGCTGGTGTGCATGGCTGAGGGGTGGAACTGGTGATGAAAACGCACCAGGGACCCACAGGTATGTGCAGATCCAAGGCGGGAGGGAGTGGGCCATGCTTGGGCAGTACCTTCGTAGTGCTTCCAGGCAGTGCCAGGGCTGTACCCAGGTAGTACCAGGGGCAGTGTCAGGAGAAATGCCAGAAGACAGTGCTGGGAGAGTCACTTTGAAGATGCCAGGGATTCTGTGTCCATAGGGGAGGGGATTCTGTGGTGGTGGGGAGCGACGGGGATTCTGGGGTGGTGGTGATGTGGTGATGGGGGTTGGGGCGTGGGGGGGGGGGGTGGGCGGGGAGGTGGATTCCATGATGGCTGAAAGGTGAGGTTCTGTTTCCGTGGAGGCTGTGTTTTTCTCTATTTTCTTTTTTTTTACATCGGGGAGCTCTTTTTAAAGGACACCCCGATCTTTTGAAAGCCAAGGTTGCTGGTGGGGCAGGTTCATTCCGAGTCCACCCCACCAGTGTGACGTCGTGAGACTCACTGCCTGGAGTGTTCAAAAATTGAGGCGAAAAAGCAGGCAGTACAGTTGGCAGGCGACCCACCACTTCTCCCGCCCGAGATGACCCTTTGGAAAAATAAGGGACGATTTCGCCCTGCATCTTTGATCAACTAATGTCACCAAGGTGATTGTCAAATGTTGTTTTAAAACAGTTTGCTTAATTTGACAGAAATCTTTGGATCCTCACTGTCTTTAGGTGATGTCCCGGAGGACTGGAGAATAGCCAATGTTGTTCCTCTGTTTAAGAAGGGTAGCAAGGATAATCCAGGGAACTAAAGGCCGGTGAGCCTTACTTCAGTGGTAGGGAAATTACTGGAGAGAATTATTCGAGACAGGATCTACTCCCATTTGGAAGCAAATGGACGTATTAGTGAGAGGCAGCATGGTTTTGTGAAGGGGAGGTCGTGTCTCACTAACTTGATAGAGTTTTTCGAGGAGGTCACAAAGATGATTGATGCAGGTAGGGCAGTGGATGTTGTCTATATGGACTTCAGTAAGGCCTTTGACAAGGTCCCTCATGGTAGACTAGTACAAAAGGTGAAGTCACATGGGATCTGGGGTGGGCTGGCAAGGTGGATACAGAACTGGCTAGGTCATAGAATTGGTGGAGTAATGGATAATGTGGAGGGCTGTTGTAGGCTGCAAAGAGACATTGATAGTATACAGAGCTGGGATGAAAAGTGGCAGATGGAGTTTAACCGTGATAAGTGTGAGGTGATTCATTTTGGTAGGACAAATTTGAATGCGGATTACATGGTTAATGGCAGGGTTCTGAAGAATGTGGAGGAGCAGAGAGATCTCGGAGTTCATGTCCATAGATATCTGAAAGTTTCCACCCAAGTGGATAGAGCCGTGAAGAAAGCCTATAGTGTATTAGCATTTATTAACGGGGGATTGAGTTTAAGAGCCGTGAGGTTATGCTGCAACTGTACAGGACCTTGGTTAGATCGCATTTGGAGTAATGTGTGCAGTTCTGGTCACCTCATTATAGGAAGGATGTGGAAGCATTGGAAAGGGTGCAAAGGAGATTTACCAGGATGCTGCCTGGATTGGTGGGTGGGTCTTATGAGGAAAGGTTGAGGGAGCTGGGGCTTTTCTCATTGGAGCGAAGGAGGATGAGACGTGACTTAATTGAGGTGTATAAGATGATGAGAGGGATAGATAGAGGGGACGTTCAGCGACTTTTTCCTTGGGTGGATGTAGCTGTTACAAGGGGGCATAACTATAAAGTTCATGGTGGAAGATATCGGAGGAATGTCAAGAGGTAGGTTCTTTACTCAGAGAGTGGTTGCGGCGTGGAACGCACTCCCAGCTATGGTAGTGGAGTCGGACACTTTAGGAACTATCAAGCGGTTATTGGATAGGCATATGGAGTGCACTAGAATGATTGGGAGTATGTTGATTTGATCTTAGTTTCACACTAGTTCGAAGGGCCTGTACTGTGCTGTACAGTTCTATGTTCTATGTTCTATAGAAGGCAGAGAGTAGCAATGGAAGGATGCTTTTCCAATTGGAGGGCTGTGACCAGGGATGTTCCACATGGATCAGTACTGGGACCTTTGCTGTTTGTAGTATATATAAATGATTTGGAGGAAAATATAACTGGTCTGATTAGTAAGTTTGCAGACGACACAAAGGTTGGTGGAATTGCGGATAGCGATGAGGACTGTCAGAGGATACAGCAGGATTTAGATTGTTTGGAGACTTGGGCGGAGAGATGGCAGATGGAGTTTAATCTGGACAAATGTGAGGTAATGCATTTTGGAAGGTCTAATGCAGGTAGGGAATATACAGTGAATGGTAGAACCCTCAAGAGTATTGAAAGTCAGAGAGATCTAGGAGTACAGGTCCACAGGTCACTGAAAGGGGCAACATAGGTGGAGAAGGTAGTCAAGAAGGCATACGGCATGCTTGCCTTCATTGGCCGGGGCATTGAGTATAAGAATTGGCAAGTCATGTTGCAGCTGTATAGAACCTTAGTTAGGCCACACTTGGAGTATAGTGTTTAATTCTGGTCGCCACACTACCAGAAGGATGTGGAGGCTTTAGAGAGGGTGCAGAAGAGATTTACCAGAATGTTGCCTGGTATGGAGGGCATTAGCTATGAGGAGCGGTTGAATAAACTCGGTTTGTTCTCACTGGAACGAAGGAGGTTGAGGGGTGACCTGATAGAGGTCTGCAAAATTATGAGGGGCATAGACAGAGTGGATAGTCAGAGGCTTTTCCCCAGGGTAGAGGGGTCAATTACTAGGGGGCATAGGTTTAAGGTGAGAGGGGCAAGGTTTAGAGTAGATGAACGAGGCAAGTTTTTTACACAGAGGGTAGTGGGTGCCTGGAACTCGTTACTGGGGGAGGTGGTGGAAGCAGGGACGATAGTGACATTTAAGGGGCATCTTGACAAATACATGAATAGGATGGGAATAGAGGGATACGGACCCAGGAAGTGTAGAAGATTGTAGTTTAGTCGGGCAGCATGGTCGGCACGGGCTTGGAGGGCCGAAGGGCCTGTTCCTGTGCTGTACATTTCTTTGTTCTTTGTTCTTATGTGGATATTGCTGGCAAGGCCAGTATTTCTTGCCCAATTGCCCCTGAACTGAGAGGCTTGGCAGTTAAGAGTCAACTACATTGAGACACTTAATTTAATTAAAGGTACAACAGTAATAGAAGCTGTTATTGCTGTATTTAACCTGATAAATGTGAAATCAGCAATTATAAAGCTCACTTTGCTTTCCCACTGTTATTGGTTAAATGGAAAAACTGAGAAGAAAGGAAATAAAAAAAGGTTAATTTGTATTGCATGTTATTTAGACAGTTTACGAGACTGAACTCTTTACATATTCTAGAATTAAGATTACCAATCAACACAATACCTCTTACACAGTGTTATTATTAAACAAGGGGAGCAGGAATGTGGGGGGAACCTTACCAGAATTTGACAAAGTGTCAGGCTTTCACAGAAAACGGACATAGAACGCTCCAGTTCCATAGATCAGTATTTTTCACTGAATCTTGAGCTTCTTTGCCAAAGAAAAGTGAGTGTGCACGGTTCATACCAACACTTTGGCATCATTTTTAGGGCTGGGAACAGGCTCCATAGAGACTCGGGCACCATCTTTTAAAACATGCCCCAAATAGCGCTGCAATGCAGCACACATAATAAAGGTCTTGGAGGCTGTCCCCATCCCTCCCCCCGACATTCATTCCCAACACCTCCAACCAAACATTTATTCCCAGCAGCCTCCCTCCCGACATTCGTAGCTGGCATCCCTCCTCAATCACCACTCTCTCCCCCTCCACCCCTGCCACCCAAAAATCAAAGTATCCCCCACCCCTCAAGCAGGGATCTCGCACTAGGATCCGCCTCTTGCACTGCTCTTGGTACAGGTTGGTACTGCCAGGTTGGCAGTGCCACCTGTTCGATGGAGAGCCAGGGCATGTCCCTCTACCACTTCGGGGACTATACTTACACTTGTACCCTGGAGGATCACCTTGACTGCCTCGCACCTGGCCCAACCTCACGTTGGCGAGGCTTCAATATCCCGCGAGGGGGGATCATTTAGCAGGAGAGGGGTGCGCTATGTGCATTGAAATTAATTTAAATGTATTAAAATGAAGTTCATGTTCTTTGTGAGTGTGAATCTCACAATATTGCCAGCGAGGGGCGGGGAAAATCAGGAAACCCCATCTCCCTAGTGAGAATCGCATTTCTTGTTTTTTTGCAAGATTTTCTGCATTTTCCCACCTCAAGAATCCACAAAGTGTTCCCCATTATTTTTGTTATTCCCCCATTACATGCCATTTGCAAGGCTTGTACAAAAGTGAAGTTCACATTACACATGGATTATCTTGTGCATACGTGAAGCAAACATTAACCTTTGTGATCAAATTTGCATTACTTTTTAATGTTTGATCAGACAAGCGTGACCCATCATTCATGTCAGCATTAAAAAGTGGAAATTAATTTTCTATGGAATTTAAGGGAAAAAACCCATCAGTGTATTGTGAATTAGGGGTGACAGTAGTGTTTGCTGAACTCAGAAAAGTTGAATTTCATCTTATTAAATTCCCACTTACTTCATTCCACCGCGAGCTAAATGATTTGTATAATGAACTACATCAAAATCAATTTTGGCTTGGTGCAGATAATGATGTGAGCAGATGCATATTGTTTAAGCTATTGAGAAGTTGCAAGTCTCATTTCCATAATATGAGATGAAAAGAGGAAAACCTGTCTCATTATCTTTTAAATATAAGCTTGCAAAAAAATTAATCTTCACAAATGAAAGAAATAGTAGCAAAATCTTTCTGACTCCCACCTTGTGGATGTATTATTTATTGTCCATTTAGTCACCATTTGCCCATCATATCCATTATAAGGTTTTAAGAACAGTGATGGTGAAAGAACAACTGTTTGTTACATGGTGTAAATTGTCACGTATCCAAAGAAAGAAAAAATCCGATTGAACTGCATCTGTTGCAAATCAATTTATCTGCTGATTGTGATTCTAGTCATCAGGTCAAAATGCCAGCACTACACTAAGCTGAAACAACATATTTGCTCTGGGTCAAGTTAGGCTTTTAGGTCTGTTTGTCCTTCCAAATCTGTTACGGGTTCTCTGCAAATTCAATATTTAATCTTGCTGTAGATTATTATTCAGTACAAAGTTTTGGATCAACTTTGGTGTCGTGTTGGGTGCTCTGCTACACAGACGAACCAACACGGTTGCAGATGGTACAACTCTGTTTTATTACAATCAATAACAACATCTGTAAACTTGTTACTGTGGTTCGTTCATCACCCTTTAACCTGTGGACCTAGCCCTAACACTATCTTGGAGAGGCACTCAGCACATGGTGAATGTCTGAGTGGCTTGCTGTGAGCTCTGTGCCCTGAGCTGTCTCCTGCTGGAATGAGCGGGAACTGTGGTGTTCCCCGTTTTATAGTGCGTGTGCCCTTGCTTGTGATTGGCGTGTGTGTTGATTGGTCCGTTGATCTGTCCATCAGTGTAGAGATGAGTTTGCACCATGATGTTTATCTGAATATCATGACATTTGGATGCTAAGTTGATTCAGGAAATTACACGATGCTTTGATATATCCAATTTAAGTTGCGATTTGCCTTCACATATTTACTGTGTGTATATTGTAATTGGTGCACACATACTTTTGCTTCCAAAATGAGGAATTTTCTCAGGGTGTTCTACTGCGTGTTAGTAGAATAGTAAGAAGTCTTACAACACCAGGTTAAAGTCCAACAGGTTTGTTTCGATGTTTCACCTGAAGAAGGAGCAGCGCTCCGAAAGCTAGTGACATCGAAACAAACCTGTTGGACTTTAACCTGGTGTTGTAAGACTTCTTACTGTGCTCACCCTAGTCTAACGCCGGCATCTCCACATCATTAGTAGAATAGGAAGAGGAATAGCAAGAAAAATGATTCTTACTTAATTTACTGTTGAAAAAATTATTGATCAAACTATGCATTCAAACATTGGATATATTTACATTTGCTGCTTGTTGATTTATTGAACTGAATAACCAATAAGAGACTATTGTGTCAGAATTTCAACATGAAAAATGGCCAGCCTCAATCAGTGTAGCCCAGGCAAGATATAATATACTAAATTCAGGAAAATAACAATTCATAGTCATTAACATCTTCAAAAGTATCCAGGTGGGTCAAATATTGGCATCAGATCATGTGCCCTGAGCTGTCTCCTGCTGGAATGAGCGGGAACTGTGGTGTTCCCTGTTTTATAGTGCGTGTGCCCTTGCTTGTGATTGGCTGTGATGTTGTGTGTGTGTTGATTGGTCCGTTGATCTGTCCATCAGTGTGTATGTGTGTTTGCACCATGATGTTTATCTGAATATCATGACATCCCCCCTTTTTTTTACAAAAATATGTGCCGTTAATAAATATAGATGTGTACTGAGCGCAGCTGAATGTGTGTGTGCAATATCTACAACATGTACATGAAGCTAAACTATATACATGTCAGGTGCAACATAGCAACAAGGTTGTACCATAAACAAAACAAGTGTAAACATCAAGCATCAAAACGAACTCCTGTAACGACAAAAAGAGAAACATATTAACATTGTGGCATAAAACTTTAGTGAGTCCAATATTCAAACAGGCTCATAGGTCCAACTTAGTAGGTGGGCGATGAATTCGGGTTGACCGCCTCAAGGATGGGTCAGGATCCATCGGCTGAGGAATGGGCCTGGCCACAGGCGACAGAGGAATGGGCATGGTGGCAGGAAGCTCCACGAAGTCGACATCAGGAACAACAGGAGGGCATGGCACCGGTGTATGATCACGTAACGAGCGCGGAATCAGGCGAAGAGCCCGGCAATTGCGCCGGCGAATAGAGCCATCAGGCATGCGAACCAGGAACGAGCGGGGTACCACGCGTCGGAGAACTTTGGCAGTTGCCGACCAGCCACCCTCTGGTAGGTGGATGCGGACGTTGTCTCCAGGCACCAAGGCAGGAAGATCAGTTGCCCGAGTGTCATGTGCCACCTTCTGCTGAGCACGCTGCTATCGAATCCTTTGCAGTGCTGGAGCAGAGTTGGGTGCAGGAACAAGAATGGATGGCACAGTGGTCCTGAGGGCGCGACCCATCAACAGCTGGGCTGGCGAGAGGCCTGTGGACAGTGGGGCTGAGCGATAGGCCAGCAGGGCTAAACAGAAGTCAGATCCGGCATCAGCAGCCTTGCAGAGGAGCCGTTTGATGATGTGAATGCCCTTTTCCACCTTGCCATTGGACTGGGGATGCAGAGGGCTGGACGTTACGTGTGTGAAGCCATACGAAGCAGCAAAAGAAGACAATTCTTGGCTTGCAAAACAGGGCCCATTGTCCGACATGACAGTGATCGGAATGCCATGGCGAGCGAATGTCTCTTTGTATGCCCTGATGACAGCGGACGATGTCAAATCGTGCAGGCGTATGACCTCTGGATAATTCGGAAAGTAATCTATGATGATGACGTAGTCCCTGCCGAGCGCATGAAAAAGGTCCACACCCACCTTCGCCCAGGGGTACGTCACCAACTCATGGGGCTGAAGCGTCTCAGGGGGCTGCGCCAGCTGAAACCTTTGGCAGGTGGGACAGTGAGCACCATGTTGGCAATGTTGTCGCTGATGCCAGGCCAGTAGACAGCTTCTCGGGCCCTCCACCTGCAATTCTCAACCCCGAGATGGCCTTCGTGTAGTTGTTCGAGGACCAGCCTGTGCATGCTGTGTGGAATCACAATCCGGTCCAACTTTAGGAGGACACCGTCAATGACGGCCAAGTCGACCAGGACATTGTAGAATTGTGGGCACCGTCCTTTGAGCCCCCCTCCCGTCATGTGGCGCATCACACGTTGTAGAAGGGGGTCAGCCGCAGTCTCCCAGCGAATACGGGCCAGACTTGAATCATCAGCTGGCAGATTGACCGATGTGAAGGCCACATGCGCGTCGACCTGACAGACGAACCCCTCCGAATCGGGCAGTGTGCTCACTGCTCTGGATAGGGCATCCGCAATGATGAGGTCCTTTCCCGAGGTGTAGACCAGTTGGAAGTCGTACCTCTGGAGCTTGAGCAGAATGCGCTGGAGGCGAAGGGTCATCTCATTCAGCTCCTTTTGTATGATGCTGACCAGGTGGCGATGGTCGGTTTCCACGGTGAACTGAGGGAGACCATACACGTAGTCATGGAACTTATCTATGCCGGGTAACAAACCCAGGCACTCTTTCTCGATCTGTGCATAGCGCTGTTCTGTGGGAGTCATGGCCCGCGAGGCATAGGCGACCGGGGCCCATGATGCAGTGTCGTCCCGTTGCAGGAGTACCGCCCCAATGCCAGACTGGCTGGCATCAGTCGAGATCTTCGTATCTCGAGAGGTGTCGAAGAACGCCAATACCGGGGATGGGGTGAGCTTAATCTTGAGCTCCTCCCATTCCTTCTTGTGTGCGGGCAGCCACTGGAACTCCTCAGTCTTCTTCACTAGGTGGCGAAGAGCCGTTGTGTGGGAGGCAAGGTTGGGAATGAACTTCCCGAAGAAGTTGACCATCCCGAGAAAGCGTAGCTCTGCTTTCTTGTCTGCCGGCTGCGGCATGGCTGTCATGGCGCTCACTTTGTCTGCATCCGGACGCACTCCTGACTGGGATATGTGGTCCCCCAGAAACTTTAGCTCAGTTTGGTCAAAAGAGCACTTGGCTCGGTTGAGGCGCAGGCCGTGTTCTCGTATCCGAGCAAAGACACGCTGGAGACGACTGATGTGCTCCTGTGGTGTGGTGGACCAGGTGATGACATCGTCAACATAGACGCGCACCCCTTCGATGCCCTCCATCATCTGTTCCATGATTCTGTGAAATACCTCGGATGCCGAGATGATGCCAAACGGCATTCTGTTATAGCAGAACCTGCCGAAAGGAGTGTTGAAGGTGCACAGCTTCCTGCTGGACTGATCCAGTTGAATCTGCCAAAAACACTTCGAGGCATCAAGCTTTGTAAAAATTGTAGCCCGGGCCATTTCGCTCGTGATCTCTTCCCATTTGGGTATGGGGTAGTATTCCCTCATGATGTTGTTATTCAGGTCTTTCGGGTCGATGCAGACCCGGAGTTCGCCAGAGGGCTTTTTTACGCACACCATGGAGCTGACCCATGGCGTGGGCTCCGTGACCCGGGGTAGCACTCCTTGGTCCTGGAGATCCTGCAGCTGCTGCTTGAGGTGGTCTTTGAGTGGTGCTGGGACTCTACGAGGTGCGTGAATGACTGGGGTGGCGTCCGGTTTGAGCCGTATTCTGTAAGCGTAGTGCCCATGCCCTCGAATGCCTCCTGGTTGTGGGCGAGGAGCGAGTGGAGTCGTGCCCTAAATTCTGCATCCGGGAAGTCTGATGTGCCTTCTGGATGCAGAGCGTGTACCCGCTGAATGAGGTGGAGAACCTTGCACGCCTGTGCGCCTAGCAGGGAGTCCTTCGATGATCCAACTATCTCAAAGGACAGTGTGGCTGTGTATGCATTGTGTGTCACCTGGAGCTGGCAGGATCCCATGGCCGGGATAACGTTTCCGTTGTAGTCGACCATCTTACAACGGGATGGCCGAATTGGTGGTTTGACCTTCAAGGCGTAGAAGGCTGACCATGGTGTTAGGTTGCGCGAGGCACCAGTGTCTAAACGGAATGTGATTGGTGATCGGTTGACTGTTACGGTGGCACACCATTCATCACCCGGATTGACACTGTTCACTGGCATCGGCTGGTGGGTCCTGCTTGGGGACTGTGGTAGTATGCATTAGGGGTCATGTGGGACTGTGAAGCCATGATGTCATTGGCTGACAGATCCCGGGTCCTGGTTGGCTGTTGATCTCTAGCTCCGCCCTGAAGGCGGAGTATAAGAACCAGGAGTTCTCCCCCGCAGGCCAGTCTGTTGCTGAACAGCGGGGAACAAGTCACGCTTAATAAAGCCTCATCGACTTCATCTCTATTCGTCTCTCGTGAGTCTTTGTACGCTACAATTTATTAAGCGTGCTTAAAGGACTATGGAGCTCAGGATCATCCCGGAATGCCTGAGGATCAGCCCCCACGCAGTGAACTCAGCAGCAGTTTTTAAATGCTGGCAGACTTGTTTCGAAGCCTACCTCAGAACGGCCCCCGGCCGGGTCACAGAAGACCAGAAACTACAGGTCCTGCACTCTAGGGTAAGCCCGGAAATTTTCCCTCTCATAGAAGACACAGAGGATTTCCAGACGGCGTTCGCAGCACTAAAAAGCATTTATGTTCACCCAGTGAACCAGATCTACGCACGCTACCAACTCGCAACGAGACGGCAAAGTCCCGGAGAATCGGCAGACGAATTCTACGCCGCGCTGCTAATTTTGGGACGGGCCTGCAGCTGCCCGCCGGTAAACGCGATTGAACACACGGACATGTTAATTCGCGATGCGTTCGTGGCTGGTATGAACTCTCCCCAAATCCGCCAACGACTTTTAGAAAAAGAGTCGCTAGGACTCTCAGAGGCACGGGCCCTTGCAGCCTCACTAGATGTGGCCGCGCGAAACGCCCGCGCTTACGGCCCCGACCGCGCGGCAGCCCCTTGGGCTCCGTGGAACCCCGTCGCGACAAACCCCCCCCCCACCCCACAGGCTTGCGCGGTTCAGACGCCAAGTCGTCCCGGGGGAGCCCGCTGCTATTTCTGCGGCCAGGCAAAACACCACCGGCAGCGCTGCCCGGCCCGCGCAGCGATTTGCAAGAGCTGCGGGAAAAAGGGCCATTTCGCGGCTGTGTGCTGTCCCCGGAGAAGAAGGAGTCCTGCGCGTTTCTAACGCTCCCCAACCCCCCCAGCGCCCCATGTACGACCCGCAGGCACAACCATTTTGGGTCCTGGCCACCGCTGTCCCCGGAGAACAAGGAGTCCTGCGCGTTTCAAACGCTCCCCAACCCCCCCCAGCGCCCCATGTGCGACCCGCAGGCGCCGCCATTTTGGGTCCCGGCCACCACGAGGGGAGGAGGGGCGCCGCCATCTTGGGACCCCCCAGCCCTGTGCGACGCATGGAGGCGGCCATTTTGTCCACCCCTGCCGCCATCTTGTGACCCCCCAGCCATGTGCGATGCATGGGGGCGGCCATTTTGTTCACCCCCGCCGCCATCTTGGACGGCAACAATGGACCCCAGCATCGACGGCTCCACCGGGTTCGAGGAAGACGCTGAAGCACTACGACCACGTCTGGCCTCAATGACGCTGGACCAAGCACGGCCCCGGATGCTCCAGACGACGACAACAACAGTGCTGATCAACGGGCACGAGACACCATGCCTGGTCGACTCCGGGAGCACAGAAAGCTTCATCCACCCCGACACGGTAAGACGCTGTTTTTTGACCATCCGTCCCAGTGCGCAAAAGATTTCCCTAGCTGCAGGATCCCACTCCGTACAGATCAAAGGCTTCTGCATAGTGACCCTAACGGTGCAAGGGAGGGAGTTTAAAAACTACAGGCTCTACGTCCTTCCCCAACTCTGCGCGCCCACATTACTGGGATTAGATTTCCAGTGCAATCTGCAGAGCCTAACCTTCCAATTCGGCGGCCCAATACCCCCACTCACTATCTGCGACCTCGCAACCCTCAAGGTTGAGCCCCCATCCTTGTTTGCAAACCTCACCCCGGATTGCAAACCCGTCGCCACTAGGAGCAGACGGTACAGCGCCCAGGACCGGACATTCATTCGGTCCGAAGTCCAGCGGCTACTGAAGGAAGGCATAATCCAGTCCAGCAATAGTCCCTGGAGAGCACAGGTGGTAGTAGTAAAGACAGGGGAGAAGCAAAGGATGGTCATAGACTATAGCCAGACCATCAACAGGTACACACAGCTAGATGCGTACCCTCTCCCCCGCATATCCGACATGGTCAATCGGATTGCCCAATATAAGGTCTTCTCCACCGTGGACCTCAAGTCCGCCTACCATCAGCTCCCCATCCGCCCAAGTGACCGCAAGTACACAGCCTTTGAGGCAGACGGGCGATTATACCACTTCCTAAGGGTCCCATTTGGCGTCACAAACGGGGTCTCGTTCTTCCAACGAGAGGTGGACCGAATGGTTGATTAACACGGGTTGCAGGCACGTTCCCGTATCTCGACAACGTAACCATCTGCGGCCACGATCAGCAGGACCACGACGCCAACCTCCAAAAATTCCTCCAGACCGCTAAAGCCTTGAACCTCACATACAACGAGGACAAGTGCGTTTTTAGCACAAACCGGCTCGCCATCTTGGGGTATGTAGTGCGCAATGGGATAATAGGCCCCGACCCCGAACGTATGCGCCCCCTCATGGAATTTCCCCTCCCTCACTGCTCAAAAGCCCTAAAACGCTGCATGGGGTTCTTTTCATATTACGCCCAGTGGGTCCCCCAGTACGCAGACAAGGCCCGCCCCCTAATACAGACCACGACCTTCCCTCTGTCGACAGAGGCTTGCCAGGCCTTCAGCCGCATCAAAGCGGATATCGCAAAGGCCACGATGCGCGCCATCGACGGGTCCCTCCCCTTCCAGGTCGAGAGCGACGCCTCCGATGTAGCTCTAGTGGCCACCCTTAACCAAGCGGGCAGACCCGTGGCCTTTTTCTCCCGAACCCTCCACGCCTCAGAAATCCGCCACTCCTCAGTGGAAAAGGAAGCCCAAGCCATAGTGGAAGCTGTGCGACATTGGAGGCATTACCTGGCCGGCAGGAGATTCACTCTCCTCACTGACCAACGGTCAGTAGCTTTCATGTTCGATAATGCACAGCGGGGCAAAATTAAAAATAACAAGATCTTAAGGTGGAGGATCGAGCTCTCCACCTTCAACTATGAGATCTTGTACCGTCCCGGAAAGCTGAACGAGCCGTCCGATGCCCTATCCCGCGGCACATAGAACATAGAACATAGAAAATACAGCACAGAACAGGCCCTTCGGCCCACGATGTTGTGCCGAACCTTTGTCCTAGATTAATCATAGATTATCATTGAATTTACAGTGCAGAAGGAGGCCATTCAGCCCTTTGAGTCTGCACCAGCTCTTGGAAAGAGCACCCTACCCAAACTCAACACCTCCACCCAACACCAAGGGCAATTTGGACATTAAGGGCAATTTATCATTGGCCAATTCACCTAACCCGCACATCTTTGGACTGTGGGAGGAAACCGGAGCACCCGGAGGAAACCCACGCAGACACGGGGAGGACGTACAGGCTCCGCACAGACAATGACCCAAGCCGGAATCGAACCTGGGACCATGGATCTGTGAAGCAATTGTGCTATCCACAATGCTACCGTGCTGCCCTTAAGAACAAAAAAATCTACACTATATCATTTTCCCGTAATCCATGTACCTATCCAACAGCTGCTTGAAGGTCCCTAATGTTTCCGACTCAACTACTTCCACAGGCAGTGCATTCCATGCCCCCACTACTCTCAGGGTAAAGAACCTACCTCTGATATCCCTCCTATATCTTCCACCTTTCACCTTAAATTTATGTCCCCTTGTAATGGTGTGTTCCACCTGGGGAAAAAGTCTCTGACTGTCTACTCTATCTATTCCCCTGATCACCTTATAAACCTCTATCAAGTCGCCCCTCATCCTTCTCCGCTCTAATGAGAAAAGGCCTAGCACCCTCAACCTTTCCTCGTAAGACCTACTCTCCATTCCAGGCAACATCCTGGTAAATCTTCTTTGCACCTTTTCCAGAGCTTCCACATCCTTCCTAAAATGAGGCGACCAGAACTGTACACAGTACTCCAAATGTGGCCTTACCAAAGTTTTGTACAGCTGCATCATCACCTCACGGCTCTTAAATTCAATCCCTCTGTTAATGAACGCGAGCACACCATAGGCCTTCTTCACAGCTCTATCCACTTGAGTGGCAATTTTCAAAGATGTATGAACATAGACCCCAAGGTCTCTCTGCTCCTCCACAATGCCAAGAACTCTACCGTTAACCCTGTATTCCGCATTCATATTTGTCCTTCCAAAATGGACAACCTCACACTTTTCAGGGTTAAACTCCATCTGCCACTTCTCAGCCCAGCTCTGCATCCTATCTATGTCTCTTTGCAGCCGACAACAGCCCTCCTTACTATCCACAACTCCACCAATCTTCGTATCGTCTGCCAACGCACAACATGTGCCAACGCACAAATTAACCGTCTCCAAACCCTCCACGAGGACCTCTGCCACCCGGGGGTCACTCGGTTCTACCATTTTATAAAGTCCCGCAACCTCCCCTACTCCGTGGAGGAGGTCCGTACAGTCACAAGGAACTGCCACATCTGCGCAGAGTGCAAACCGCATTTTTCAGGCCGGATAGTGCGCACCTGATCAAGGCCTCCCGTCCCTTTGAACGCCTCAGTCTGGATTTCAAAGGGCCCCTCCCCTCCACCGACCGCAACACATACTTCCTGAACGTGGTGGACGAGTACTCCCGTTTCCCCTTCGCCATCCCCTGCCCTGACATGACAGCGGCCACAGTCATTAAAGCCCTTAACACCATTTTCACACTGTTCGGTTGCCCCGCATACGTCCATAGCGACAGGGGGTCCTCCTTCATGAGTGACGAGCTGCGCCAGTTCCTGCTCAGCAAGGGTATAGCCTCGAGCTGGATGACCAGCTACAACCCCCGGGGGAACGGGCAAGTAGAGAGGGAGAACGGCACGGTCTGGAAGACCGTCCTACTGGCACTACGGTCCAGGGATCTCCCAGTTTCACGGTGGCAGGAGGTCCTCCCGGACGCCCTCCACTCCATCCGGTCGCTACTGTGTACCACCACTAACCAAACGCCTCATGAGCGCCTCCTTGTCTTCCCCAGGAAGTCCTCCTCTGGAACGTCGCTGCCGACCTGGCTGGCGGCCCCAGGACCCATCTTGCTCCGGAAACATGTGCGGGCGCACAAGTCGGACCCGTTGGTCGAGAGGGTTCACCTCCTCCACGCGAACCCGCAGTACACCTACGTGGAGTACCCCGACGGCCGACAGGACACGGTCTCCCTGCGAGGTCTGGCGCCCGCCGGCAACACGCACACCCCCCCGACACCAATCACCCCCTCCATGCCACCGGCGCACCCCGCGACCGCCCCCTTCCCGGGAGGATCGGTCCTCCTCCCAGGTCCGACCAGAAGTGAAGCTGAAGCAGAAACCGTAAAGCTCCCGGAGATGACAACACTGGAACAAGCACCACCACCACCGGGGCTGAGGCGATCGACAAGGACGACCAGACCGCCCGACCGACTTGTGGCATCGGTGTAACACTAGAATGTTGTGGACTTTAACGAGAATTTCTTTCCCTTTTTCCCTCTTACGAATACTGTAAATAGTTCAAAACAAAAAAACCCTGTACTTACTGTGATGACATGCAAAAGTTTTTCCTCCCAGGACCAGCCTTGTAAACCCCTACCACCATGCGAAGCACCACCCCGCTGGGTTCATTTTTAACAAGGGGTGAATGTGGTAGTATGCATTAGGGGTCATGTGGGACTGTGAAGCCATGATGTCATTGGCTGACAGATCCCGGGTCCTGGTTGGCTGTTGATCTCTAGCTCCGCCCTGAAGGCGGAGTATAAGAACCAGGAGTTCTCCCCCGCAGGCCAGTCTGTTGCTGAACTGCGGGGACCAAGTCACGCTTAATAAAGCCTCATCGACTTCATCTCTATTCGTCTCTCGTGAGTCTTTGTGCGCTACAGGGACATCCGGTTCCTGTCAATGACCGCAACACGGAAGGCTTCCCGGTTGTCTGTATCACCAGTCTGTATATCGTCAGGGTATGACTCGGTGTATGGAGGCTGAATGGCTCCCTGAGAGGCTGGCGGAATTGGAGAGCGTTGGCAGGTTGAGCTGCTCGACAGCAGGCAGCGTAGTGGCCCATCTTGCCACAGCGGAGGCATTGTCGGTTCTTTGCTGGACATTGCCGCTTTAAATGTGCGGATCCACAATTGCCGCACGTCGTGACGTCATGGCGTTCGTTGCGCCATCGCACATGCGCTGTTCGGTCCTGCGTAGAGCACGCCTGCGCATCACGTCCCTCTGCGTTGACGTCTCTTTTGGCGCGTACAAGCGCGGGATGCCGCAGAAAGTGGCGAAATGGCCGCCCTCGTCCGGGCCGCAGGCCGGGAGGAATTCGATCACCTGGACCCGCTCGGCCTCGTACGACCCCTGCCTTGCTGATTCGGCTGCGTAGGACCCCTGCCGTGCCGATTCCACCGCTTGGAATTGGGAGTAGCGGCTGGTCGCGTTTTCATGGAGGACGCAGGCTTCGATGGCGGTGGCTAGGGTGAGGCTTTTAATTTTGAGGAGCTGCTGGCGTAGGGTGCCCGAGGTAACCCCAAAAACTATCTGGACCCGAATCATGGAATTGGAGGTGGCCTCGTAACCGCAGGACTGCGCGAGGATACGGAGGTGTGTTAGGAAAGATTGAAAAGGCTCATCCTTACCCTGCAGGCGCTGCTGGAAGAGGTACCTCTCCAAGCTCTCATTTACCTTGACGCTGAAGTGTTGCTCGAGTTTAAGAAGGACCGTCTTGTACTTCGTCTTGTCCTCACCTTCCGAGAACACCAGGGAGTTGTAGATGTGGATGGCGTGTTGCCCTGCCGTGGAGAGGAGGAGGGCGATTTTCCTGGTGTCCGAAGCATTCTCCCTTTCTGTGGCTTCAAGGAAGAGCTGGAAGCGCTGTTTAAACAGCTTCCAGTTGACGCCAAGGTTTCCAGCGATTTGGAGCGGCTGCGGTGGGCAGATGGTGTCCATGACGCAGGATGGCGGATTCCTGAAGATATGTAGGTAGGTCTCACAGTTGCTGGGTTCCAGCCTGGTACCATGTCGTGTTGAGTGCTCTGCTACACAGATGAACCAACACGGTTGCAGATGGTACTACTCTGTTTTATTACTATCAATAACAACATCTGTAAACTACTGACTGTGGTTCGTTCTTTACCCTTTAACCTGTGGACCCAGCCCTAACACTATCTTAGAGAGGCACTCAGCACATGGTGTATGTCTGAGTGGCTTGCTGTGAGCTCTGTGCCCTGAGCTGTCTTCTGCTGGAATGAGCGGGAACTGTGGTGTTCCCCGTTTTATAGTGCGTGTGTCCTTGCTTGTGACTGGCGTGTGTGTTGATTGGTCCGTTGATCTGTCCACCAGTGTGTATGTGTGTTTGCACCATGATGTTTATCTGAATATCATGACATTTGGGTGCTAAGTTGATTCAGGAAATTACACGATGCTTTTTAAAAAAAAAAATGTTTTCATTAAAGGTTTTCATAAAATATCAATAACTAAATGAGAAAGAAAAAAGAACCCAACAGGGTTAAGTACAAAACACAATCTAAAAAAAGCAACCCCCCAAACCCCTCCCCCCGTACCTAAATAATAAATTAACATTAACACCCCGACTTAAGACAACAGGTGTATACACCCCCTCAGACCCTTCCAGTGTAAATAACATAAACAAAAATAAAGTAAACCCCCCCCCCCACCCCCCGAGCTGCTGCTGCCATTGATCAATGTCTAGCCTTCTGCCAGAAAGTCTAAGAACGGTTGCCACCGCCTAAAGAACCCTTGTACCGACCCTCTCAAGGCGAATTTCACCCTCTCCAATTTAATGAACCCTGCCATATCGCTGATCCAGGATTCCACGCTTGGGGGCCTCGTATCTTTCCACTGAAGGAGAATCCTTCGCCGGGTTACCAGGGACGCAAAGGCCAGAATTCCGGCCTCTTTCGCCTCCTGCACTCCCGGCTCCTCTGCCACCCCAAATATTGCGAGCCCCCAGCCCGGTTTGACCCTGGATCCTACCACCCTCGACACCGTCCTCGCCACGCCCTTCCAAAATTCCTCCAGCGCTGGGCATGCCCAGAACATATGGGTGTGATTTGCTGGGCTCCCTGAGCACCTAACACACCTGTCCTCACCCCCAAAGAACCTGCTCATCCTTGTCCTGGTCATGTGTGCCCTGTGCAGCACCTTAAACTGTATGAGGCTGAGCCTCGCGCATGAAGAGGAAGAGTTCACCCTCCCTAGGGCATCTGCCCACGTCCCCTCTTCGATCTCCTCTCCCAACTCCTCCTCCCACTTACCTTTCAACTCCACCACCGAGGCCTCCTCCTCCTCCTGCATCACCTGGTAAGTTTCCGAGATCTTCCCCACTCCCACCCACCCCCCCCCGAGAGCACCCTGTCCTGTACTGTGTGTGGCAGTAGCCGTGGGAATTCAACCACCTGCCATCTGGCAAACGCCCTTACCTGTAAGTACCTGAAGGTGTTCCCCGGGGGGGTGCCCGTACTTCTCCTCCAGCTCACCCAAGCTCGCGAACTTCCCGTCCACAAACAGGTCCCCCAACTTTCGTATGCCTGCCCTGTGCCGCCCCGAAAACCCTCCACCTGTTCTTCCTGGGGCGAACCGGTGGTTCCTCCGTAATGGGGTCCACGCCGAAGCCCTAACCTCCCCCCTATGCCGCCTCCACTGCCCCCAAATTTTGAGGGCCGCCACCACCACCGGGCTCGTAGCATACCTCCTTGGAGTGAGCGGCAGCGGTGCCGTTGCCAGCGCCCCCAGACTCGTAACCACACAGGACGCCATCTCCAGCCTCTTCCATGCAGCCCCCTCCCCCTCCATCACCCACTTGCGCACCATTGTCGCATTGGCGGCCCAGTAGTACCCACAGAGGTTGGGCAGCGCCAGCCCCCCCCCTATCTCTACTCCGCTCCAGGAACACCCTTCTCACCCTCGGAGTCCCTCGCGCCCACACAAACCCCATTATACTCCTGTTAACCCGCCTGAAAAAAGCCTTCGGGATAAACATGGGGAGGCACTGGAACAGGAACAAAAATCTTGGGAGCACCGTCATTTTGATTGACTGCACCCTACTCGCCAGGGACAGCGGCAACGCGTCCCACCTCTTGAACTCCTCCTCCATTTGCTCCACCAGCCTTTTAAAGTTAAGCCTATGCAGGGCCCCTCAGCTCCTGGCCACCTGGACCCCCAAATATCTGAAACTCCTCTCCGCCCTTTTTAGTGGGAGCTCGCCAATCCCCCTCTCCTGGTCCCCTAGCTGAACTACGAAGAGCTCGCTCTTCCCCATATTGAGCTTGTACCCCGAAAAGTTCCCTAAGCATCCTCATTACCTCTGGCATTCCTCCCACCGGGTCCACCACATACAGCAGCAGGTCGTCCGCATAAAGCGACACCCTATGCTCCTCCCCACCCCGCACCAACCCCCTCCAGTTCCTCGACTCCCTCAGTGCCATAGCCAGGGGTTCAATTGCCAGTGCGAAGAGCAGGGGGGACAGGGGACACCCCTGTCTCGTCCCTCGGTGCAACCGGAAGTACTCGGACCTCCTCCTATTTGTGGCCACACTCGCCATCGGGACCTCGTACAACAGCCTAACCCACCTGACAAACCCCTCCCCAAACCCGAACCTCTTCAGCACCTCCCACAGGTACCCCCACTCTACCCTATCGATGGCTTTCTCAGCGTCCATCGCCACCACTATCTCCGCCTCCCCCTCCCTCGCCGGCATCATGATAACGTTCAAAAACCTCCGCACATTCGCGTTCAACTGTCTCCCCTTCACAAACCCCGTCTGGTCTTCATGGATGATCTGCGGCACACAATCCTCAATCCTCGTGGCTAAGACCTTCGCCAGCACCTTGGCATCTACATTTAGCAAGGAAATCGGTCTGTAAGACCCACATTGCAGGGGATCCTTGTCCCGCTTCAGGATCAAGGCGATCAGTACCCGGGACATCGTCGGGGGTAAAGCCCCCCCCTCCCTTGCCTCATTAAAGGTCCTAACTAACAGCGGGCCCAACAGGTCCATATATTTTTTATAGAACTCGACCGGGAAACCTTCCGGACCTGGTGCCTGCCCCGCCTGCATGCTTCCTATCCCTTTGATCAACTCCTCCAGCCCAATCGGGGCCCCCAGTCCCGCCACCAGTCCCTCTTCCACCTTTGGAAACCTCAATTGGTCCAGGAAACGGCCCATCCCTCCCTCCTCCCGTGGGGGCTCGGATCGGTACAATTCCTCGTAGAAGTCCCTGAAGACCCCATTGATGCCAACCCCAATCCGCACCACGCTCCCTCCCCTGTCCTTAACTCCCCCGATCTCCCTAGCTGCATCCCGCTTCCGAAGCTGATGCGCCAGCATCCGGCTTGCCTTTTCCCCATACTCGTAGACCGCCCCCTGGGCCTTCCTCCACTGCACCTCCGCCTTCCTGGTGGTCACCAGGTCGAACTCGGCCTGGAGGCTGCGCCTCTTCCTCAACAATCCTTCCTCAGGTTCTTCCGCATACCTCCTGTCTACCCTCACCATCTCCCCCACCAGCCTCTCCCTCTCCCCCCGCTCCCTCCGCTCCTTGTGGGCCTTGATGGAGATCAGCTCTCCCCTCACCACCACCTTCAGTGCCTCCCATACCATCCCCACTCGGACCTCCCCGTTGTCGTTGGCCTCCAAGTACCTCTCTAAACTTCCTCGGACCCGCTCGCTCACCTCCTCGTCCACCAACAGCCCCACCTCCAAGCGCCACAGCAGGCGCTGGTCCCTCTCCTCCCCAATCTCCAAGTCCACCCAATGCGGGGCATGGTCCAAAATGGCTATTGCCGAATACTCGGCATCCTCTACTCTCGCTATCAGCGCCCTACTCAAAATGAAAAAGTCGATTCGAGAATAAGCCTTATGGACATGTGAGAAGAATGAAAATTTCCTAGCCCCCGGCCTTGCAAATCTCCAAGGGTCCACCCCTCCCATTTGGTCCATAAATCACCTCAACACTCTTGCCGCCGCCGGCTTCCTACCCGTCCTAGACCTGGAGCGATCCAGTGCAGGATCCAACACCGTGTTAAAGTTTCCCCCCATTATCAGGCCCCTCACTTCCAAGTCTGGGATCCGACCCAACATATGCCGCATAAAACCCACATCGTCCCAGTTCGGAGCATACACATTGACCAGTACCACCCTCTCTCCCTGCAACTTACCACTTACCATTCTGTACCTACCACCATTATCTGCCACAATGCTCGACGCCTCGAATAACACCTTCTTTCCCACCAAGATCGGCACCCCTCGATTTTTGGCATCTAGCCCCGCGTGAAACACCTGACCTACCCACCCTTTCCTCAGTCTTACCTGGTATGCCACCTTCAGGTGTGTCTCCTGGAGCATAACCACATCCGCCTTGAGCCCCTTCAGGTGCGCGAACACGCGGGCCCGCTTAACCGGCCCATTCAGTCCCCTTACATTCCAGGTTATCAGCCGGATTAGGGGGCTACCAGCCCCCCTCCCCCGCCGACTAGCCATGACCCCTCCTCGGCCAGCCACGCGCCCGCACCCCACACCCCACACCCCACACCCGGCCCGTTCCCCACAGCGGCATACCCCCGTCTTGACCCACCCCACTCGCTCCAGCTCCTCCTTGATCTTAGCAGCAGCAACTCGATCCCCCCCCCCACTGGCTAGGACCCATCCTAGCTGGTTTACTCCCCCCATTGCACTTCCGCAAGTCAGCTGACTCCTGCTGACCCCGGCCACTCCCGCCTCCCCTTCGACTCCTCCCATTGTGTGGCACACCCTCCTCTCCCGCTCCCCATTCACAGGCTCTCCCCCTCCATTCTAAGCGCGGGAAACAATTCTCGCTTCCCCGCCCTGGTCCCGCCCCCCCCAGTTTTCGGCGCAGGAAAAAAAAATCCCGCGCTCTCCACCTACAAGGCCCCGCCACCAATCAAAACAGTGCCCAACCCGCCCCATCCACCCTTCCCAACCCGAAAGAGAAAAACACAGTGAAAAAGAAACCCAAAACAATGCAAAGGCCTCCCCGCCCCGAACCAAAAATAGGCATAGCATATCCACCGCAGTCCCCAATCGCCCATCCCGACCCTCAGTCTGTGTCCAGCTTCTCGGCCTGAACCAAGGCCGACGCCTCCTCTGGAGACTCAAAGTAATGGTGCCGGTCCTTGTAGGTGACCCACAATCGCGCCGGCTGCAACATGCCAAACTTCACCCCCCTCCTGTGCAGCACCGCCTTCGCTCGATTGTACCCGGCCCTCCTCTTCGCCACCTCCGCACTCCAGTCCTGATATATCCGAACCTCCGCGTTCTCCCACCTGCTGCTCCTCTCCTTCTTGGCCCACCTGAGCATACACTCCCGATCGACGAACCGATGGAACCGCACCAGCACCGCCCACGGAGGCTCGTTCGCATTGGGCCTCCTCGCCAACACTCTATGGGCCCCTTCCAGCTCCAGGGGCCCCTGGAAGGACCCCGCTCCCATCAGCGAGTTTAACATGGTGACCACATAGGTCCGGCCCCTCCAGCCCCTCCGGGAGGCCCAGAATCCGCAGATTCTTCCGCCTCGACCGATTCTCATCTCCTCGAACCACTCCTGCCATTTCTTGTGGAGCGCCTCGTGCGCCTCCACCTTTACCGCCAGGGCTAAGATCTCGTCCTCATTGTCAGAGATCTTTTGTTGAGCCTCTCGGATCGCCACCCCCTGGGCTGTCTGTGTCTCCAGCAGCTTATCAATAGAAGCCTTAATCAGCTCTAGCAGGTCCTTTTTAATCTCTCTGAGGCAGCGCTGGATACCCTCCTGTTGCTCCTCCGCCCACTGCCTCCACGCTGCCTGGTCTCCGCCCGCCGCCATTTTGTCCTTCTTCCCTCCCTTCTTCTGGTCCACCACCACCTTTTTTGTCACCCCGCTCCTAGTTAAAGCCATATACTGACGGGGAACTATTATTAACTCCTTCCCACACCGGGAAACGTCGAAAAAGTGCCCTTGGGGCCCCTGAAAAGAGCCCAAAAGTCTCGAGAGGGAATCCTTTTGGCAGTGTTCACTTCACCAATCTGCCCCAAAATGTCCGTGGAAACTCCTGAAAAAGGTCTAAGTGTCCATTCCAGACGGGAGCCGCCGAATACATAACCTACTCCTCCATGGCCGCCACCGGAAGCCTCGTCCCCGCTTCTTCAGTGGCCCTGGTGAGATCTTTTCACAGTTGTTCCCTCTGCTGTTGAAATTCTTGTTGAAGGTCCTCAGGTCAGTTTGCAGCTTTAAGCTTGCCCTTCCCCCGATTGCATGCTGGAAGGGGCCCTGTTTATCCTGTTGCAGCCAAATCTTCCACTGCTTCTGCCGGGCCTGGCAGCCAAAGGACACAACACTCCTGGGGGACACCGTCAGGGGAGTGTTGCAGTCCTCTTGCCACACCGGGAAATGTCAAACAAATGCCGTGGGGGCCCTGTAAAAGAGCCCAAAAGTCCGTTCCAAGCGGGAGCTACCGAATATGCGACCTCGCTCTGCATAGCCGCACCCGGAAGTCAGGAAATTACACAATGCTTTGATATATCCAATTTAAGTTGCAATTTGCCTTCACATATTTACTGTGTGTATATTGTAATTGGTGCACACATACGTTTGCTTCCAAGATGAGGAATTTTCTCAGGGTGTTCTACTGCGTGTTAGTAGAATAGTAAGAAGTCTTACAACACCAGGTTAAAGTCCAACAGGTTTGTTTCGATGTTTCACCTGAAGAAGGAGCAGCGCTCCGAAAGCTAGTGACATCGAAACAAACCTGTTGGACTTTAACCTGGTGTTGTAAGACTTCTTACTGTGCTCACCCTAGTCTAACGCCGGCATCTCCACATCATTAGTAGAATAGGAAGAGGAATAGCAAGAAAAATGATTCTTACTTAATTTACTGTTGAGAAAATTATTGACCAAACTATGCAGTCAAACATTGGATATATTTACATTTGCTGCTTGTTGATTTATTGAACAGAATAACCAATAAGAGACTTAGCCCAGGCAAGATATAATACACTAAATTCAGGAAAATAACAATTCATAGTCATTAACATCTTCAAAAGTATCCAGGTGGGTCAAATATTGGCATCAGATCATGTGCCCTGAGCTGTCTCCTGCTGGAATGAGCGGGAACTGTGGTGTTCCCCATTTTATAGTGCGTGTGCCCTTGCTTGTGATTGGCTGTGATGTTGCGTGTGTGTTGATTGGTCCGTTGATCTGTCCATCAGTGTGTATGTGTGTTTGCACCATGATGTTTATCTGAATATCATGACATCCCCCTTTTTTTTTACAAAAATATGTGCCTATGTGTTAATAAATATCGATGTGTACTGAGTCCATCTGAGTATGTGTGTGCAATATCTACAACATGTACATGAGGCTAAACTATATACATGTCAGGTGCAACATAGCAACAAGGTTGTACCATAAACAAAAGAAGTGTAAACATCAAGCATCAAAACGAACTCCTGTAACGATAAAAAGAGAAACATATTAACATTGTGGCATTAAACTTTAGTGAGTCCAATGTTCAAACAGGCTCATAAGTCCAGCTTAGTAGGTGGGCGACGAATTCGGGTTGACCGCCTCAAGAGTGGGTCAGGAATCACCGGCTGAGGAATGGGCCTGGCCACAGGCGACAGAGGAATGGGCATGGTGGCAGGAAGCTCCACGAAGTCGACATCAGGAACAACAGGAGGGCATGGCACCGGTGTATGATCATGTAGCGAGCGCGGAATCAGGCGAAGACCCCGGCGATTGCGCCGGCGAATGGAGCCATCAGGCATGCGAACCAGGAACGAGCGGGGAGCCACGCGTCGGAGAACTTCGGCAGTTGCCGACCAGCCACCCTCTGGTAGGTGGATGCGGACGTTGTCTCCAGGCACCAAGGCAGGAAGATCAGTTGCCCGAGTGTCGTGTGCCACCTTCTGCTGAGCACACTGCTGTCGCATCCTTTGCAGTACTGGAGCATAGTTGGGTGTAGGAACAAGAATGGATGGCACAGTGGTCCTGAGGGCACGACCCATCAACAGCTGGGCTGGTGAGAGACAAGTGGCTAGTGAGGCCGAGCGATAGGCCAGCAGGGCTAAACAGAAGTCAGTTCCGGCATCAGCAGCCTTGCAGAGGAGCCGCTTGACAATATGAACGCCCTTTTCCACCTTGCCATTGGACTGGGGATGCAGAGGGCTGGACGTCACGTGTGTGAAGCCATACGAAGCAGCAAAAGAAGACCATTCTTGGCTTGCAAAACAGGGCCCATTGTCCGACATGACAGTGAGCAGAATGCCATGGCGAGCGAATGTCTCTTTGTATGCCCTGATGACAGCGGACGATGTCAAATCGTGCAGGCGTATGACCTCTGGATAATTCGAAAAGTAATCTCTGATGATGACGTAGTCCCTGCCGAGCGCATGAAAAAGGTCCACACCCACCTTCGCCCAGGGAGACGTCACCAACTCATGGGGCAGAAGCGTCTCAGGGGGCTGCGCCAGCTGAAACCTTTGGCAGGTGGGACAGTGAGCACCATGATGGCAATGTTGTCGCTGATGCCAGGCCAGTAGACAGCTTCTCGGGCCCTCCGCCTGCACTTCTCAACCCCGAGATGGCCTTCGTGTAGTTGTTCGAGGACCAGCCTGTGCATGCTGTGTGGAATCACAATCCGGTCCAACTTTAGGAGGACACCGTCAATGACGGCCAAGTCGTCCTGGACATTGTAGAATTGTGGGCACTGTCCTTTGAGCCACCCTCCCGTCACGTGGCGCATCACACGTTGTAGAAGGGGGTCAGCCGCAGTCTCCCAGCGAATACGGGCCAGACTTGAATCATCAGCTGGCAGATTGGCCGATGTGAAGGCCACAAGCGCTTCGACCTGACAGACGAACCCCTCCGAATCAGGCGGTGTGCTCACTGCTCTAGATAGGGCATCCGCGATGCTGAGGTCCTTTCCCGGGGTGTAGACCAGTTGGAAGTCGTACCTCCGGAGCTTGAGCAGAATGCGCTGGAGGCGAAGGATCATCTCATTCAGGTCCTTTTGTATGATGCTGACCAGGGGGCGATGGTCGGTTTCCACGGTGAACTGAGGGAGACCATACACGTAGTCATGGAACTTATCTATGCCGGTTAACAAACCCAGGCACTCCTTCTCAATCTGCGCATAGCGCTGTTCTGTGGGAGTCATGGCCCGCGAGGCATAGGCGACCGGGGCCCATGATGCAGTGTCGTCCCGTTGCAGGAGTACCGCCCCAATGCCGGACTGGCTGGCATCAGTCGAGATCTTCGTATCTCGAGAGGTGTCGAAGAACGCCAATACCGTGGCTTGGTGAGCTTAATTTTGAGCTCTTCCCATTCCTTCTGGTGTGCGGGCAGCCACTGGAATTCTGTGGTCTTCTTCACTAGGTGGCGAAGAGCTGTTGTGTGGGAGGCAAGGTTGGGAATGAACATCCCGAGGAAGTTGACCATCCCGAGAAAGCGTAGCACTGCTTTCTTGTCTGCCGGCTGCGGCATGGCTGTAATGGCACTCACTTTGTCTGCATCCGGACGGACACCTGACCGGGAAATGTGGTCCCCCAGGAACTTTAGCTCAGTTTGGTCAAAAGAACACTTGGCTCGGTTGAGGCGCAGACCGTGTTCTCGTACCCGAGCAAAGACACGCTGGAGACGACTGATGTGCTCCTGTGGTGTAGTGGACCAGGTGATGACGTCGTCAACATAGATGCGCACCCCTTCGATGCCCTCCATCATCTGTTCCATGATTCTGTGAAATATCTCGGGTGCCGAGATGATGCCAAACAGCATTCTGTTATAGCAGAACCTGCCGAAAGGAGTGTTGAAGGTGCACAGCTTCCTGCTGGACTGATCCAGTTGAATCTGCCAAAAACCCTTCGAGGCATCAAGCTTTGTAAAAATTTTAGCCCGGACCATTTCGCTCGTGATCTCTTCCCATGGATCTGTAAAGATTTAATCACCTGCTAATGCTCGCATTCCTAGCATTGTTTGGCATCTTTGAATTTGTCTATATATGTGTTTCTGGAACATACCTCTTCATTCACCTGAGGAAGGAGCAGCGCTCCGAAAGCTAGTGACATCGAAACAAACCTGTTGGACTTTAACCTGGTGTTGTAAGACTTCGTACTGTGCTCACCCCAGTCCAACGGCGGTGTCTCCACATCACATATAGACCAGACCAAGTCTGTGTGGCACATTCTCCTTTTTTGAATAAATTAATGAACCAGTTGGGCATTTACAAAAATCCAGTACCTTTCATTGTTGTTTACTTTGCAGGTACAAGAGCAATTCTGAGCATACACATATGTGAGTGTATTTATTTATATATAACACAGGAAAATCATTCCCCTTATTAAATGGAATATCAGACATGTGAGTGTTCCATTATGACATCAAGGATACCAAAGCAGAAATATGGTTACTTTACAAAAAATGATATCCAGAGAGAAATAATAGTCAGAAATAATTTGGGCTTCATTTCCAACTGCAGTCAACAGTAGTAAAGTTTAATATTGTCCACCAGCAAAAGTATTTAATCATAAATAGAAGAAAACCTGACTACTATTTTTAGTCTTAGAGTTGGAGGACTAGATTAAAGGGACTCACCCACCTGTGTATTTGAAGGCAAGGCTTGTAAAATAAATTGGGCGGTCTACCTACCACCTTCCCACCCACTCCTGATCAGTCTCTCATGGGTGGGGAAGGCGTCAGGCCATCCGCCAACCCTTAGGCCTATTGAGGCCTTTAAGTGGATAATTAATGACCACTTATGGACCTCATTCCACTTCTTCCTCTACTTTATATGTGAAAGGTTAGGGCGGAGGAAAGATGGGTGGCCCGGCAACTTTCACTGCGTGAACTGCTGCCGGGCAGAAAGGGTGAGGGAATGCCTCTTTTTGGGGGCTGGGGGAGGGGGTGTGGGAGGAGGTGCCTGCATGCATCAGAGGCAGACCCCCAAGATCCAGAAGCCCCCAACCCACGTGGGACAGGGTCACGGGTGGCATTATCAGGGTGCCAATGGCCGGTTGCCACTGCCAGGGGTCGAACCTGGGGCCCTTTCCACTTGACAAGGAGGGGGAGAATGAGGGGGGTTTCGAGGGGCCTTCCCACGGTTGGGGGGGTGAATGGGGGTCAATAAACTGAGGGGGAGGGGGAGAAAAGTGCAGGGGTGAAGATTGGGGCAGCCGGTCATAATGGCATCCCGATCTGCAAACAGACTTTTAAGCTCACCAGTAGAAAATCTCTCTAAGTGCCGGTGATTAGAAACTCCCTGAGACCATAAGAGACGGAAAAGTGCCGTTGAATAGCAGGGTGATTCTCAGCGCTGCAGCCCCCAAGAAACACCCTGCTAAACACACCCGTCAGCGGACTTTTGAAGTCCAATGAATTGCAACAGAGTAGGATAAACTCCAACTCTTACTACTTGCTTCATATTTATTGGGCAGCACGGTAGCATTGTGGATAGCACAATTGCTTCACAGCTCCAGGGTCCCAGGTTCGATTCCGGTTTGGGCCACTGTCTGTGCGGAGTCTGCACATCCTCCCCGTGTGTGCGTGGGTTTCCTCCGGGTGCTCCGGTTTCCTCCCACAGTCCAAAGATGTGCAGGTTAGGTGGATTGGCCATGATAAATTGCCCTTAGTGTCCAAAATTGCCCTTAGTGTTGGGTGAGGTTACTGGGTTATGGTGATGGGGTGGAGGTGTTGACCTTGGATAGGGTGCTCTTTACAAGAGCCGGTGCAGACTCAATGGGCCGAATGGCCTCCTTCTGCACTGTAAATTCTATAAATGCTGGTGAACAATTTATGCATTCCCTTTTATGTTGAGAACCGTTCTTTTCTCTCTCTTTGCCAGGATTATTTTCCTTTTCACCTCCCTCTCAGCCTTTTGTATTTGACCAGGATCTCACTTGAAGAGCTCACCTGACATGCATCATACACCATCCTTTTTTGTTTCACCATAATCTCTATCTCCTCACCATCCAAGGTGCATTGTTTTTGGCTCCTTTATCTGTGGCCCTTGTTGGAATATACCTGGCCTCTACCTGAAGCACTTCTTCTTTCATGAGCACCCATTGTTCTGTTACAGTTTCTCCTGCCAATCTCTAGTTCCATTTTCCAATTCTCTTTCCACACCTAGTCGTGCACTAAGGCAGACTTTCAGCTGTTTCCATAGCTAGCAATTCCTAGCTAGCTAGTCTGTCATCAGTGGCTTATAGCTTGAGAGGATCATTCCTCATCAAGCATTGCTGACCAGGAGTCTGTCCTGGTCTTACTGCCAGCCATTGACATGTTGCAAGGATTTACAGGTTGACATTCAACCTTTTTAGCCGTGTTATGAATACACCTCCTTGGCCATCAAGCCTGGAGTGGGACTTGAACCTGGAGCTACTGGTTCAGAGGCAGGGGCCCACTGCACCACAAGACCTCCTCTGGTTACATTTTAGCCTGACTAGATCCTTTCTCATCACATTGAAATCGGCCCTCTTCCAATCAGAAGTTCTGCATTAGATTGTTCCTTGCTCTTCTCCATTCCTAGTTTAAACCTTATGATACATCTTGCCAAAATGTTCCCTCACAGATTCATGCTCCACTTGACCCCTTTATTTCCCAGCATCAAATCCTGAATTAGCTGCTTTTTCGCTGAGAACATAATGATCAAGGAATTTCTCCCGAACAGAGTTCAAAAACTACTCACCCTCCTTACCCTTTAAGTCAATGTTATTCCAATTGATATTTATTCATTCATGTCCCCCAGTATCACCATTCTACATGGTTCTTGCACATTTCTGTGATTTTCCTCCAGATTCCCTATCCCTCCCTCTCACTATTTGGAGGCATAACGAATACACAAGTTGCGTGTCCTTACTTCTAATAACTCGAATCGAATGGATCCTGCCCTTGCCCCTCGAGAAAATCCTCTCCTTCCAATACTACAATGGCTTACCCAATCATTACTGTACCCCGCCTGCCTTTCCCTATCTTTCCTGAACACTTTATATCCTTCCAGTCAGGACATGGCCTGTGGCACAGAATGCTAACCAGAGACCTCTTTTCAATTTGCAGCTTCCATAACTTTGGCCTCTGGAGCCAAATTGGTTACTCTAGTTTCAGCCTCAAGCATCCCAAACCAAATATGGTTCAGTTAGATGAAAGTGGGACTTCCTTTAAGGGCCCAGGTAATGTGTATTGATTGGTGACAATATTCATGTGAAAATGAAAAAGAGTCAATGAACATAAACATAGACCATACAGTGCAGAAGGAGGCCATTCGGCCCATTGAGTCTGCACCGACCCACTTAAGCCCTCACTTCCACCCTATCCCCGTAACCCAATAACCCCTCTTAAACCTTTTTGGTCACTAAGGGCAATTTATCATGGCCAATCCACCTAACCTGCACGTCTTTGGACTGTGGGAGGAAACCGGAGCTCCCGGAGGAAACCCACGCAGATACGGGGATAATGTGCAGACTCCGCACAGACAGTGACCCAGCGGGGAATCGAACCTGGGACCCTGGTGCTGTGAAGCCACAGTGCTATCCACTTGTGCTACCATGCTGCCCTAAAGATTGTGCAAATGTTGATTGTTTCTTTAAAACTATTTATTATGAATAATAGATTTTACTATAATCTGTCCACAGATGTATTTGCTCAGTATTAAACTTTGCTTGCTATTTGGTCTCTAAGCCTTTGAAAAATAAAACAATGCATTGTTTTCAGCAATATCTGCCCCAGTTCAAAAATAAATCATGATTTTTTTTTGCAACTATTCAGGAATTCTGGAGATCATAGATTTATTAATCATTTTGTGTATATTCAGGCAGCTGAGGAGATCTTCTGAGAATTGTCTTGTTTGATGTTATCACAGTTTATGGAAAGCAAGGAAAAACAGAGCGAGCTACAGAGGGAGAAATTATAGTACATCAGAAACCCTTCACAGGATCAATTCAAAATGATACCAATTTTTATTCTTTACATTTTAGGTTTATTTCATGTATGGGATTCAAATGTATTAAAATACTTTTTATCTGCTATGTATAGATCAAGTTAATTCTATTAAAGTACTTAGGGCAGCTTGAAACACATATAAGAAGACTTACTTAGCTTGGTTATCGAGCAGAGCCGACTGCCATTGAAAATGAAGTATCATTTTTCCAAAAGTAACCATAAGACCATAAGACATAGGAGTGGAAGTAAGGCCATTCGGCCCATCGAGTCCACTCTGCCATTCAATCATGGCTGATTTCAACTCCATTTACCCGCTCTCTCTCCATAGCCCTTAATTCCTCGAGAAATCAAGAATTTATCAACTTCTGTCTTAAAGACACTCAACGGCCCGGCCTCCACCGCCCTCTGTGGCAATGAATTCCACAGACCCACCACTCTCTGGCTGAAGAAATTTCTCCTCATCTCTGTTCTAAAGTGACTCCCTATAAGACCATAACGTGTCAACTTCAGGTCAATTTAATGAATTCAAAATCAACCAGCTGATGAGCTCTTTATTTTCAGGCTGACTGATAAATGTGGCCAGACTTATTCACTGTTCGTAGAATGTTAATAAATTTGAAAGAAATAATTATGTTTTGCAAATAATTGGTACTTTTATGATTTAATTCTTGGTTTGGAAAAATGTCTGGAAAGGCAGTATTACATGTCACTGCACCAGTGGAGCGTGTGCACCTTTAAACATTCCCGATCACTCCTGTATTACAGATAAACACATGGAGATATCATTGCCCTTGAGACAGCAGCTGCATTTCATCAAAACAAAATTTGTTAGATAATTTTAAAAAGATTTGTAGAATGCAGAATTTTGGTTGTGAGCAGAGCTGGATCGCTTGGTAACTGATAAGAACAGTAGATGAGGAGTATTTGTTCCCTCGAGCCTGCTTGGCTATTCAATAAGACCATGGCTAATCTCACTGTGGTCTTCACCCCACTGCACTAATTGACAAGGGCTTTTCAATAGACATAATTTATTTGGAGTTTGTAGATGAAATTATAAGTCAGCACTTCGGGTTTTCGCCAAAGGTCTTTTATTTAAGCACGAAGTTCGTGGAGGGCTGGATCGACAACAGTCATTCCAAATGCCCTCTGTTACAGAGGTAAAAGCAGAATATTTATATGATACAGTAAGCAATATCTGGGACAAAAAGCATTTCTTTAGATGAGCGAGAGATAGAAAACCAAGCAGACCGGAGTTATGTTTTAATAACAAAACCTTGGGTTCCTTGCCTAAGCAACATAAAATCATGTTGTCAGCAAAACAATGTGCAGCTATACGCTTGTTTACATTGTATGGCCTTCTGACTATTTCATACCGAACTCTTGACTGAAATAAGGCTAAATATCCATCATGCTTTGCCAAGTGCCTATTTCCATGAAATATAGTCTGGCAGCTGGTTAAAATGAATATCCTTAAGCAGGCAACTAATCCGCACACGACGTCCCTTCTACAGAGTTTCAGAATGTATTTGCCAAAGTTCCATTTCTAATCTCGCAAAGAAATAGAGAAATAATATATATAAAAGTTACAACATGAAATCAGGCTATTTTGCTAAAAAGATGATCAGAAGAATCAATAGAAAATTAGTCAAGCTCCATTAAAATTTCAGGGAGAGGTAATTTGGAACAAAACAAACCAACTAATAGAGACTAAAATGGACAAGATGGGTTGAATGGCCTCCTTCTGTGCTGTAACTTTTCTATGATTCTATGGTTCTGAAATATATTTTAAAAATGAAGAAAAGTGGTGACGAGTGAAACAGAGGGCAGTGTTTCTCCTTGATGCTGGCATAATGCATCTTGGATCGCAACTGTGGGGAAATATTAAAACCAAGTTTTGAAAATATTGTAACTGTAGGAGAGTCAAAAAATAATTAGTTGGTGATGCACAATCAATGACCACTAAAGGGAGGTTGAAGGCCAACTGAAGGCTTTAATAAGCTAGATGTTTCCCCCAGCAGCTCAGGTACAGAATGAAGGCTGCTGGGGCGGCACGGGCTCTTAAACCCTGCCTAGCAGGGTGGAGCTACCATACATCTTAACCAATAGAAAGCATACAGTTTCCACCAATGGTGCTCCAGCCTGTCAGGTACCGTAATACCTCTACTACCACATTTATCCCCTGTTAAAAAAGAGTCTGGCGGGGATGGTCGCCTGATACTACAAACATGGCAATGTGGTAGAATTAGTTATGGAGGCACCGTAATACCTCCGTACAGCATTTTGTAACTATTTACAATTCTAAGAACTATTTACAATTGGTGATTTAAATTTACAGTTTACAATTTAAAATAAAGCAATCAGTCGATCGGGGCCCTGGTCGTCCTCTGTGATCGTCGGAGCTTCGGTGGTGACTCCGGTGGAGGCTCGGGCGTCTGTGACTCTGGGAGCGTGGCTTTGATCTCCATGGCAGCTTCGACACCCCTAGACAGCACTGGTGGGGAAAACGGTTGACCTGGGAAGGGAGCGCCTGCGTGGTGCGTCGGTGGGTGGGGGGGCCTAGACGGGGCCGGCGGAAGGACCGATCCCCCTGTAAGGTGCCCTGGTGGAGGGGAGGGTGGGACCGGTGGCTGGTGTGTGCGTGGGGCTCCGGCGGGCGCAAGGTCTCGTAGGGAGACCGTATCTTGTCGGCCGTCGGGGTACGCCACGTAGGCGTACTGGAGGTTACCGTGGACCCTCTCAACTAACGGGTCCGGCTTGTGTGCCCGCACGTGTTTTCGGAGCAGGATGGGTCTGGGTGCTGCCAGCCAGGTCGGGAGCGAGGTCCCAGAGGAGGACTTACTGGGGAAGATAAGGAGACGTTCGTGAGGTGTCTGGTTGGTCATGGTACAAAGCAGTGACCGGATGGAGTGGAGGTCATCCGGGAGGACTTCCTGCCAGCGGGAGACTGGGAGATTCCTGGGCCATAGGGCCAGTAAGACGGTCTTCCAGACCGTTCCGTTCTCCCTCTCTACCTGTCCCTTCCCCGGGGGTTGTAACTGGTCGTCCTGCTCGAGGGGATGCCCTTGCTAAACAGGAATTGACGCAGTTCGTCGCTCATAAAGGAGGACCCCCTATCACTATGTATGTAAGCGGGGAACCCGAACAGTGCAAAGATGCAATGGAGGGCCTTGATGACAATGGTTGCGGTCATGTCGGGGCAGGGGATGGCGAATGGGAACCGGGAGTACTCTTCAATCACGTTCCGGAAGTACGTGTTGCGGTCGGTGGAGGGGAGGGGGCCTTTGAAGTCTATGCTGAGGCGTTCAAAGGGACGGGAAGCCTTTATCAGATGTGCTTTCTCTGGCCGGTAGACAAGCGGTTTGCACTCCGTGCAGATTTGGCGGTCCCTGGTGGCTGTCCTCACCTCATCGATGGAGTAGGGCAGGTTGCGGGTCTTGATAAAATGGAAAAAGTGAGTGACCCCCGGGTGGCAGAGGTCCTCGTGGAGGGCTCGGAGGCGGTCCACTTGTGCGATGGCACATGTGCCGTGGGAAAGGGCGTCAGGAGGTTTGTTTAGCTTCCTGGGACGATACAAGATCTCGTAGTTGTAGGTGGAGAATTCGATCCTCCACCGCAAGATCTTGTCGTTTTTTATCTTGCCCCGCTGTGCATTATCAAACATGAAAGCAACCGACCATTGGTCAGTGAGGAGAGTGAATCTCCTGCTGGCCAGGTAATGCCTCCAATGTCGCACAGCTTCTACTATGGCCTGGGCCTCCTTTTCGACTGAGGAGTGGCGGGTTTCAGAAGCATGGAGGGTACATGAGAAGAAGGCCACGGGTCTGCCCGCTTGGTTGAGGGTGGCCGCCAGAGCTACGTCAGACGCATCGCTCTCGACCTGGAAGTGGAGGGGCTCATCGATGGCGTGCATCGTGGCCTTTGCAATGTCTGCTTTGATGTGGCTGAAGGCCTGGCGGGCCTCTATCAACAGGGGAATAGCTGTGGATTGGATCAGGGGACGGGCCTTGTCCGCATAGTTGGGGACCCACTGGGCGTAGTAACTGAAAAACCCTAGGCAGCGCTTCAGGGCCTTGGAGCAGTGAGGGAGGGGGAACTCCATTAGGGAGCGCATGCGCTCAGGGTCGGGGCCTTTCACTCCATTTCGCACTACGTAGCTGAGGATGGCTCGGCGGTCGGTGCTAAACACGCATTTATCCTTGTTGTATGTAAGGTTAAGGATTTTTGCGGTCTGGAGGAATTTTCGGAGGTTGGTGTCGTGGTCCTGCTGGTCGTGGCCGCAGATGGTGATATTATCGAGACACGGGAATGTTGCCTGTAAACCGTACTGGCCAACCATTTGGTCCATCTCGCGCTGGAAGACCGAGATCCCGTTGGTGACACCGAAGGGAACCCTTAAGAAGTGGTAGAGCCGCCCATCTGCCTCGAAGGCAGTGTATTTGCGGTCACTAGTGCGGATGGGGAGCTGGTGGTAGGCGGACTTAAGATCCACCGTGGAGAAGACCTTGTAATGCGCGATCCTGTTTACCAGGTCGGATACGCGGGGGAGAGGGTCCGCGTCCAGCTACGTAAACCTGTTGATGGTCTGACTGTAGTCGATGACCATCCTATGCTTCTCCCTGGTCTTTACCACCACTACTTGAGCTCTCCAGGGACTGTTGCTGGCTTTAATGACTCCTTCCCTCAGTAGCGTTTGGACCTCTGACCTAATAAAGATCCAGTCCTGGGCACTGTACCGTCTGCTCCTGGTGGCGACGAGTTTGCAATCTGGGGTGAGGTTCGCAAACAGGGAAGGCGGGTCGACCCTAAGGGTCGCGATGCCGCAGACAGTGAGGGGGGGTATAGGGCCGCCGAATTTGAAGGTTAGACTTTGGAGGTTACACTGGAAGTCTAAACCTAGGAGTGTAGCCGCACAGAGGTGTGGAAGGACGTAGAGGCGGAAACTTTTGAACTCCCTTCCCTGGACTGTGAGGTTAGCTACACAAAACCCCTTTATCTCCACTGACTGTGAACCGGATGCCAGGGAGATTTTTTGATTAATGGGTGGATGAGGAGAGAACAGCACCTTACCGTGTCAGGGTGTACGAAGCTCTCCGTGCTCCCAGAGTCAGTTAGGCAGGACGTCTCGTGCCCGTTGATGAATACGGTCGTCGTAGCAGTTGAGAGTGTTCGAGGCCGGGACTGATCCAGAGCCACCGAGGCTAATCGCAGCAGTTGACTGTTCTCTTCGGGCAGTGCGTGGTCAGCCGAGCTGGAGTCCTGGGGGTTCATCCAAGATGGCGGCTCCCATTGGTCGCACATAGCTGGGGGTGCACAAAATTGCGGCGCCCATCCCTCTAACGTGGCGCCCGCGGGACAAGGTGGTGGCGCCCGGGGCCCTGGAGTAGGAAGATGGTGGCGACCGCTGGCCGCACGGGGACCGTGGAGAGGTTTGGGGTGGCGGTCCGCATTCGCCGCCGGAGACCACGGCAACCGCACGGGCCTGGCATACCACCACGAAGTGGCCCTCTTTACCGCATCCCTTGCAGGTGGATGGGAGGGCCGGGCAGCGCTGGCGGGGGTGCTCTTTAAAGCACGCCAGCCAGTGCTTGAAGATTGCTGCTGAGTTCGCCGGGTGGGGGCTGAGTTGCAGACACTCCGGCTTGATTCGGAGCTCCATCCTTTTAAAAAAAAACAAGCTAATTAAATTGATGCACGATCAATGACCACTAAAGCGAGGTTGTAGTCCAACTGAAGGCTTTAATAAGCTAGATGTTTCCCCCAGCAGCTCAGGTACAGAATGAAGGCTGCTGGGGCGGCACGGGCTCTTATACCCCGCCTAGCAGGGCGGAGCTACCATACATCTTAACCAATAGAAAGCATACAGTTTCCACCAATGGTGCTCCAGCACTCCAGGTACCGTAATACCTCTACTACCACAGTTGGGTTGTAGATGAATCACAAGCTTGTATTGTTCTGAGTCGAGGTCAGATTATACATTTGCAATTTGGCGGTGATAAAAGTGAAATGTTACACCAGCCTTTCAGGATCCAGACTGCAAATGTGCAGAGCCAGTATACCAATGTGAGTGATGTTATGGAGCACCATTCAGAGGTCACATGTCAAAACTCGTAAGCCGAAGAGGGGCGTGGTGCTACAAAGTGCAGGTAAAAAGCTCTTGGTGCATGTGTTGCCCTCTTTTTTCTTTGTTCTCTTTCCATTGTCCTCTTCCTTATGCTGTGCTTTTATTTCTTTTTTGTATTTGAAAGTGTACTAACCAGGTTTTTGTAATAAACTCAATCTCAAACTACCAGCAGAGCCCGTCTCTTCTTAGGACATAAGAGATCCTACAGCAACGCATGTTGAAGCATGTGCACCTTTATCAGTGCTGCTCTGGATACTTTGGTGTGAGGGTGCAAGAAGAAAGGAAAAGAATGGATAGCAGAAGCTAACAGTCGGGTTAGGGTTGCAATCAGATCAACCATGAATTTATTGAATGGTAGAGCAGGCTCAAGGCACTGAGTGGCCTACCTCTGTTTGTAATTCGGATCTTTGTACGTAATATGATGGTGAAGGCCCCTGTTATTGCTGGTCAAGGCACTGCCTGAGACTCTTCTCCTGGTTTGTAGAGTTGTAGCATACGCAGGATGTCATGATTAGCATTCTTTTTGTTGTACCAGCACCATGCCCATGCAAAGGATGTCCATGATTGGCACCTCTTGCTTGTTTGTCTTCTGTGACTTCACAGGCTTCTGAGTGACTGTCCAGCTTGCACAGTGATAAGTTCTTGCATTGACAGGCAACAATATCCTAGGGCTGTCCTGCAACTGATAAATTGCCTTTTGCATCATTTCATTGAGGCAACAGATTTTATTTGCCCAGAAAGCCTCAACTTGTCATGGTGTAGGAATCCTCTCGTCATCTTTTTTGCTTGTTATTTCTCTAAAATACATCTTGAATTTTAGAATGTAGGAGTCATGGTAGCTTGCAAAGTATATATCTAGGATAAATGTGGATGTTTCAGGCTGTATATTGACTGAGTAATAACCTTTCTTATTTTTGCACAACATTGATTTGCCTAATGGAGTTTAAGTGGAGACTGGTGCAATTGGGATACTGTCCGTAACAAAGAGGCCAAGTTGCTGATATTTCTGTTGATTTGTTTTTGTGACAAAGTGTACATAAAGACAGGGGGTGACATTCTCCGACCCCCCGCCGGGTTGGAGAATCACCGGGGGTTGGCGTGAATCCCGCCCCCGCCGGTTGCCGAAGTCTCCGGCACCGGATATTCGGCGGGGGCGGGAATCGCGCCGTGCCAGTTGGCGGACCCCCCCGCTCGATTCTCCGGCCCGGATGGGCCGAAGTCCCGCCGATAAATTGCCTGTCCCGCCGGCGTAAATTAAATCACCTACCTTACCGGCGGGACAAGGCGGCGCGGGCGGGCTCCGGGGTCCTGGGGGGGGCGCGGGGCGCTCTGACCCCGGGGAGTGCCCCCACGGTGGCCTGGCCCGCGATCGGGGCCCACCGATCCACGGGCGGGCCTGTGCCGTGGGGGCACTCTTTCCCTTCCGCCTCCGCCACGGTCTCCACCATGGCGGAGGCGGAAGAGCATGCGTGGGAACCTGTCAGCGGCCGCTGACGCTCCCGCGCATGCGCCGCCCGGAGATGTCATTTCCGCGCAAGCTGGCGGGGCAACAAAGGCCGTTTCCGCCAGCTGGCGGGGCGGAAATTCCTCCGGCGTCGGCCTAGCCCCTCAATGTTGGGGCTCGGCCCCCAAAGATGCGGAGCATTCCGCACCTTTGGGGCGGCGCGATGCCCGTCTGCTTGGCGCCGTTTTGGGCGCCAGTCGGCGGACATCGCGCCGTATCCGGAGAATTTCGCCCAGGGTGACAAAAAACGGGGAATTATAGACCAGTTGGTCGAACATGTTGAGAAATTACTACAGACTATAATTAAGGATGGAATGATTGAACACCTTTAAATTTTTCAGCTAATCAGAGAGAAAGCCAGCATGGAGTTGTAAAGATTATGTCATGTCTGACAAAACTGATTGAATATGTTGACAAGGTAACTGAAACAGTGGAGAGAGAAATGTCTGAGAGTTATTATATGGACTACCAGAAGACACTCAATAAAGTCCATCATAAAAGACAGTTAGCTAAATTTGAAGCCCAAGGAATTAAGGTCAAATTATTGGCCTGGTTAGCTTTGGCAGGAGATAGAGTGTTGTGATATTGGGCAGGTGCCCTTATTGGCAGGATGTGACTGGAGGCATTCCATAGGGAACTATGTTAGAACCCCAACTATTCATTGTACTTATTAACAGCTCAGATAACAGAACCTCTCACTGAGTAAACACTTTGCTGCAGAAGGCTATGGAGGCCAAATCACTGATGTCTTTAAGACAGAGGTAGATAGGTTCTTGATTAATAAGGGGATCAGGGGTTATGGGGAGGAGGCAGGAGAATGAGGATGAGAAAAATATCAGTCATGATTAAATGGCAGAGGGTAGCACGGTGGCACAGTGTTTAGGACTGCTGCCTCACGGCGCCGAGGTCCCAGGTTCGATCCTAGCCTTGGGTCACTGTCCGTGTGGAGTTTGCACATTCTCCCCGTGTGTGTATGGGTTTCGCCCCCACAACCCAAAAATGTGCAGGCTAGGTGGATTGGCCACGCTAAATTGCCCCTTAATTGGAAAAAATTAATTGGATACTCGAAAAAAAATGTTTTTAAAAATGATTGAATGGCGGAGCAGACTCGATGGGCCGAGTGGCCTAATTCTGCTCCTATGTCTTCTGGTCTTCTGGTCTAAGACTGCTGTCCCTATAATTGAAACAGGTGACATTGTCAGCAGTGTAGATGAAAGCATAACATTTCAAGGACATATTGATGTGTTTATCGAATTGGAAAGGTCATGGCAAATTAATTTCAGTGCAGACAAGTGTGAGTTCATCCCCTTAGAACCTAAAGGAATAGATCAGGGTACTGGCTAATTTATGTAAAACTGGAAGATGTGGTGGCCCAAAGAGACTTGGGGGTTCACATACAGAGATTATTAAAATGCCATAAACAGGTACTCCAAAGGTCAAATTACAAGGAGCCAGTATACAAACCTCGGTTATATTCCTTGCAATTCGAGAGTTTAAGGGTTTAATTGAAGTTTTCATGATATGTAGGGGAAGTGACTGGTTAAAAAGGAACTATTTCCCTGTTTGGGAGAGATAGGAGACAAAGCCAAAAGCAATGGTGGAACTGGCCCAATGGCTTGAAGCTCATGGAATTGAATGGTCTATTCCTATCCTGATGTTCCTATGTCCTCTGGTGGGATGTATGCTCTGTATGAAAAGTATGTGTGCAAAGCTTTGGCACCTGATTTCGACTGTGTAAGTGAATGGGTTCTCAGTGAATTAAAACCTTGACCTTTGTTTCATTTTGGATGATTGGTACACCCAGGAATGACCCACTCCTTGCAATACCTGTAGAATTTTGAAAAGACCATTAATCTAAAAATTCAGGATTGTGGTCACTTTAAGGACCAGAAGCAGGGATTGGCTTATGGGGATTGCCCTCCATGAAAATGTCTTATGGGGGGTCTCTGCTCAATGGCCATTTTCCTGGGTGATTCTAGACATAAAGTAATTTTGTTGGGCTGGATTCTCCGGTCCACCAGTCACATGTTTCTCGGTGGTGGACTCTACTCCTGCCGCCTGTCAATGGAATTTCCCATTGAAGTCACCCCACACCATTGGGAAACCCACGGGCAGTAGTGGGAGTGGGCTGTTAGGCACAATGAATGTATATGTGCAGAAGGACAAGAGTTATGTGCAATGCTTGAAATGGTATCCGCCGAAGTGTGTTGTAGATTCCAGATTAGGTTTGTGTTGTGTTTGATGGGACTCACAAGAAACTGTACAGTATTGAGGAGGCTATCTCCCTTCATCCTCCTTCTTTCTCATTTGTTATTATAGATAATTGTTACAATGACACCTGCATTTAATGATTTTTCATTTATGCACTCTTGTGTGGTTATAATTGTTGATGAATTTCATCGAATGCTCCAGTTGTGTTGAATTTTGTTTATTCTTTCATGGTATTTGGGTATCATTGACAAGGCCAATTTGTTGTTCTTGAATGAGTCAGTTGCTATTTCAGAGGGCAGTTAAGAGGGAACCATATTGCTGTGGAGACCAGAGAAGTAATGATAGCAGGTTTCCTTCCGAAAAGGACTTGCATGAAATTTTTTTTTTTACACAATAATCAACAATGGTTTCATGCTCATGGTTACCAAGACTAGCTTTTAATTCCAGAATCATTAACTGACTTTAAATTCCACCAGCTGCTATGGTGGCATTTGAACCCAAGTACCCAGGACCTGGGCCTCTGGATGACTAATCCTAACATCAGCATGACTTCATCATAGAACCTAGAACATACAGTGCAGTAGGAGGCCATTCGGCCCATCGAGTCTGCACTGACCCACTTAAGCCCTCACCTCCACCTTATCCCCCGAACCCCAATAACCCCTCCTAACCTTCTTTTGGACACTAAGGGCAATTTATCATGGCCAATCCACCTAACCTGCACGTCTTTGGACTGTGGGAGGAAACCGGAGCACCCGGAGGAAACCCACGCAGACACGGGGAGAACGTGCAGACTCTGCACAGGCAGTGGCCCAGCGGGGAATCGAACCTGGGACCCTGGTGCTGTAAAGCCACAGTGCTAACCACAATGCTACCGTGCTGCCCATCAATGTTCCCTTCAATGTTACTAAATGCTAGACAGTTAATTATATGATAAAATCATTTGCCCTGAAATAGCTTGTTGAATTTTCTTTTGATGTTGTGAGAAAATTTCAAAATTTCGACTTAGAGGCCAGAATTTTAGGTTAAACCTATATTGTGTGAGAAGATGTTGGGCATGCGTTCCAGCATCAACGCGCATTCACATGATATTTTGATCAGTGGGTGCGTGTGGGAGTCGACACCCGCGACAATTAATCAGCCAGTTAAGACAATTTAAAGGGCAATTGATTGGAATTTTATGATGCCCATGAGATTTTTTGTTGCCGCTTAAGCAGGAAGCCATCCCGTTCTTTCACACCCAAGAGCAGGATAAAAGGGGGCAGGAGCTGTATGATTTGTTCATTCAAGTGAGACTTTGATGTTCCTTTAGTCTTGAGATTTCAGACCTTTACCTCTGTTTTCTTCTGAAGTATTTGCTTTGTTAGTCCTGTTCTGAGGACTCTTTTATTTGCCAACTCTGTGTGAGCATTTGTGTTCATTGCAGTGTTCAGTGCGTGGGGCAATGCCACCTGCATTGCAGCAGATGGGGATTGTTTACTCCACTGGGAAGGGCTGAAGGGAGAGAAAGGGAGGTGTCACAGGGAGAGACATGTGGGAGGGCTGACACAAGCACAGGGGTGCAGGGCAGCAGGAAGAGCATGGCAGGCATCACTATCCTTCTACCAGAGTGTACAGGCAGTAATCCAGCAACCTCAACATGTCTGAGGTGCAGTGCTACAGGAGGCTCCGCCTCTCTAGGGACACTATGAAATCATTATTACACATGATTGGGCTGTGTGGGTGGGACAGCAGCAATCAGTGTTTATGCATCCGGATCATTCCAGGGGTCAGTGGGGGGATCTGTGTGAAGTGTCCCAATCAGCAGTCCGTATCTGCTTCAAACTTGTAACTGACACTCTGTTCAGCTAGATCCATACATTCATTCGTTATCAGATGGATGCTGCTTTGCTGCTAATTCAGGCTCCCCCTGCATCCAGGGTGTCATAGACTGTGCTCATGTGGTCATCAAAGCTCTAGTGAATCAGCTGGGTGTCTTTGTGAATAGGAAGGGTTACCACTCCATGACATACAGATAGTATTCAACGACAGGACCCAGATTCTGCCAGTCTGTGTAAGGTACCCAGGCAGCTCCCAAGATGCATACTTTCTTCGACACTCCCAAGTGCCAAGGCTGCTCGTGGCTCCAGCTTGACTGGAAGTTTAGTTTTTTTAAATTAATTTACGGAATGTGGGTCTCGTTGGTTAAGCCAGCATTTATTGCCCATCCCTAGTTGCCCTTAGAAGGTGGTGGTGAGCTGCCTTCTTGAACCGCTGCACTCCTTGAGGTGTAGGTACACCCACTGTGCTGTTAGCGAGGGAGTTCCAGGAATTTGCCCCAGCGATAGTGAAGGAATGGCGATATATTTCCAAATCGGGATGGTGAGTGACTTGGAAGGGGACCTCCAGGTGGTGGGGTTCCCAGGTATCTGCTGCTCTTGTCCTTCTAGATAATAGTGGTTGTGGGTTTGGAAGGTGCTGTCGAAGGAACCTTGGTGAGTTACTGCAGTGCATCTTGTAGATGGTACACATGGCTGCCACTGTTCCTGGTGGAGGGTTTGAATGTTTGTAGAAGGTGGAGCAATCAAGCAGACTGCTTTGTCCTGGATGGTGTCAGCTTCTTGAGTATTGTTGGAGCTGCACCCATCCAGGCAAGTGGAGAGTATTCCATTACACTTCTAAATTCTGTCTTGTAGATGGTGGATGGGCTTTGGGGGAGTCAGCAGGTGAGTTACTCACCATAAAATTCCTAACCTTTGACCTTCCCTGGAGCCACAGTATTAATACGGCTAGTCCAGTTCAGTTTCTGATCAATGGTAACCCTGAGGTTGTTGACAGTGGGGGATTCAGCGATGGTAATGCTATTGAATGTCATTGAATGTCAAGGGCCAATGGTTCAATCCTCTCTGGTAGAAGATGGTCATTGCCTGGCACTTTATGTGGCGCGAATGTAACTTGCCACTTGTCAGCCCAATCCTGGATATTGTCCAGGTCTTGCTGCATTTAGAAATGAACTGTTTCATTATCTGACGAGTTGTGAATGGTGCTGAACATTGTGCAATCATCTGCGAACATCCCCACTTCTGACCTTTTGATGAAAGTGAAGTCATTGATGAAGCAGTTGAAGATGTTTGGGCCTAGAACATTACCCTGAGGAACTCCTGCAGTGATGTTCTGGAGCTGAGATGATTGACCTCCAACCACCGCAACCACCTTCCTTTGTACCAGTTGTGATTCCAACCAGCGGAGAGTTTCCCCCCCGATTCTCATTGACTCCAGTTTAGCTGGGGCTCCTTGATGCCATACCCTGTCAAATGCTGCCTTGATGTTGAGGGCAGTCACTCTCACCTCACCTCTGGCATTCAACTCTTTTGCCCATGTTTGAGCCAAGGCTGTAATGAGGTCAGGAGCTGTGTGACCTTGGCAGAACCCAAACTGAGCATTTGTGAGCAGGTTATTGCTGAGTAAGTGCTGCTTGATAGCACTGTTGATGACTCCTTCCATCACTTTGCTGATGATGGAGAGTGGACTGATGGGGCAGTAATTGGCTGGGTTGGATTTCCTGTGTACAGGATACACCTGGGCAACTTTCCACATTACCCGATAGATGCCAGTGTTGTAGCTGTACTGGAACAGCTTGGCCAGGGGTGCGGCCAGTTCTTGAGCACAAGTCTTCAGTACTATTGCGGGATATTGTCAGGGCCCATAGCCTTTGCAGTATCCAGTGCCTTCAGCCATTTCTTAGTATGACTTTGATTTGATTTGATTTATTATTGTCACATGTATTAGTATACAGTGAAAAGTATTGTTTATTGCATGCTGTACAAACAACGCATACCGTACATAGGGAAGGAAGGAGAGACTGCAGAATATAATGTTACAGTTATAGCAAGGTGTAGAGAAAAGATCAACTTAATACGAGGTAGGTCCATTCAAAAGTCTGATGGCAGTAGGGAAGAAGCTGTTCTTGAGTCGGTTGTGACCTCAAACTATGGAATCTTTTTCCTGACGGAAGAAGGTGGAAGAGAGTATGTCCGGGGTGCGTGGGGTCCTTAATTATGCTGGGTGCCTTTCTGAGGCAGCGGGAATTATAGATAGAGTCGATGGATGGGAGGCTGGTTTGCGTGATGGACTGGGCTACATTCACGACCTTTTGTAGTTTCCTGTGGTCTTGGGCAGAGCAGGCTCCATGTGATACAACCAGAAAGAATGCTTTCTATGGTGCATCTTTAGAAGTTGGTGAGTGTCGTAGCTGACATGCCCAATTTCCTTAGTCTTCTGAGAAAGTAGAATCGTTGGTGGGCTTTCTTAACTATAGTGTCGGCATGGGGGGACCAGGACAGGCTGTTGGTGATCTGTACACCTAAAAACTTGAAGCTCTCGACCCTTTCTACTTCATTCCCATTGATGTAGACAGGGGCATGTTCTCCAGTACACTTCCTGAAGTCGATGACAATCTCCTTCCTTTTGTTGACATTGAGGGAGAGATTATTGTCGTTGCACCAGTTCACCAGATTCTCTATCTCATTCCTGTACTCTGCCTCGTCATTGTTTGAAATCTAACCCACTACGGTGGTGTCATCAGCAAATTTGAAAATCGAGTTGGAGGTGAATTTGGCCACAGTCATAGGTGCATAAGGAGTATAGTCGGGGGCTGAGGACACAGCCTTGTGAGGCACCGGTGTTGAGGATGATCGTGGAGGAGATGTTGTTGCCTATCTTTACTGATTGTGGCCTGTGGGTTAGAAAGTACAGGATCCAGTCGCAGAGGGAAGAGCCGAGGCCAAGGCCACAGAGTTTGGAGATGAGTTTTGTAGGAATGATGGTGTTGAAGGCTGAGCTGTAGTCGATAAATAGGAGTCTGACATAGGTGTCTTTGTTATCTAGGTGTTCCAGGGTAGAGTGCAGGGCCATGGAGATGGCGTCTGCTGTGGACCTGTTGCAGCGGTAGGCGAACTGTAGTGGATCAAGGCAATCTGGGAGGCTGGAGTTGATTCGTGCCATGACTAACCTTTCGAAGCACTTCATGATGATGGATGTCAGAGCCATTGGATGACAGTCATTAAGACACGCTGCTTGACTTTTTTTTGGTACAGGGATGATGGTCATCTTCCTGAAGCAGATAGGGACCACAGATTGTTGTAAAGAGAGGTTGAAGATGTCTGCGAATACCCCCACCAGCTGTTCCGCGCAAGGCCTGAGTGCTCGTCCGGGTACCCCATCCGGGCCAGTGGCTTTCCGTGGGTTGACCTTCGAGAAGGCTGCTCTGATGTCTGCAGTGGTGATCTCAGATACAAGTTCATCCACGGCTTCTGGGGTGGAGGGCTCGCTCTCACTGACCTCTTGCTCAAAGCGGGCATACAATGCGTTGAGCTCATCAGGGAGGGATGCGTTAGAGCCGACGATTTTACATGCCTTCATCTTGTAGCCCGTTATGTCTTGCCACAGACGGTGGGGATCCAAGCCTGGGACTCGAGCTTGGTCCGGTACTGTCTTTTGGCATCATTGATGGATTTCTTCAGATCATATCTGGCTTTCTTGTAGAGGTCAGGGTCGCCTGACTTGAAGACCTAGACTTCAGCAAGCAGTGGATATCCCTGTTAATCCAGGGTTTCCGGTTGGGAAACACGCGGATTTGCTTCTTTGGCACACAGTCTTCTACACACTTACTAATTAAGTCAGTTACTGTAGTGGTGTACTCGTTCAGGATGGTCGCAGAGTTTTTAAATACTGACCAGTCCACTGACTCTAAGCAGTCCCATAGACCATCCGATTTCTCAGACCAACATTGCATGACTTTCTTTGATGGATTCTCCCGCTTCAGTTTTTGCTTATAAGCCGGGAGCAGGAGCACAGCCTTGGGGTCAGATTTGCCAAAGTGTGGCCAGGCGATAGAGTGGTCGGCATGTTTGATATTTGTTAGCAGTGGTCCAGGATGTTTGGGCCTCTGGTGGAACAGGTGACGTGCTGGTGGTAATTTGGTAGTGCGCTCTTGAGCTTGGCCTGATTGAAGTCCCCAGCTGCAATGAATAAGGCCTTGGGATGTTTCATTTCAAAGCTATTTGTGGTGGTGAATATTTTGTCCAGTGTGATTTTCACATTTGCATGGGGTGGGATGTAAACTGCCGTCAGGATAACGGAGCTGAACCTCCGCGGAAGGTAGTCGGGACGGCATTTTAGCGTCAGGTATTCTAGGTCCGGGGAGCAGAATCTCGCCAGTGTGCTACATCTAGGCACCAGGAGGTGTTGATTAGGAGCCAGACCCCACCACCCCTTGCCTTGCCTGAGGCCGCCGTACGATCCATTCGGTGGATTGAGAAGCCCTCTGGTTGTAGGGCACAGCCCGGTGAAGCAGGAGTGAGCCATGTCTTCGTGAAACAGAGCACACAGCAGTCCCTTAGTTCTCTTTGAAAAGTGAATCTGGCTTTAAGTTCGTCTAGTTTGTTTTCTAGAGATTGGACATTAGCTCGGAGTAAGCTAGGCAGAGGGGCTTTGGGGCCGCGTTGTTTCACTCTTACCTGCAGACCTGCATGTTTTCCACGCTTCCTGGAGTGACGGCTTCTTTTCGAGCCTGGGAGACGGTGAGAGTATGCAGTGTTAAGGGAATAGTTGTGTCCAATGAGGTTATTCACTCTGCTCGGTGTGTGGATGGAGGATTTGTTGCCTTGCTTGCGGTTCCTGCATCGGTAGGTGGGTCTGCGCGGTCGAGCGATCCAGGTCGCTGTCGGGCTGCTGTTTGTCTTCACAGGTTGGTGGATGTCCAGACCATGCTCCGGCGTGGATGGGGTGAAGGCCGGTAAGTGGATAACGTCTCTGGGATCGGGGTTGTGGATGAGGCGATGGCCGGGTCCGTGTGTTGGGGTCCGCAGGGTCCTTTCCAGATCGCGGTCTTCCTTCAGAGCACGAAGGATCACTAGACCTGCAAGTAAATTTAAAAGAGCAGTATTAGTGATTGTTAGGCGGTGGGAGTTGATTTTTAGGAGTGTGGGGCGACTGTAGAGGGGGAGAGGAAGGAGTGCTTGGGGCCTGCAGGGAGTCACAGCTCTCTGGGTCAGTGGGGTTGGAAGCTGGGGGGCGGGGGGGGTGGGGGGGAGGGCTGCAGCTGCTGCGATGCTGGTCTGGTTATTGGAGAGCAGCAGCATGGAGGTCCCGGCTTCTGCGGTGTTTTCCAGGTCTCTGGGAGCTTGTTGAGTGAAGACCCTGGCTTCTAGGGTGTTGTCCTGCTCTCTGGCAGCCGCTGTAGGGGAATTCCCAGGCCTGGGACTGCAGCTCCGGCAGCTGCTCACACGTGGTCGGCTGGTCCGGGTCGATTTCAGGTCGTCAGTTTCAGGTGTCTCCAAGGTCCTAAAGATCGCTAAATCTGTAAGTAATTGAATGAGAACATTGTTAGAGAGTTTAAAAGAGTTAGAATGAAGTTTTAGAAGCATAGACGAGAGTAAAAGATAGAATTAAATGGTATTCTGGGCACAGCTTGCAAGAAGTCGTCTCTCTCCGGCGCCATCTTATCTGCATGCATGACGTGAAGTGAATCGTATTGGCTGAAGACTGATATCTGTAATGCTGGGGACCTCAGGAGGAGTAAAGAGCTGGTCAGTGACTTTAGGGAGCAAAGTATCTTACACACCCCTGATTGCATCAATAGTGCCAAGGTGGAGATGGTTGACAGCCTCAAAAGGCCTAGGTGTGCATATCACCAACACTCTGCCCTGTTCCACCCACTTTGACACTACGACCAAGAAAGCACAACAGCGTCTTTACTTCCTCAGGAAACTAAGGAAATTCGGCATGTCCAGATTGACTCTTACCAATTTTTGCATATGCACCGTAGAAAGTGCCCTAACTGGCTGCATCACAGCTTGGTATGGTATTGGCACAAGACCGTAAGAAACTAGAGAGTCGTGAACACAGCCCAGTCCATCACGCGAACCCGCCTTCCATCCATTGACTCTGTCTACACCTCCCGTTGCCCTGGGAAAGTGGGAGCATAATCAAAGACCCTCCCACCCGGGTTTTATCTCTTCCAACCCCTTCCATCGGACAGAAGATACAAATACCTGTGAACGCGCACTAACAGACTCAAAAACAGTTTCTTCCCCGTTGTTACCAGACTCCTGAATTACCCTGTTATGGACTGAACTGATCTCTCCAAGCATCTTCTCTACTGGATAGCACTACACTCCATATGTTTCACCCGATGCCTGTGTCTATGTATTTACATTGTGTATTAATCGCATGTCCTATGTTCTTCATGCATGGAGTGATCTGACTGGATTGTACACAGAACAATATTTTTCACTGTACCTCGGTGAACATGACAATAAATCAAAACCCAAATTAGTTAACATTTAACTTAATGTTTAACTTCATTAATTTTTATACGACATAAAACAACCTCAACTTCTACAAGTTTCTTTCAATAAAATATATTTTCTCACTTGAACACAACAGTTCTATCTCTCTGTAAAGAGGAGGGAGGGGAGGGAAGGAAGGGGTAAGGGGAGGGGGAGAAGAGGGGAGGGAGGGAAGAGGAAGGAGGGAAGGGGAGGGTATTGAGATATCAATTGTTAATTAACAAGCTTATCGTACGAAAACAGCAGCTCATAAAGTGCAGTGTCCTGACACACATTTCCTCTGACATAGTTTTGGGATGACCTTCGCCAGGACACTCTTATGGGTGGGTGCTTGATGCAATACCTGTCAGAGAGATAGTTCACATTAGCTTTCAGGAGGTTTGCAAATATCAACTAAGGCATTAAACTTTGTTAAAGCATTTGAAGTAATCACTATGGCTTCTAAGGATGGCTTCATCAGGGAGACTCACAAATAACTCAGTTTAAAATACATTGCAAAATCCAAATGTACTTTAGCTCTGAATCAGTTGGGAGGACAGGCTTGTTAACAATAATGTCACTGAAGGAGTCAATAGCATGAGTATCAAGGCCATAATCCTCCAAAACCAACTTTGCTGCCATATGCTCAGGATGTCAGAGTCCCAATTGCCAAAGCGAATCTTCTTCACCCAGCTCAAGGAAGGATCCCGAACAAGAGGAGGATAAAGGAAGCTCTTCAAAGACATCTTACCTCAAGAAATGGAACATCAACATCAATTCCTGGGAGCCCTTTGCTCAGAAGAGACCTTGGAAGAAAATCCTGATTGAAGGGTTACAATTATTCAAGAATACCCAATGGCAAGAGGTGGCCGTAAAGGAGCCTGAGAAAGCAATACCCATGACTTAGCATCCAAGGACTGATGCCCCCTTTTGTAAACTCCTGCCAAGTGAATGATTAAAGATGCGGCTCTAGGATCGGCCACGCAAGGACCCACAGAACCCGTGAACAATAACGCCAAGTATCTTAGGTGGGCAATCATAGCCGTCAGCGAGTGATCACCGCATTCTACCCATTATAGTTCCTTTAATGGAATAACATCCCCATGACAAACCAAAGTTTAATAAAATCATTATTTCACCTTCTATGACTTGAAATTCATCTACTGTTAAGTACCTTTTTAATGGAATTAACAGATTCATGACAAACCAAAGTTCAAATAAAATAAAAATATATCTTCCTTTCATTTTATTTGTATCTTGACCCTATTTATAAACGCTAAACATTAATAATGTAAAATATTAACCTCCCAAAAAACTGTCTCCTGATGTCTCCTGTCTCTGCCAGACTGAAATATTTCTGTGTAAATAAAAAGGTGTAAAAGCTCACCAAAAACCCGGATATGTGATTCAAATTAGCACTGTAACTGGATTTTCCATTAGCAGTTCTGGCTCAGGGCTTCAAGCTGTCAACAAAAAATCATCCGGGAGTTTGAAAGCCGCACGCTTCCAGCATACATGCCTGTACGCCCGCACTTCCGGCTCGCCAAACGGGGCATGTGTGACGCACAGTGATTGAAGTCACTGGCCGGAGAAGAAGTTGTGGGCCAATATGATGCACATTTCAAAAAGGGTGGCAAAAGACAGAAACCCAATAGTCTCATTCCTGTTCCAGAGGCAGGATTCTCTGACCCGTTTTCTGGTGCGGCGTGCCCCTGCCACTAGCGGGATCCTCTGTTGGGTCAGCTGGCCAAAGAGGTTTCCCATTGTGGCCACCCCGTACGCCATCGTGAAATCAGTGGGCGTGCGTGCGCTGCCAGCGAAGCAGAGGATCCCGCTGGTGGACAATCCCACCCCATGTAAAATAATGGAAACAACCATCAGAAATAATCCTGAATGTAAGTTAGTTTCTAACAATCCAGTAAGCAGCAGTTGATGTGGATCAGAAAGATATGCCTGATCAACTTCTTTGGTTTCTTTGAGGAAATGATGGCCTAATTGGAATGTAGGAAGCCAGTGTGGTGTATTCTGATACTATTTGATAAATCTTGGGATTGAATAAGGAACTGAGGATAGGAACCATTCTTTGTCAGAGAAGCTTTGGCAGAATGAGTGAGAAAGGCCAAATGTGTTGTCTCAATACTCAACCTTGCGGGGGCACAATTATGTTGAAGAGATCTGCCAAACAATTAAAAATGTAATTACTATTAACCTCTTGATTAAAACCTTTAATCTTGGTTTAAATCGTAAATTTAATTGACGATTACTGCATCTGGCTCACGCAAGTTTGTTTCAGTACAGACGTTGAAACAATCATGGGCAGTAGGGTAGCACAGTGGTTAGCACTATGACTTCACAGCGCCAGGGTCCCAGGTTCGATGCCCGTCTTGGGTCACTGTCTGTGCGCAGTCTGCCTGTTCTCCCCGTGTCTGCGTGGGTTTCCTCCGGGTGCTCCGGTATCCTCCCACAAGTCCCAAAAAATGCATGTTAGTTGAATTGGACATTCTGAATTCTCCCTCTGTGTATCTGAACAGGGGCTGGAATTTTCACAGTAACTTCATTGCAGTATTAATGTACGTTTACTTGTGACAATGAAGATCATTGTATTACACTGTGGCTGGTTTAGCACAGTGGGCTAAATAGCTGGCTTGTAATGCAGAACAAGGCCAGCAGCGCGGGTTCAATTACTGTACTGGCATGGCCGAACAGGTGCTGGAATGTGGCGACTAGGGGCTTTTCACAGTAACTTCATTGAAGCCTACTTGTGACAATAAGCTATTATTATTATTATATTATTTTATGGAAATATACAGGAAAGATCATAAACTGAATTCTGTATTGTGAAGAGAATATAAAAAAAATTGAAGCATCATATCTGAGAGTACAAAGTCGAAAGGAAAATTGGTCAGCTTTATATGGTTACAAGTCGGGGGAAAGAAAAGCAATGGAGCTCAGAAATAAATAAAAAGCATAAAATACTGGAAATGCTGTACAAACCAGGCAGCATCTCTGCAGAGGGATTAATGCTTCAAAACTTACCTTGCTGTTCTAGGGAAAAGTTATTGATAATAGAAGAATCATAGGATTCCTACAGTGCAGAAGGAGGGCATTCAGCCCATTCAGTCTGCACCGATCTTCTGAAAGAGCACCGTACCTGGGCCCAATGCCCCACCCCATCCCTGGAACCCCACCTAGGGGCATTTTAGCATAGCCAATCCACCTAACCTGCACATCTTTGGTCTGTGGGAGGAAACCGGAGAACCCGGAGGAAACCCACGCAGACACAGGGAGAATGTGCAGACTCCGCATAGATAGTGACCCAAGGTTAGATTGAAGCCCGGTCTCTGGTGCTGTGAGGCAGCAGTGCTAACCACTGTGCCACCGTGCCATCCCGTGCATGTGTGAAATCTGATCTGAAACATTCAGGTGAATTTTTATGTTTCAAACTCGGGACTGCTGCCATCCTGTAAAGTCTGGCATGATGGCATCAGTTCTCGAACCTGACATAATCACACCAGTATCCAATAATACTGAGGAAGGGCAGGCACTGAAATAGAACAAAGAACAAAGAAAAGTACAGCACAGGAACAGGCCCTTCGGCCCTCCAAGCCTACGCCGACCATGCTGCCCGTCTAAACTAAAATCTTCTACACTTACGGAATCCGTATCCCTCTATTCCCACCCTATTCATGTATTTGTCAAGATGCCCCTTAAACGTCACTATAGTCCATGCTTCCAACACCTCCTCCGGCAGCGAGTTCCAGGCACCCACTACCCTCTGTGTAAAAAACTTACCTCGTACATCTACTCTAAACCTTGCCCCTCACACCTTAAACCTTGCTCCACGTAATTGACCCCTCTACCCTGGAAAAAAGTCTCTGACTATCCACTCTGTCTATGCCCCTCATAATTTTGTAGACATCTATCAGGTCACCCCTCAACCTCCTTCGTTCCAGTGAGAACAAACCAAGTTTATTCAACCTCTCCTCATAACTAATGTCCTCCATACCAGGCAACATCCTGGTAAATCTCTTTTGCACCCTCTCTATAGCTTCCACATCCTTCTGGTAGTGTGGCGACCAGAATTGAACACTATACTCCAAGTGTGGCCTAACTAAGGTTCTATACAGCTGCAGCATGACTTGCCAATTTTTATATTCAATAGCACGGCCAATAAAGGCAAGCATGCCGTATGCCTTCTTTACTACCTTCTCCACCTGTGTTGCCCCTTTCAGTGACCTGTGGACCTGTACACCAAGATCTCTCTGACTGCCAATACTCTTGAGGGTTTTACCATTCACTGTATATTCCCTACCTGTATTAGACCTTCCAAAATGCATTACCTCACATTTGTCCGGATTAAACTCCATCTGCCATCTCGTTGCCCAAGTCTCCAAACAATCTTAATCTTGCTGTATCCTCTGACAGTCCTCATCGCTATCTGCAATTCCACCAACCTTTGTGTCGTCCGCAAACTTACTAATCAGACCAGTTACATTTTCCTCCAAATCATTTTTATATACTATGAACAGCAACGGTCCCAGCACTGATCCCTGCGGAACACCACTAGCCACAGCCCTCCAATCAGAAAAGCATTCTTCCATTGCTACTTTCTGCCTTCTATGACCGAGCCAGTGCTGTATCTATCTTGCCAGCTCACCTCTGATCCTGTATTACTTCACCTTTTGTACCAGTCTGCCATGAGGGACCATGTCAAAGGCGTTACTGAAGTCCATATAGACAACATCCACTGCCCTACCTGCATCAATCATCTTTGTGACCTCCTCGGAAAACTCTGTCAAGTTAGTGAGACACAACCTCCCCTTCACAAAACCGTGCTGCCTCTCGCTAATACGACCACTTGCTTCCAAATGGGAGTAGATCCTGCCTCGATGAATTCTCTCCAGTAATTTCCCTACCAATGACGTAAGGCTCACCGGCCTGTAGTTCCCTGGATTATCCTTGCTACCCTTCTTAAACAAAGGAACAACAGAAAGAAGCATTTTTAAAGAAACTAATTAACAATCTTAGGTTGCTCATACCCATGTGGCATACCTTCGGAGTCCGAATGTCAGTGCCTCAGAAGGCTGCACCTCTCAAGGGAGAAAGTCTCATACCTGTGTTACACATGTCTGGGAAATTGCCCTCATCTGTGTTGGAGGGTACTTGATTGCAGGCGGCCTTCAAAGTGACGGAGGCCTCTGGACGATTCTAGACATCATGTGTAGACTTTAGCAGAATTTCACAGCTTGCAGCCTCTAACTACACAAAGGTTTTTATGGATGCCATATTCAGGAATGCCCATGAGTTTATATCATTTACCAGTGACAATGCCAGTCCAGCATAAAAAGCCAGAGGACTTCCTGCCATGGCTGGATATTAGAAAATGCAGGGGGTCATCAATTAAACATATGTCACAATGAATGTTGCATCTGGACAGCAAGAGGCATCTATAAATAGAAAATGCTATGACTCCATTAATATGCAGTTTGTGTGTGATCATTGACAAAGGATGTGGAGATGCTGGCGTTGGACTGGGGTAGGTACAGTAAGAAGTCTTACAACACCAGGTTAAAGTCCAACAGGTTTGTTTCAAACCACCAGCTTTCAGAGCAGTGCTCATTCACCTGAGGAAGGAGCAGCGCTCCGAAAGCTAGTGATTTGAAACAAACTTGTTGGACTTTAACCTGGTGTTGTAAGACTTCTTACCATTGACAAAGGATAATGCAGGTATGTGCATGATAACTGGGGAGCAGCTATGAAGCACGCATACTTAGGCACTCCCAGGTGCCAGGGATGCTCAGTGGCCCAGAGCCTTTGGATGGCTGGGAAATGATGACGACTGTCTCAAGAGATGGCACATGACCCCAGTGAGAAATCAACAGCCTGAGAGGAAATATAATGATATCCACCTATGCACCAGGGCAGTCATTGAACAGACCATTACTTCTCTTTCTTCCTTCATCCAAACATTTGTAAATATAAGCTGTGCCCCCCAAACAGATTCATGGGAGACATGCCACTAGTCATCGCCTTCCAATTTGAGTATATGCTGTTATAAATACCAATTCATAATAATATTTTGGAAGTAAGTTTTAATTATAGGAATATTAAAGTTTAACTGTAGAAAATGGGATAAATGCAACTAAAGCAGCTTGAAGACTATTACACTCAAAAGGTTGGGGCCATGTTGACCAAAGGGGTTAATGGCTGGAAAAGTAATATCATAAAACAGTAGGGGCTGGATTCTCCGGTCCACCAGCCACCTGTTTTTCGGTGGCAGGAGGCGGCGTGGCGTTCGCCAACGGTGGGATTCTCTGTTCCCGTCGTTGTCAATAGGATTTCCCTTTGAAGCCACCCCACGCTGCTGGGAAACCTATGGGCGGTGGGGTGCTCCCTGCGGGACCAGAGATTCTCACCGCCAGCTAATGGTCGGAGGTGGTCTTACTTAGCTGGAGAAAAGGTGGAACCTTGTGGCTTTATTCTTTTAGCAAGTGTCTCTCAAACCCTGTCTACTTTAAACAAAACATTATTGGTTCCTAACCGGATCTCACCAAAACATTGGGGCCTGGTCAAGGACCATAACAAGAACCATTATTCCTGTTTGTCTTGCACCTCCTTATCTACCACATTGATTACCTTCTCAAAAAACTAGAGCATGATGGCTTTACAGGAGGCAAGGGTACAAGTTAAAAATGAGACGAAGGAGACAGCGAAAAATATGGAAGTTTGCAAATGCCTGACATGTCAAAAAGGTGACATGGTAACTTTGCTAAGCTGCAACCAACTTGTACCATTGATCTCACCATTTTCCAATAGGCATTGTGCACATGTTTCTTTGGCAACATAATTGAGTAATTAGGTTTTGGCGAACATTTGCAGAATGCCTCCAGGCTATGTAAACTGGCTGCAATTGTAAGTCTTTGGGTAGAACTCTATTAAAATGGTGGAAGGGAAAATGGACACAAGTAAGTGCTGTTAAAGAGGTGGTGCCACATAGAGTCATAGGTTTCTAAGAGTGGCAATCAGTGTCAAATTGTCACTCCGTAATCATTGCATCAATTGTCATCCATGCCTTTCACCCCTGACCTTCCTGGCTCAGGGTGACTGAAATCTAGCGCGTCCCCAGGTCCAGCGTTGGAGTCTAAAAGAATCAGAGTGAAGGCAGGTCAGCTCCTTTTTGACAGCATTAGCTGCCAGAAAGCAGGTGAGTTTAAAGGTCTCATTTAAAATGACAGACAAGGGAGAAGGTAAGTCTCGATGGTATGTGGATGACATTTGGGAGGCGGAAGAGTCAGACATAGGTTTATGAGGGGAGTTGGACAAAAGGGTTCGGACATGAGGAGATCAGACAGCGGGGGCCCTGTGCGGGATTGACCTGGGTATTTAAAATAGTTATATGGGGGCAGGGGTCAGACATCGGGGGTCGGGGGTAGTTGAACACTGGGGTGGGACAGTGGGGGGTCGGATCACGGGGAGCCAGCCGTCTCTGGTCATGTGTCAGGTTGCGTGAGGTCAGGTCAGGTCGGATGGGGTCTAACAGGGTAGGGGAGGTCAGGTAAAAATGATTTCAGGGGGAATCTAACTTGGTCCGCGGGGGCCAGTTCTGGGGAGTGAAGGGTGGGGGGTTTCCCTTTTGGGGTCATGAGTGTGGGGGGGGGGGGAGGGGGAGGGCATCGGTGCTGGCATTGATCTATGTATTTGAAATAGTTCTGTTGAAGTTAGAAGTGTTTTTATTTCTTCTAACTCTTTCAGGGTAACTGTTAGCGTAACATTGGCTGAGCCATCTGAAGTTAGCGATTTAAATCGCTGTGTCGGAAGGTTCCCAGTGCAACGCGATTGTGCAGGGGAATTTAGCGCTTCTGGACAATCACAATGAAAATGCTTACCTGGAAACTTCCAATAGCAATTCCCCAGTTCATCTTTGGGGTAGCACTCAAATCCAACGCTGGTGAGTCTGATAGTTACAGGCCACAGGACTCTAACTTTCCAACGGCCCCAGTCCAATACTTCTGTGCTAAATAGGATTTGCACCAATAAATTAGCAAAGGACAGACAAATACGATGATCACTCAAACTATTGAAGGGTCACCTCTGGACAACGTGGTAGGCACAAGCCTTTATTGAGGGGTGCAACACTGGCATAAATCGCACAAGTGGAACTTTTAAGTCACTATCGTTTACATTATCAATTACATATTCTAATATCAAACCTGCTAAAGATGGTACTGTTTCCCATGGGAAAATTATGTGAAAAACTGCTCGATGTAATAGTAATACTAAATAAAAGTATGCAATGTACTTAATTAGGACTGAACTTGCTAACATTGCCAATTTCATTGGAGTGCTGCTCCTTCTAACCATCTGTGTGCCTGTGATTATAGTTGATTCAGTTATTTTATGAATCTATGCAGTTTTGAAAGGCAGTGCACCAGAACTGGGCAGAATGAGATTTAAGAAAAAACGATCTGTTATTTTATCTGAAGAGAAATGTAAATGCAATCTGATTGACTCAGCAATTTCTAATGCAATAGTCCCTGTCGAATACTTATACATGGCTATTAAATTCCTTGCCCTAAATAGAATTTCAGTCTATGGAACTTCTCAGCAGTGTCATTTGTAGTCAAAAATTGGAAGTGATTGGTCAATCCTTTTAACTTTCCATCTATCAAGGTGAATGCCATATTCATGCAAAATTCCCTGCAATTTTGAAGGATATTAGTTCAATAGTTATCTTTGAAAATGGCAAAAATATCAATTAACTATTCATGAAAACACTAATTTTGTGTATTTATCGATGTGCCTCAGACGGTAGTATCGACAGCAGCAGATCTGCAAGAAATCATATTTGCGCATTAGCAACAAATTAAGAAAATCTCATATTAGTGATTATTCAATGAATTGCTTGAAGATTTTTTGTTATTGAAGTAATTACAAGTGACTATAACTAAATATAAACAGAAATTCACTGAATAATTTTATCATTATGAGGATTGAAACCAACAAAATATATCTTCCAACAACATCTTTTTAAATTTGTGATCTGCAAGTGTCTGTGATTTTGAAGACATTTAGACTGTGCTCAATGTGTTGGAAACTCATTCTCACATATTTGCATACATAAAATGCTTGACTGATATTTTAGAAATTCTAACTTCCTTATGGACTCAAATCGTTAATAGAAAATATGAGCTATGAATTGTGAGCTGATAATCTATTTGTAAGGCCATTGAGAAGGCATTTAAAATGGCCTCGTTTAATATTTTTCAGGAATTTAGTCCTGATTATTGGCCCAATGATGTTTATACCTTACACATTTACACTGGCACAGGAGGGAAGGTCAAATTGGAATAATTCTGCTCTGTAATTTCTAGGATTCTATGTTACACAGCAACCAACTTCCAATTTCATATTTTAGTGGAGACTGCAACTTGTAATATGTTTCTGCAGATTGTATGCAGCAATATTAGTTCATTAACAAGGAGTCATCATTCTGAGCATCATCATTGCACAAGGGACTTTATGCTCAGGTTATTATTTTCAGGTAGTCTGCTTTCAATTTTGTTGTTAAAAAACAGGTATTTATTTACATTACATTATTTATATTTCCTTTTGGTTGGTTTGCTTTATCTTGATAGGGAAAAAAGAGCAACTGATTGTGTTTCATCAGGTTTACATTGGCCATGGAACAGGACAAGGAGCAATGTTGAGTAAGAGTAATGAACTGGGGGAAACCCAACTTCTATGGGGTCAGAATGGATCTTGCGCAGTAAAATTGGAATTAACGATTGGCAGGCAAAAATGTAACTGAAAATGTTCTGCCTCTAAAGACGAGAGAGCTTAGCCACAGTCAATGTATATTTCCATAAAGGGAAAGCTCTCTCAATGACGATAGAGATAGACATAAACCGAAGCAGAAAATGTTTACTTACGGTAGGTATTGAGTGATAATAGAACTGAGAAGCACGTGGAATATAGAAGGTCCAGAGGGGAATTGAAAAATCAGAAAAGAGAAGCAAGGAGAGATTATCAGAGACTGGCATCTAACATAAAAGGGAATCCAAAAGTCTTCTATGTGCATTTAAATAGTAAAAGGGGTACAAGGAGCGATGGGGTTGATTAGGATCCAAAAATGGAATTTATGTATGGAGGCAGAGGGCAGAGCTGAGACACTAAATGAATGCTTTGCATCTATCTTTACCAAGGAAGGAGATACTGTCCAGGCGACAGTGGAAGAGGAAGTTGTCCAGATACGATGAAGGGTTTGAAATTGATAAGGAGAACATATCAGACAGGCTGTCTGTACTTAAAAGTTGTTGAGGCACCAGGACCAGATGAGGGACATCAAAGGATATTGGGGGAAATGAGAATGGAGATTGCAGGGACACTAGCCATGATTTTCCAATCTTCCTTAGGTTCATGGGTGGCCCTGGGGGACTGGAGAATATCAAATGTTAAACCTTAGTTCTAAAAAACATATAAAGTTAAGCCCGGTAGTTACTGGACAGTCGGTTTAACTTTAGTGGTGGTGAAACTTTTCAAAATGATAATTTGGGACAAGATTAATTGTCATTTGGACAAATATGGGTTAATGAAGAAAAGCCAACATGGATTTGTTAAGGGCAAATTATGTTTTCACTAACTTGGTGGAGTTTATTGGAGAGATAGCAAAGACAGTTTATGAGGATAATGCTGTTGATGTGGTGTATATATACTTCCAAAAGGCACTTGATAAGGCCATACAACAAGTTTGTGAGCAAAGTTAGAGCTCATGAATTGAGGGGGACACTAGCAACATAGATGCAAAATTGGCCGAGAGACAGGATTGTAAGAGAGTGGTGAATGATCGTGTTTTGGATTGGAGGAAAATTTGTAATGGGTTCCCCAGAGGTTGGCGTTAGGACTCCTCCTCTTCTGATATTTAATAAAGACTTTGAAGTTGGTGTACCAGGCACAATTTCAACATTTGTGGATGGCACCACATTTGGAAGTATTATGAACAGTAAAGAGGATAGTGTAGAACTTGAAAAGGACAGGTTGGTGAATGGGCAGACAATGACAGCTAAAATTTAATGCAGAGAAGCACAAAGTGATTCATTTTGATAGGAAGAATGTGGAGACAATGTAAAATAAAGGGTACAATTCTAAAAGGATGCAAGAGCAGAGGTATATTTGCAGAATTAATTGAAGATAGCAGGACTGGTTGAGAAAATGATTACGAAAGCAGGCAACAGGCTGGGCTTTCTAAATAGGGGCCTAGCGTACAAAAGCAAGGCAGTTCTGAAAAGCTTGTAAAAAACCCCGGTTTGGCCTCAACTGGAATATTGCATTGTCTTCTGGACAACACACTTTCGGAAGGATGTGAAGCATTAGATAAGAATGACATGAATGGTCTCAGGGATAAGGACTTTCAGTTACGTAGATAGATTGAACAAACTGGGACTGCTCACATTGGAGAAGAGACAGGTCAGTGTCCCCGAATCTTGGGACTGGTCTCATCATCGCTATTATTGTGAGCTGGCTGGGGTTGGTTGAGCAAGTGTAGCTTAAGTGCTGCTCGATCTTGTTAGCGGGGAGCTGACGAGGACCCGGTGAATCAGCTGGCAAGCCGCCATTTGCAGCTACAGGCCCGTCAGGCCTCGTCAAGTGGACCAATTAACGTTGAATTGCGTGCTGGCCTCGCTGGGCCAAGCGCCGGGAAGCTTGTGGCAATTCCTGCTCGCTGCCACACTTCAAGATTTTTCCAGTTAATCACACCCATTAGCTCGCTTCTCTCTCCACAGATGCTGTGATTGTCCAGTATTTTCTGTTTTTGTTTTAATTCCAGCATCCACAGTAATTTTCTTTAATATATTACTCCCCCCTTTTACCATCCCACTTGCTACCCATACGCACACATGGCAGACACATACAGGGAGAGGGAGATAAAAATAAAGAGGGTAGATATAAAATGGAGAATGAGTGTCCTTGCTTTGGATGTTAAAATCATTGTAGAAGCTGTCCTCCCAGGATGCTTAAGGATCAAAGCCACCAAGGTATGATTAGAGATGATCTCCTGGCAGTTGCATTCAGTCAGTACTCTCTGGCTGAAGGATTTACTCTGGGAAGCCACTTTAACTTGTATTAACCCGGACTTTCACTCAGAAGATCCACCTCAGGCCTGTGGAATTTCTATTTGTTTCCAACTCCACCAGAATGTCCCCGAGCCTTACTCATGAAAACAGAGTATCAGGGAAGCAGCCTCCACGAGATTTTAAAGAGGTCTGTTAACATTTCAGGGAGATATACCCAAAGAGTTCCCCCAGCCCTGTCTTCAGAAATTAAACACTCACAGGCTGGACAAAGAGCAAAAGCTGGCTGGCTCCGTTTTCCTGGAGGGATCCCAAGCTTAGGTTTTGATCTGCTGCTGGATTTTAAAAACAACTGGCCCAGCCTGCAGCCAATGGCTGGATGGGATTTCATTGTAGTTCAATCTGGCTGTGCAAAGAGAAAGGTGTTCACTCTGGACCTTCAGAAAGAATCCATCAGATGAGCGAGATTTACCCCTATAGGAAGAGAGAATACGCACAGAGTCTCCTTCTGTTCTGAGTGCAAAACTAAAAGCAAAAAACCCAGTCTCACAGAGTAAGGAACATTCCAGAGAAAAACCTGACCATTCAGTACGATCCATTCGTAAGGCCTGGAAACAGTCTATTGACTAACAGCCAAGTCCATCAAGATGTGTCATCATTGATGTCAGAGCAACAGCATAGCCTGCTGGAGGTTCGTTTTTAAAAAAAATTAAAGGTGAAGTCCATCTTAAACACATAAGCGAGTTTTTGTCCAGGTACAAACATTACAAAGGCCAAAACAAAAGAAAATAAAGGGAATAAAGAAGGGTCAAAAGGGATTAAACAGGAGAATCCATACAATAGTTTCACTGTCTTACAGTCTAACCTTATAACAATGATTGTCCATTGTTAATGAATCCAAGTTATATTCTCGGAGTTCCAAACAGTCATATTGGACTGGAAATGTTGGGCAGGGTTTTCCAAATGTTCCTGCCCTGCTACCTCCTGCCTCTCTGGTTTCTGGGAGCGAGTGTAGAGAAGGTGAGAGTAGGTTAGAGAGACAAGAAGCAGAGCAGAGTACAATTTAAGATAGTGTGCATGAGACAAGTGTTAGTCTAGTGTAGATTGTAGTTTAGTTAGAATATTGCTTGCTTTAGCACCAGCACGGTAGCAGAGTGGTTAGCACAATTGCTTCACTGCTCCAGGGTCCCAGGTTCGATTCCCGGCTTGGGTCACTGTCTGTGCGGAGTCTGCATGTTCTCCCCGTGTGTGCGTGAGTTTCCTCCGGGTGCTGCGGTTTCCTCCCACAGTCCAAAGATGTGCAGTTTAGGTGGATTGGCCATGCTAAATTGCCCTTAGTGTCCAAAATGTCTCTTAGTGTTGGGTGGGGTTACTAGGTTATGGGGATGGGGTGGAGGTGTGAGCTTGGGTAGGGTGCTTTTCCAAGAGCTGGTGCAGACCCGATGGGCCGAATGGCCTCCTTCTGCACTGTAAATTCTATGATTCTATGAATAGTGTTGGAACTGTATAATAAACAGTGCAATAAGTTTAGCTTTGTTTATTTGACTTAGCTTTTTGTGGTCTTTATGTACACTACAAATCCATCCTGCGTATAAGCAACGCAAAGAACAGCAACATGGGTGCTGCCAGACCTGCTGTATTGTTGCAGCAATATCTGTTATCAGTTTTGTAATCGCTGTGTGGCTTTCTTGGCCTATCTGTGAAGAGGTACCCAGAATTACACAGCGTAGTCTAGCTTTAGCCAACCTAATTTTTGTACAAATTCATCTCTATTTCCTTAATTGTGTACTCCAGTCCCCCATTTATTTCACCCCAAGTATTTATGAGCTTTTTATGGGTTTATCTTTCTATATTTGAACTTTCAGAGAATTATGTATATAAATACTTATGGTTCACTGTTCACCCAATCCCTCAGCGCCTTTCCAATAATTCTTCTATTTCTTGTTTTTGCTCACAACTTTAATTGCCTTTTTTAAACCTGTCTGCCTGCTCTCAATTTTGGAAACCATTAGAGTTCCCATTTTTGTTTACTTTACGAGCAACAGAATCAAATAATATGGATTTGATTTTTTGCTGAATAAGATCATTTTACAGGATTGTTAGAAACTTGGTCAACCAAGACTATCCAGCAAAGGAAAACATTTTGCACTTTGAAAGTGGCTTTATAAACCACTTAACGAGTCCAGCCATGGGCAAAGGCATTTATTCAGCTCCAGAGAATAGGAACTATAGGAATAAAGCAGAGCAGCAAATGTGCATATCCCAATGCACTGACATGGTCATTACTGGATTTTGAAAGGTTGAAATATAGATCACTGCAGAGAAATGCCGAAGCAGGAGGACATTTATTCCTTCCATAATCTTTGAACCAAAGGATTTGCTGCTGTGTATAATTAACCTCTAAGTTTTAAACTCGGAAACAAAAGAGGAAAATCCTAATTGTGAATGTGGTCTGTTTGCAGAGTTAGTACTGAAAGTGCAGTCGAAGCTAATCCCCAGCTGGGTTACTTGTTACTCTAATTCTACTTGTCAGAATTTGTTTAAAGATCCAAATCTTGAGATTTTAAATTTTCATGAGGAAGAATAAAATAGACAACGGAGCACCACATTGGCACATTTCAATAGTTTACATCTCATTGGTTTGAAGGAGGCCCGAAGCTAAGCACAGCTCAGCTGCTAAGTGCCTGTCAGTGCAGCAAAGAGACTCTTTTGAAACCCGTTGGGAGTCACAGCGGTAATTGTTCAGTCTTCGGTTGAGGCTGTTCTTCCCTGACAACTTTCTCCCACCAACCACACTTAATCAATCAATAATAAATGCAGTAAAACGCAGGTTGAACAGATATTCTGCCAAAGAATGTTTTTGATTGATTATTGAATTAACTTAATTTCTGTTGGGAAGCTGGTTCCTACCTGATTGTTTTATATTCCACTAGCAGGATATTGCCGCAACTCTCTCTGAAGATTGGTCAACAAGGCCTTAATGGATGCAAACAGGAAAGAGTAGATTGGCAAAACATTTTCACAATTTTCTGTGAGTGGAAAACAGCAGTGTAAAATGGGGGGAAAATAGCAATTTTAGTTTAAATCTTGGTTTTATGTTAGTTTAAAAACCCATCTCACTATCAGCATTAAACAATAGAAATATCAACCATCAACTTTCATTTACTATTGGGCCAAGTTCAATAGAAGAAGATCAATGTTGTCCTTGGTGACAGATTCTACACTTTATGTATCATTCTTCTTTTCTACTTCTATATGCTGACGCCCATTTCGCTGCCAATTCAGTTTAAATCTTCCCCAATCACACTAGCAAACCTTCCCACAAGGCCAGTGGTCCCAGTCCTGTTGAGGTGAAGCCTTAGATCCCAGAACTGGTCCTAATGCCTCAAAAATCCGAAACTCTCCATCCTGCACCATGCCTCAAGCCACACGTTGATCCTCCCTATCTTCTTACTTCTAACCTGACTAGCACAAGACTTTGGGATAATCCAGAGAATTCTACCCTACTTTTAACTTGTGCCTCGCTGCTGAAAATCTGACCATTGGACCGCAATACCATCCTCTCTGCGTCATTGGTACCAACATGTGGCACAACTTCTAGCTCACTCATTTCCCCCTGTAGAATATTCTGAATTCTCTCCATAACGTCCTTTATCCTGGCACAAGGGAAGCAACACACTATGGGGAACTCATGTTAAAAGTTACATAAATATCTATCTGTCCCCCTGACTCTGCAGGCCTCCATTATTATGGTGCTCTTGGTCTCCACCAATGGGTCTGGCGCTTGGAGGAGTGGCGGGGGGGGGGGGGGGAGGGGGGAAGGGGGGGTTGCTCAGTACATGCATCTTGGGTCGTCCTTGCTGGGGTTTCAGCAATGGTTCCTCAGAGGGATTTTCTTTCAGGAGTGGCAGCTGGAAGTGGGTGGGAGCAGGAAACTCCCAGAATCAGCAGATAGGATGATTGGGAGGTTCCAAGTTGGGGTTCGGTGACACTCCAAGACAACTGGGCAATGTGAGGCACCATGAAATGGGGTGGTGATTAGCTCCATGAGGGCAATAGGACCCTGACCGGGCAATAGGAATGACAAGGCCAGTCAGATTTATCCCCCACCCCCAGGCTGCAAGGTACAGCTGTAGGGCATGAGCAGGTTAGATGGGCACTGCCAATGTTCCGGAGGCCAGGCCATCAGGGATGTTATCATGGGTGGCTGGGTGTACATGATGGAAGGCGCGTATGATCTGTTACCCATGACAGCTGGAGGACAGTAGGTTAAGGGTCAAGTTGAGTGTAATCTGGAGACTTGAAATAAGTCGGCTGAGCCTTGCCTGCCACCTATGGATGCCACTTCCCTGATAACATCCCTGATCCTTCCTTGAGTCAATTATGCCCATGCAGTCAGTATTGAAATGCATGATTCCACCACACACTCACTAGATAACCCTTTGGTGGAGAGCAACATCCGTCCAGATGATGGAGAACCAGTGCCGGCGATGACTGTGTTTGTCCTGACAATTGGTGGACCAATTGTGTCAGGTGATGCAGGAGTTTCTTCCCACATGGGCATAGAGATCACCCACTGCCTGTGGCCCTGTAGGTTACAGTTGTATTAAACTTTCATGCCAGTCACTTATTTGAGGGTCACGCAGATGGCCTGTGCGGCATCTCCCAGTCCGCTGCACGTAAGTGCAAAAAGGAGATGATTGATGCACTCTTTGTGAGGGCGCAAAACTACATAAACTTTTACCGTGAGCAGACTAGCCACATCGCCAGAGCCGTGGGCTTTGCCCACATAGCTGACCTCAAGTGCAGGGTCTCATTGACTGTATGCACGTGGTCTGCATTCCTCATGGCGGCATGGAGCGCCCTTCCTGAACCGCAAGTAATTCCACCGTCTCCATGTGCAGGTCATTTGCGACAGTGTCAAGTGCATCATGCAGGTGCATGCCCATTACTTGGGGACCATCCATGATGGCAACATTCCAGGTCTCCCTCAGATACCAACCATCTTCGAGGGAGAACAGCAGCTGGAAGGAAGGCTCCGCATGGACAAGGGTTACACCCCTCAGGACGTGGCTAATGATACCAGTGTGTAGGCCACAATTTCCCGCTGAGACTCTTTACAACAATGTTCATGCTGCTAAATGCGTGGGTGCACATCGTGCACCAAGATCTCCACTGTACCTGCCACCCTCACAGTGTTGGCCTTGTTGCATCAGACTGATGAGACCACTTTTTCGGTCAGAATATGATCGGAATCCTCCAGTCGGCCTTGCTAATGTTCACAACGCTCTATTAGCAGTCCCAACAACTGTGGAATGACCTAGCCCAGAAGAATATCATTTGATCGGGGCTCAGCAGAATCCTGGGCTCCAGCAACCTCCCCGAGTGCCAGATCCCAGGGATGACCCTGACCCTGAGGTGCTCACCAGTGAGTGACCCAGAAATGAGTATCTGCGCTGGTGGAGTACAAGAGACAGCTGTGATGCCTCTTCAATGTTATCCTCCAAGAAAATTTCCTCATAGCTACTCAGGTTCATCATGTCCAGAGGGCAAGTGGATGGACCAGGCTGGTGGACCGATTTATCTGTCAGGGAAGTGAGATGGCATTAGTGTTTGGCAGGGGCATAAGAATAGCAGGTACTGACCTGACATGCAGCGGACACCATGGCTGGATATGTTGAGGGTTCTCACTTTTTTCTTTTGCCTCTGCCTCGCCCTCAGCACAGGTGCAGTCTTGCTCCTCACTGGACAGCTCAAGGATTATTTTCCTCAAACGAGGTGAGGGTCTTTCGCTCGGGCATCACTCTGGTTGGTTGCGCCCGTTCATGCTGATTGTGCTCGAGTTTGTACTTCAGTGAGACAGATGGGGAGAGTGTAGGGAGGATGCATACCAGGTCAGATGGTAAAGATGGCTGGCATGCGTGGTAGGTTAGTGGGAGCGGGGTTGTGAAATAGCGGTGGTGGGGGGGGGGGGGTGCTAAGGAAGGCTGGCAGCAGGGTGAGTGTTGAGACCTGTGAGTTAGCTGTGAGCGGGCTTCCTGTGAAAGCGCGATGGGTGTGTTAATGGGTGCAGGTGGACAAATGAGAAGGGTACCCTGGTTGCGTGAAGAAGATCAGTCACCATCTTTCTGCACTGCATCCCTATCTTGTGTAGCAAACTATGCTGCCATGTCCTATCATGCGGGATTGGCGACTTGCTGGGTGACCAACACAGGTACTGGATTTCAAAATCAGGCCATTTCTTATGTGTAAGAATGAGTTGTCAGTTGATAAAAGATGTATGGGGAGCCAGCTTTGTAATTCCTGAAAGGCGCAGATTGCAGTTGCTATACAATCTTCATTTAAAAAAATGATTTTATGAGATGCGTCGCTGGCTAGGTCAGCATTTATTGCCCATCCCTAATTTCCCTTGAGAAGATGGTGGTGAGCTGCCTTCTTGAACTACTGCAGTCCATGTGGTGTAGGTACACCCGCAGTGCTGTTAGGGAGGGAGTTGCATGGTTTTGACCAAGTGACATTGAAGGAATGGTGATATAGTTCAAAGTCATGATCGACACTTAGGGATGAGCTTGACAATCAATCTAGTTAGATGTCACCTTTGGTGGCCAGGGTTCGATAAGGTCACAGAAGACAGTGAAATGGTGTAGAGCATGTCAAGCAGCAGAAAGGAAGGTGCCATCGGTCTATTTGTAACAAAGGAAATGGCCAGCTACAGTGTGACAGAATCTGCGCACAGGTTCTGCAGAATTTGAAAAGCAATAACTATTCAACATGATAGATGGTCATTAGAAGTGGGTTGAGGGCGTCCCAATGAATCAAATTCTAGATATTTTGCATAGTGTATTTGTTGCTTATGGGTTCCCAAAGGAAATTGCGTCTGACAATGGACCTTAGATTTGTTCAGAAGAATTTATAAAATTCATGATAATGAGTGGGATAAAACATTGTTCCACTGTATCATCCTGCACCTGTGGTACTGCAGAGCACACAGTACAAATTGTTCAGTGTGCTTTTATTAAACAAATGCTAGATAAAAATTGGAAGAAATGCCATTTATTATTGAATCGCAAACAAACAGCTTTTAAAATTTATTTCTCAAACCATACCTCACACTGCAACTGGCAGGCCGCCAGCTGAATTGTTTCTGAGAAGACAGCCAATGGGTTTTCATTGCTGAAGCCACACTTAGCGCAGTCAGTAGAAGAGAATCAACCCAGGCAGAAAGAGAGTCATGATAGGGGTTAAGTGACAGATAGAGTCTGAAGCGGAAACAAAGGTTCAGGTGAAAATCCATCATCAAAAGTGGCTGAAATGACTCCTGGGAAGTGTTGTGAAAATATGTGGTCCTCGTACATATTTAAGATGGTGGAGGTTAGGTTTGTACATATAGGTCATTTTATACCGTCAGGGGTTCACAAAGAAGAAGGGAGTGGGGGGGAATCCAATGAGTCTGATGAATTTGATAGTTAGGATATGGGTTGAGTACCAACAGCTACTCCAATACAAGTTGCACCTGAAACTAGTTAAGATCTGAGTCAGAGTCAGACAGACACTCCCCACCATTATTGAAAAATGTGAGTTCATTAGGAAGAATCAGCATGGATTTCGAAAGGGGAAATCACATTTAGCTAACTTGCTGGAGTTTCTGAGGAGGTGACTGAAAGGGCCGATAAGGATAATGCTGTTGATGTGGTATACATGGACTTTCAAAAGGCATTTGATAATAGTCTGTGAGAAAGTTACAGCTCATGGAATAAAAGGACCAGGAGCAATGTGGATATAAAATTAGCTGAATAATAGGACGCAGAGGGTAATGGTCAATGGATATTTTGTGAGCTGGAGGAAGGTTTGTAGTAGAGTTTACCAGGAGTCAGTATAGCTATGCTTTCCCTGATGTATAGTAGTGATCTGGTCTTGGTGTGCAGGGGACAATTTCAAAGTTTGCAAATGATCTGAAACTTGCAAGCATTGGAAGCTGTGAAGAGGACGGTGCAGAACTTCAAAAGGACAGGGACAGGTTGGTGGGGTGGGCAGATAGGTGGCAGATGAAGTTCAATGTGGAGAAGTGTGAGGTGGTGCATTTTGACAGGAAGAACATGGAGAGACAACATGAAATAAGGGGTAAAATTCTTATAGGGATGCAGGAACAGAGGGACCTCAGTGTGTATGTGCATAGATCATTGAAGGTAGCTGGAGAGGTGGAGAGAGCAGTTAATAAAGTATACAGTATTCTGAGCATTATTAATAGGGACATAGAATACAAGAGCAAGGAGGTTATGCTGAACTTGTACAAGACACAAGTTAGACCTCGGCTGGAATTTTGTGCATAGTTCCGGGTGTCACACTATAGAAAGGATGTGAACACATTGGAGAGAGTGCAGATGAGGTTCACAAGAATGGTTCCAGGAATGCAAAACTTCGCTTATGAGGATAGATTAGAGAGATTCGCACTGTTCTCCTTGGAGAGAAGAAGGCGAAGAGGAGATTGGATAGAGGTGTTCAAAGCCATAGTAGATAGGCAGAAACTGTTAGCACTCCTAAAAGGACCGAGAATGAAAAGGTCCAGATTTAAAGTGGCTTTCAAAAGAAAGAAATATGATGTAAGAAAAAACGTTTCCACATAGCGAGTGGTTCTGGTATGAAATGCATTGCCTGGAAGTGTGGTGGAGGCAGATTCAATTGAGGCATTTAAGAGGTGAATCAATGACTATTCGAATAAAATCTATATTATGAGGAAAAGACAGGGGAATGACACAAGTCATAATACTCATTTGGAGAGCTACCTTCTACACCATAATGGTTCTATGATTCTCTGATTCAAATAGTCAGATCTGCTGGATGTTTGCGTGCAATAGTGGGCTGGTTTTCCTCCATGCCAGACTGATGAACTATGATAGGGTATCTTGGGTGAAATTCACCTTGGCTTGTAATGAACATGGGTGATAGGGAATCAGCAGCCCATTTTCCACAATACAAAATTCCACCGTGCAGATTGTAAAAGGGATTGCAGATTCACTATTTCTCATTATACACTACCAACCAAGACAAATTTCAGTTTCATTGGACTTCCAATGGAGTCAGATACCATTACTTTTTTTGTGTCGTCGAGATTCAGCTAAGAATAGATGAAGCTCTTCACACATACAGCTGGTGAGTTTGAGTGAAGCTGGCAGTTGTCTCAATGATTATATTAGCATATTTCACATGTGGCATATATGAAAAGTAATACACACTGTGACTAGAACCATATTTTTATTTAAAAGATCTATAAATCTTTATTATTAGTTGGATTATCAAAGCAGTCTCTTCACAGCTAAAGTCCAGAATACGAATCAAGATGCAGAGTACTGCAGATGCTGAAAATCTGTTGACTTAGATCTGTTGCTCTCTCCCCAAATGCTGCCTGACCTAGAATCATAGGATTTTACAGCACAGAAGGAGGCCATTTGGCCCATCGTGTTTGCACTGGCTCCTGAAAGAGCTACCTAGCTAGTCCCATTCTCCAGCATTACTCTGCAGCCCTCTAAATTCATCACCCTAATCCTCTGCACTCTCTCTCGGGATTTAACATCCTTTCTTAAATAAGGTGCCCAGAACTGAACACAATATTCCAAATGTGGTCTGACCAACGATTTGTAGAGGTGTAGCATCACTTAATTGCTTTTATACTCTATGCCTCTATTTATCAACCCAAGGATCCTATAAGCCTTCTTCACAACTGTTTCAACCTGCCTGGCCACCTTCAGAGCCCCCAGGTCCCTCTGCTCCTGCACTCTCTTCACAGTTGTACCATTGAGCCTGCAATGTCTCCCTACGTTTCTTCCACCAAAATGCATTACCTCACATTTCTCTGCATTGAAATTCATCTGCCAAGTGTCTGCCCATTTGGCCAACTCATTAATGTCCCTCTGAAGGCACTCAGCATCATCGTCATAATTTACTATTCTCTCTAGCTCAGTATCATCTGCAAATTTTGAGATTTTTCCCTCAACACCCATCTCTAAATCATTTAAATAATCAGAAATTTCAAGGGACCTAACACAGAGCCCCGGGGAACATCACTTACAAAGTACTCATTTAGTACCTCTGCCATACCCTCTGCTTCAGTGAGCAGCTTATCCTGCTTGCCCCTTATGGGCCCCACTCTGTCCTTCATTATTCCTTTACTATCATCTCCAGTCTGAGAAATGCCCATCTATACCTACCCTATCACAAAGCCAACTTCTAACCTTGGCTGCCGAGGACCCATCAATCCCAAACATTTCTAATTTGCTAATCAACCTGTCATGTGGCACTGTATCAAATGCTTTCTGAAAGTCAAAATATAAACATCCACGGCACTACCTTCATCCACTGCCGGTGTTACCTCGTCAAAGAACTCAATTAAATTTTTCAGATGTGACCTGTCCTTGACAAAGCCATGTTGACTGTTGAGTATTAACTTATTATTTTGGCCTCCATCAGTTTTACCACTATTCATGTCAAGCTGGCAGCTCTGTAGTTTCCTGGATTATCCTTTGCCCCTTTCTTAAACAATGGCGACTCATTTGCAATCCTCCAATCTTCTAGGACTAATCCTGTATTCAGAGACGCCTGGAAAATTTCTGTCAATGGCTCCACAATTTGCTCCCTTACCTCTCTCATCAATCTAGGATGCATCCCATCCGGGCCTGGCGACTTCTCTACCTGGAGTGCTGCCAGCCTTTTTAGCTCAACACCCACATTTTCAACTGAGCCATTGTCACCATCTTCCAATTTGGTAGAGATAGAAACAAAGTACTCATTTAGTACCTCTGCCATACCCTCTGATTCAGTGAGCAGTTTACCCTGCTTGTCCCTTATAGGCCTGATATACCCTCAATTATGACACGAGAGAGTGTACTCGTAAAAGGAAGGATTTAATAAACAGAGAACTTCGCCAGCCGGGGAGATGAGTGCTCGCCCACAGGACGTCACATTATATCCGGCCCCTGGGAGGTGGAGCCGGAGGCGGAGTGCCCCAGGGTTCCAAACCCGATCTTAAAGGGACATTACATGCATGACCTTAAGGCACATTACCCATTTATCACATTCACCCCCTGTTAATAAAAACACAGAGTCCGTCGGGGGTGAAGTGGGATTACATGTCCATTCTCTTTGGAGGCCTGATCGTCCTTGTCGACCTTCTCAGCTCGAGCGGTGGTGCGGCGGACACGGACGTCTTCGATGAGGGTACATCCGGGAGCACGGTGGTCGGAGCTTTTGTGCGGTGCGGGGTAGGGGGTTGGGGAGTAGGGAGGGTAGCTGGGGGTGGCGGTGACTTCGCCGGGGTAGGAGGTTGGGGAGTAGGGAGGGTAGCTGGCGCCGGGGTAGGGGGTTGGGGAGTAGGGAGGGTAGCTGGGGGTGGTGGTGACTTCGCCGGTGTAGGAGGTTGGGGAGTAGGGAGGGTAGCTGGCGCCGAGGTAGAAGAGAGCCCATAATAAGCAGGAAAAGGACAAGATGGGGTGTATCTTCCCAGAGATCCGAGTCCTCATTCCCTATGGTGAATGGGCTCTAGAGATTACGTGGTTGACCGAGGAGACAGCAGCCACTGACAGTGAGGTTGGCCTGTGCCACAGAGGTGGGGATCCATTGATCCCTTACCCAGATGATATCTCAAGTGAATAGTTCATGTCAGACAAATGATCCTCCACTCTCACTGACCACATGTCCATTGTCTCGCAGGATCTGTATCTGATGAGGTTGGGCAATCCGGAGTTGTCCTCACCCCCTTTCCCTCCCCCTTCCCCGCACCCCTCCCCTACCACCACCCAAGAGACCACCTTGGAGGAGAGGTCCGAGGAGACGCCATCGAGGTAGTCTATCACCTCCAATCCCCCTTACCTTCCACCAGCACAGAGACACACACCTCGGTGGGCGACTTTAATGTGCAGGCCTCTGGGGCACAATCTGATGAGCAACAAACTATTGCTGATCCACATCAAGTGGAGCAGGAACATCCAAGGAAGACAGCAGTCAAAGTTTGTGTGGTAAACCACTGTTGCACCTATATTAGGAGATGTATGGTAGGACCTGTACTACAGGTATGCTGGTAGTCCCTGCCTGCTGGCTCTGCCCAGTAGGCGGAGTATAAATGTGTGTGTCCTCCATGCTGCAGCCATTTCATCAGCTGCTGTGGGAGGCCACACATTTTAGAGCAATAAAGCCTCAGTTGTATTCAACTCTCGTCTTTGTGCAATTGATTGTGCATCAAATTATTGCTCTAAGATTTTCAAAAGATGGATCTCCGTATCAAGCCGGATCGCCTGCAGCTGGATCCGCAATCAAGCGATGCCAAAAAGAACTTTCAGCACTGGCTAGCTTGTTTCGAGGCGTACATCAACTCGGCACTAAGCCCTGTCTCGGAGGCTCAGAAAATACTGATACTGTACTCAAGGTTGCGTTCCAACATCTTTCCGCTGATCCAGGACGTGCCAAACTACGCCGAAGCCATGACGCTTCTCAAAGAAGATTACGCTCAGAAGACGAACACGCTCTTCGCCAGGCACGTACTCGCCACTCGCTCTCAACTCCCTGGTGAGTCCATAGAAGACTTCTGGCGGGCCCTAATCCCACTCGTCCGGGACTGTGATTGTCAGGCTGTTACGGCCACAGAACATTCAAACCTCCTTATGCGGGACGCTTTTGTTACGGGGATTGGGTCGGACCTCATACACCAGCGATTGTTAGAAGGGGCCACGCTTGATCTCGCAGAGACAAAGAAACTAACGCTCTTTGTGACGGTCACCTCGCGCAACATTCAGGCCTCCACCCCCAGCCGCGCGGCCCACCCCTCCTATGCATCATGGACCCCACAGACAGCTGCTCCAGCGGGGGCCTTACCCAGCCAATACGCCTGCGCCACACGCCAGCCAGCGAACCCCGGGGGTCCCCAATGTTACTTTTGCGACCAGTAGAAACACCCGGCCGACTTCCGGTTGCGGCTATGGGGAGCTAAGTCGCACATTTGGTGGCTCCCGCAAAAACGGGCTTTTGGGCTCTTTTCAGGGCCCCCAACGGCACTTTTTCGACGTTTCCCGGTGTGGGAAGGAGTCTACAACAGCTCCCCGTCAGTATATGGCTTCAACTAGGAGCGGGGCGACAAAAAAGGTGGTGGTGGACCCGAAGAAGGTGCGAGGGAAGAAGGACAAAATGGCGGCGGGCGGAGACCAGGCAGCATGGATGCAGTGGGCGGAAGAGCAGCAGGAGGGTATCCAGCGCTGCCTCAGAGAGATTAAAACGGATCTGCTAGAGCTGATGAAAGCATCTATTGGTGGGAGAAGGGTGGGAGATTGGGTGGGGGGGATTCGAGTTGCTGCTGCTATGGTCAAGGAGGAGCTGGAGCGAGTGGCGGGGGGGTTCAAGATGGGGGTATGCCGCTGTGGGGAACGGGCCGGGTGTGGGCTGCGGGCGCGTGGCTGGCCGAGGAGGGGTCATGGCTAGTTGGCGGGGGAGGGGGGGCGGGTAGCCCCCTGATCCGGCTGATAACCTGGAAGGTAAGGGACTGAATGGGCCGGTTAAGCGGGCCCGCGTGTTCGCGCGCCTGAAGGGGCTCAAGGCGGATGTGGTTATGCTTCAGGAGACGCACCTGAAGGTGGCAGACCAGGTAAGATTGAGGAAAGGGTGGGTAGGTCAGGTGTTTCACTCGGGGTTGGATGCCAAAAATTGAGGGGTGGCGATCTTGGTGGGAAAGAAGGTGTCGTTTGAGGCGTCGAGCATTGTGGCAGATAATGGCGGCAGGTACATAATGGTAAGTGGTAAGTTGCAGGGAGAGAGGGTGGTACTGGTCAATGTGTATGCCCCGAACTGCCCCGAACTGGGACGATGCGGGTTTTATGCGGCGTATGTTGGGTCGGATCCCAGACTTGGAAGTGGGGGGCCTGATAATGGGGGGAGACTTTAACACGGTGCTGGACCCGGCACTGGATCGCTCCAGGTCTAGGATGGGTAGGAAGCCAGCGGCGGCTAGAGTGCTGAGGGGGTTTATGGACCAGATGGGAGGGGTGGACCCTTGGAGATTTGCAAGGCCGGGGGTTAGGGGATTTTAATTCTTCTCACATGTCCATAAGGCTTATTCCCGAATCAACTTTTTCATCTTGAGTAGGGCGTTGATAGCGAGAGTAGAGGATACTGAGTATTCGGCAATAGCCATTTCGGACCACGCTCCGCATTGGGTGGACTTGGAGATGGGGGAGGAGAGGGACCAGCGCCCGCTATGGCACTTGGAGGTGGGGCTGTTGGCGGACGAGGAGGTGAGCGAGCGGATCCGAGGAAGTATAGAGAGGTACCTGGAGGCCAACGACAATGGGGAGGTCCGAGTGGGGATGGTCTGGGAGGCACTGAAGGCGGTGGTGAGGGGAGAGCTGATTTCCATTAGGGCCCACAAGGAATAGAGGGAGTGGGGGGAGAGGGAGAGGCTGGTGGGGGAGATGGTGGGGGTAGGCAGGAGGTATGCGGAGGAGCCCGAGGAAGGATTGTTGAGTAAGAGGTGTAGCCTCCAGGCCGAATTCGACCTGGTGACCACCAGGAAGGCAGAAGTGCAGTGGAGGAAGGCCCAGGTGGCAATTTATGAGTATGGGGAAAAGGTAAGCCAGATGCTGGCGCATCAGCTTCGGAAGCGGGACGCAGCTAGGGAGATCGGGGGAGTTAAGGACAGGGGGGGGGGCGAGTGTGGTGCGGAGTGCAGCTGGCGTCAATGAGGTCTTCAGGGACTTCTGTGAGGAATTGTACCGATCCGAGCCCCCACGGGAGGAGGGAGGGATGGGCCGCTTCCTGGACCAATTGAGGTTTCCAAAGGTGGAAGAGGGACTGGTGGCGGGATTGGGGGCCCCGATTGGGCTGGAGGAGCTGATCATAGGGATAGGAAGCATGCAGGCGGGGAAGGCACCGGGGCCGGACGGTTACCCGGTCGAATTCTACAAAAAATATATGGACCTGTTGGGCCTGCTGTTAGTTAGGACCTTCAATGAGGCAAGGGAGGGGGGGGGCTTTGCCCCCGACGATGTCCCGGGCACTGATCTCCTGGATCCTGAAGCGGGACAAGGATCCCCTGCAGTGTGGGTCTTATAGACCGATTTCCTTGCTAAATGTAGATGCCAAGGTGCTGGCGAAGGTCTTAGTCACGAGGATTGAGGATTGTGTGCCGCAGATCATCCATGTAGACCAGACGGGGTTTGTGAAGGGGAGGCAGTTGAACGCGAATGTGCGGAGGCTTTTGAACGTTATCATGATGCCGGCGAGGGAGGGGGAGGCGGAGATAGTGGTGGCGATGGACGCTGAGAAAGCCTTTGATAGGGTCGAGTGGGGGTACCTGTGGGAGGGGCTAAAGAGGTTCGGGTTTGGGGAGGGGTTTGTCAGGTGGGTTAGGCTGTTGTATGAGGTCCCGATGGCGAGTGTGGCCACAAACAGGAAGAGGTCCGAGTACTTTTGGTTGCACCGAGGGATGAGACAGAGGTGTCCCTATCCCCCCCTGCTCTTCGCGCTGGTGATTGAACCCCTGGCTATGGCACTGAGGGAGTCAAGGAACTGGAGGGGGTTGATGCGGGATGGGTAGGAGCATAGGGTGTCACTTTATGTGGACGACCTGATGCTGTATGTGGTGGACCCGGTGGGAGGAATGCCAGAGGTAATGAGGATTCTTAGGGAATTTGGGGACTTTTCGGGTTACAAGCTCAACATGGGGAAGAGCGAGCTGTTCGTAGTTCATCCAGGGGACCAGGAGAGGGGGATTGGCGAGCTCCCACTAAAAAAGACGGAGAGGAGCTTCAGGTATCTGGGAGTCCAGGTGGCCAGGAGCTGGGGGGGCCCTAAATAGGCTTAATTTTACAAGGCTGGTGGAGCAAATGGAGGAGGAGTTCAAGAAGTGGGGCGCGTTGCCGCTGTCCTTGGCGGGTAGGGTGCAGTCAATCAAAATGACAGTGCTCCCAAGATTTTTGTTCCTGTTCCAGTGCCTCCCTGTGTTTATCCCGAAGGCTTTTTTCAGGCGGGTTAACAGGAGTATAATAGGGTTTGTGTGGGCGCGAGGGACTCCGAGGGTGAGAAGGGTGTTCCTGGAGCGGAGTAGAGATAGGGGGGGACTGGCGCTGCCTAACCTCTGTGGATACTACTGGGCCGCCAATGCGACGATGGTGCGCAAGTGGGTGATGGAGGGCGAGGGGGCCGCATGGAAGAGGCTGGCGACGGCATCTTGTGTGGGTACGAGTCTGGGGGCGTTGGCAACGGCGCCGCTGCCGTTCCCTCCAAGTAGGTATACCACGAGCCCGGTGGTGGTGGCTGCCCTCAAAATTTGGGGGCACTGGAGGCGGCACAGGGGTGAAGTGGGGGCCTCGGCGGGGACCCCATTACGGGGGAACCACCGGTTCGCCCCAGGAAGAACAGGTGGAGGGTTTGCGAGGTGGCACAGGGCAGGGATACAAAAGTTGGGGGACCTGTTTGTGGATGGGAAATTTGCAAGCCTGGGTGAGCTGGAGGAGAAGTACGGGCTCCCCCCCGGGTAACACCTTCAGGTACTTACAGGTAAGGGCGTTTGCCAGACGGCAGGTGGCGGAATTCCGGCGGCTACTGCCACACACAGTACAGGACAGGGTGCTCTCGGGGGGGTGGGTGGGAGTGGGGAAGATCTCGGAAACTTACCAGGTGATGCAGGAAGAGGAGGAGGCCTTGGTGGTGGAGGTAAAAGGTAAGTGGGAGGAGGAGTTGGGAGAGGAAATTGAGGAAGGGACGTGGGTAGACACCCTGGGGAGGGTGAACTCTTCCTCATCGTGCGTGAGGCTCACCCTCATACAGTTTAAGGTGCTGCACAGGGCACACTTGACCGGGACAAGGATGAGTCCATTTTTTGGGGGTGAGGACAGGTGTGTTAGGTGCTCAGGGAGCCCAGAAAATCACACCCATATGTTCTGGGCGTGCCCAGCGCTGGAGGAATTTTGGAAGGGCGTAGCGAGGACGGTGTCGAGGGTGGTAGGATCCAGGGTCAAGACGGGCTGGGGGCTCGCAATATTTGGGGTGGCAGAGGAGCCGGGAGTGCAGGAGGCGAAAGAGGCCGGAATTCTGGCCTTTGCGTCCCTGGTAGCCCGGCGAAGGATTCTTCTTCAGTGGAAAGATGCGAGGCCCCCAAGCGTGGAATCCTGGATCAACGATATGGCAGGGTTCATTAAGTTGGAGAGAGTGAAATTCGCCTTGAGAGGGTCGGGACAAGGGTTCTTTAGGCGGTGGCAACCGTTCTTAGACTTCCTGGCAGTACGGTCACACCATAGCCCTTAATTCTTAGAGGAATTAAGGGCTATGGAGAGAGAGCAGGTAAATGGAGTTGAAATCAGCCATTGAATGGTGGAGTGGACTCGATGGGCCGAATGGCCTTACTTCCGCTCCTATGTCTTATGGTCTTATGGTCTTATAGACATTGGTCAATGGCAGCAGCAACTCGGGGGGAGGGGGGGGTCATTTTTTTTTTTTTGTTTCTGTTATTTACACTGGAGGGTCTGAGGGGTTGTATATACTTGTCGTATTAAGTCGGGGTGTTAATGTTAATTTATTATTTATGTACGGGAGGGAGGGGGGTATGGAGGGTTGTTTTTCTGGACTGTGTTTTGTCCTTAACCCTGTTGGGTTTCTTTTTCATTTTGTTATTGATATTTTATGAAAATCTTTAATAAAAATTATTTTTTTAAAAAGAAACACCCCCGCCAACGCTGCCCGGCCCGCGCTGCCCTTTGTAAGGCTTGCGGTAAGAAGGGGCACTTCGCCGCGGTGTGCCAGGCACGTGCAGTCGCCGCTATTGCCCCCACCCCCCTTGGTTACGGACAATGGGCGCCGCCATCTTCACCTCCCCGGACCACGCGCAGCCAGTGGGCGCAGCCATCTTCTCCCCCCTCAGACCAAGTGCGGCCAGTGGGCCCCACCATCTTCCCCTCCGCGCAACACGTGCGGCCCATGGGCGCCGCCATCTTGTTCAACCCCCGCCACTTGCGGCCCATGGGTGCCACCATTTTGTCCTCCTCAAGATCTTCAGGCACCGTCAGCTTGTCTCCACCACGGCACATGGGAACCGCCAGCGTTCCAGGACCTGTGCCCCCCAGGCTCCCCATCATCCGACATCAGCGACGACCAACCACGACTCGCCGCAGTGACCATCGATCAGTCTCATCCGCACAACCTGGCCACCGCATCGACCAGCGTTAAAATCAAAGGGCACGTGACCTCTTGCCTGCTGGATTCCGGGAGCACCGAAAGCTTCATCCACCCAGATACGGTAAGGCGCTGCTCCCTCGCGGTACACCCCGCCAACCAAAGAATCTCCCTGGCCTCCGGATCCCATTCCGTGGCGATCCGGGGGTACTGTATAGTTACACTCACGGTCCAGGGCGTAGAATTCAGCGGCCTCCGCCTCTACGTCCTCCCTAACCTCTGCGCTGCCCTACTACTCGGCCTGGACTTCCAGTGCAACCTCCAGAGCCTAACCCTGAAATTCGGCGGGCCCCTACTACCCCTTACTGTGTGCGGCCTCGCAACTCTAAAGATCGATCCACCTTCACTCTTCGCAAATCTAACCCCGGATTGCAAACCCGTCGCCACCAGGAGCAGACGGTACAGCACACAGGACAGGACCTTCACCAGGTCCGAGGTCCAGCGGCTGCTTCAGGAAGGCATCAACGAGGCCAGCAACTGCCCCTGGAGAGCCCATGTGGTAGTAGTTAAAACTGGGGAGAAACACAGAATGGTCGTGGACTACAGCCAGACCATCAATCGGTACACGCAGCTCAACGCGTACCCCCGCCCATGCATATCTGATATGGTCAATCAGATTGCACAGTACCGGGTCTTCTCAACGGTAGACCTCAAATCCGCCTACCACCGGCTCCCCATTCGTAAATCGGATAGTCCATACACTACCTTTGAGGCAGACGGTCGCCTCTATCACTTCCTCAGGGTTCCTTTCGGCGTCACCAATGGGGTCTCCGTCTTCCAAAGGGAGATGGACCGAATGGTCAACCGGTACGGTTTGCGGGCCACCATCTGCGGCCATGATCAGCAGGACCATGATGCCAACTTTGCCAAATTTCTCCACACCGCCACTCTCCTAAACCTCACCTACAACAAGGAGAAGTGTGTGTTTAGCACGAACCGCTTAGCCATCCTCGGCTATGTGGTCCAGAATGGAGTTCTGGGGCCCAACCCCGACCGCATGCGATCCCTCATGTAGCTGCCCCTCCCCCACTGCCCCAAGGCCCTCAAACGCTGCCTGGGATTCTTTTCATACTATGCCCAGTGGGTCCCAAACTATGTGGACAAGGCCCGCCCACTCATACAGTCCACCCATTTTCCCCTGATGGCCGAGGCACAACAGGCCTTCGCCCGTATCAGAGCCGACATCGCCAAGGCCGGCATGCACGCAGGAGACGAGTCACTGCCCTTTCAAGTAGAGAGCGACGCCTCAGACATCGCCCTAGCCGCCACCCTCAATCAGGCAGGCAGACCCGTGGCATTCTTCACCGTCATCAAAGCCGTCAACACAATCCTCGCTCTGTTCGGCTTCCCCGCCTACATCCACAGTGACAGGGGATCCTCATTCATGAGTGATGAGGTACGTCAGTTCCTGCTCAGCAGGGGTATTGCCTCCAGCAGGACGACAAGTTATAACCCCCAGGGAAACGGACAGGTAGCGAGGGAGAACGGGACGGTATGGAGGGCCGTCCAACTGGCCCTACGGTCCAGGAACTTCCTGGCCTCCCGCTGGCAGGAGGTCCTCCCTGGTGCACTACTCTCCATTCAGTCACTACTGTGCACCGCCACTAACAACACACCCCATGAGCGTCTCTTTGCCTTCCCCTGGAAGTCCACATCCGGGGTGTCTCACCCGACTTGGCTCGCAACTCCAGGACCCGTCCTGCTCCGTAGGCACGTCCGACTCCACAAGGCAGACCCGTTGGTGGAGAGGGCGCAATTGCTCCATGCAAACCACCAGTATGCCAACTGGACATTTAAAGACATTTTTTTCCCTTCAAATATTGTAAATGTAAAACTTATTTGTTGCATATAGTTCTCCTCCACCCCGGCCGGACTCAATTTTAACAGGGGGTGAATGTGGTAAACCACTGTTGCACCTATATTAGGTGATGTATGGTAGGACCTGTACTACAGGTACGTCGGTAGTCCCTGCCTGCTGGCTCCGCCCAGTAGGCAGAGTATAAATGTGTGTGTCCTCCATGCTGCAGCCATTTCGCCAGCTGCTGTGGGAGGCCACACATCTGAGAGCAATAAAGCCTCAGTTGTATTCCACTTTCGTCTTTGTGCAGTTGATCATGCATCAGTTCTGCTGGATAACAGGACACAGCTGGGTCCCAGTCTTAAGGACACTTACCCAGAGCCTGCAGACGGGAAGCCGGCTCAATGTGGGGCTCGTGGTTGCCAACCCCACGTGAATGCAGGCCGTGAGTGAACCAATAGTCCAGACACCCCAGAAGATGCAGACACCAGCTAGGGCCCGTACTTTCAATATCAATGAGCCAGACAACTGCATACAGTTGAATTGTGTTGCAGCCCCCCCGAGTGGCCCCCATTAAATTTGTAGTGCGGGTGAATAGGCACCAGCTTGATATGGAATTGGACACTGGCGCAGCAGTCTCCGTCGTCAGACAAAAGACGTTTGACCACATTAAACTGGAGGTTCAGATCTTGGATTTAATGGACACCCAGGCCAGTTTGACCACCTGCATGGGAGAACCTTTAGAGAGCCTGTCTGCCCCAGGATGTAACTCCCTGGAAGCATGCACACATATGCATGATCTTCATGTGGTGGTCGCACACAAGCTGGATATTCAGGGAGTGGAACCCCTTTCTGTTGATCTAGGGCACTCCCAGATGGCTTGGTGTGCGCAAGGCAACACGCATGCCATCTATTAGCCTCTGGACCTGGGGATCCAGACGATGGCGGAGACACTTGCTGCCCAGGCATCTTGTTGGGCTTGGTCTGTATCAAAACTTATATAGTTCTCTGCCTGGGCAAACAGGGCATCCATGTCCTGTCAGGTGTACCTGTGGGCTGTAGCCTGAGAGGTACCACTAAAGTCCCCGCTCGAGTCCTGGAATGATTCTGAGGCGTAAAGGTTAAGGGCTACGGTGACCTTTATGGCCATGGAGAGCGGGTATCCTCCTCCTCTATGTGGTTCCAGGCCCACAAGGGCATGGCACAGGTGCTGTGCTATCTGCTTGTTGAAGCTGAGCCTCCTGCGGCACTCACTGTCCATCATTTGCCCCAAAGACCAGCGACTCTTCTACACTCTGGGCCATCGTGGCCTCCCCCTCTGGGTCTCACCCTGGCCTGATGGGTGGCCAGGTTCTCAGGGTGTGGGGTGGGGCCCAGCACATGGGTCGCCCCCTCGAGCCTCTGTCGATGCTGCTGCTCCCGCCGCCTTCTCCGGCGACTGGCTGCTCAGCCTGTCAGCAGCACCACTAGGGCAAGGTCCAAAATATCGTCCATACCATTCAATATCGGTAAGGAATTGGGAGAATATGTGAGATTGACACACAGTGATGTCTTCTACCCCAGGACCCTTCATTCACCCATTGATCCTCCCCCCCCCCCCCCCCCCCCCCCCCCCCCCCCCCCCCACAGCCGGTCCTCCCTGCCCACGCACACCCGACCGCAGCGGGAGCCCCTGCTCACAGGACCCTACACCCTGTACCCCTGAAACCAACACATAACGTTACCTGGATCAGGCGCTGGTCCCCTCCCCATTGCACCAACTCACCCACCGGCCATGGACCTGTCCCCGGGGCTGGGATCCGTTCCCTGGTTGTTCGGATATTGCCTGCTGCGCCACAGGTGTTGCTTCCCCCAATGTTCAGGCATAGTTCCAGACATGTCGGTCGGATTGGGATGCTCGGCAATAACATGCTAAATGGTATGTCCACTCACGGGAATGTGTGAAGCGCTCACTTAACTATAATTGCCAATTTCATATTAGCAATAGCCTTCAGCTGCGTGGCCAGAGGCCTTCACGATCAATGGGTGTTGTGGGTGGTCAGTGGAGTAGACAGGCAGGAACAAGGATTGCCCCTGGGACGGGTACACATGATCCAGGAATTGGCATGGCGGAGCCGTGTGCAATTGCCATCCCAGCTCCGACACCCCTTCCCCATGGTGGACCCCCCAGCTGAGGGTGTACCCCCACCCCCCACCCCCCATTGCCCCCACCCCCTCGGAGCACAGGAGCAGCATGCCCAGTGCCCCCGGGCTCATTCCCTGTGAGCAAAGATGGCAAGATGGCTACACAGCTCCTTGGGTCCCGCAGCAGCTCTTCCACCAGGTTCACGTTTTTAAAAAGGAGTACTAATCGGCGTCAGTGTGACCACTTGCTGAGGAGGCCGCTGGATCCTGGGAGGTCGTTGGATGTGGGGTGGTTCCCATTAATTGTATGGTAATAGGGCTTAAGTGGTGATTATTGGTTTCTCGCCATGCTACGGGAGTGGGCAGTTGCATCACAAACGGTTTGGCATCCGCCACGGTTCTCGTTTGTGGCTTCTCCCACTATTCACCTGCCTCATTGCGCTCGAACGAGAGCGCAACGAGGTTGTAGGAGCGTTTTCAGGGACTGGGTCTTGAGCTAGCTTTTACGTGGGGATCCTCCCTCTAAGTTACAGCTCAGCTAAACACAAAGACACGTGGAGACGGCGACTGTGGTTAAGACTGATTTATTTTCCAAACTTGATCAACGTACGAGGGAGAGTATATTGGATAAACACCAAAACTACTCTGCTTTACATTGCTTCAGGTTCAACAGTTATACAATTTCCAAAAATCAGTAGCCCACCCCATTTAGACTCGATCCAATCCTTATAGCTGTCGATTTTATCGTGACTAATGAATTTTTCTTTAGGCAGCATGGTGACTGCGTGATCAGCCCATGATTTAACCCCATCCTGTTCCCTGGCCATCTGTTGTTTTTCAGGACCCTTGCACCCATTATCTCTTGCCCTCCCCTACTCCAATTTCTTTTATCTCAGTTGGTTCCTGCTGGTACCATTGTCTGCCTAGGCGCAGGATGCAGGAGCTGGTTGCTGCTTGCTCCATGGTCTGTCTGAGCACAGGATGCTGAAGCTACTGATAAGAACTGCTTATTAAGCTGGCTGTGTTATTGCTGACCACATTATTTCTGTCTTTTTCTGTCTGTCTTAGGAATGTGGTCAAGTTAGCTAGCTTAAATCCCATTATACATTGCGACGACTACTATTAGCAAGAGTTTAAATACTTGTTACTGCTATGCTTTAAGAAAACATGTTTAATAGTTAATAATGATTACTGGCCATACTTTCTACGATTAGTTTCAATCCTCAATAAACTAACTTATGTGGAGCTATTTGTGTGTTATCCTTGCTATCCAGTTTTAAGGAGTCTCATCTCAGGACTCAACCCCGCCCCCCACCCCTCCACTTCAAGCCAATAAATCGTGCCCTGACTTTCAGCATTGAAGCCATAGAATGGTTCTGTCCTGGAAGTGTTTGGTGGGACATACGGACTGCAGCTTACCCCTGTTACGGGTCTCCGCAACATTTAAAGATGGTGTGAAGGATTCACAGTTGCAAAGTCCCTAACCACAAGTGGTCCAAGGGTAACACCCAACCTATGATGCTTCAGCCCCCCCACCCCCCCCCCTCCTCGACCAAGCCCAACTCCCTCGAGGGACCCCCCCCCCCCCTCCCCAAGCACTGGGATAGCAGCTCCGGTGCCTTGAGCTGCATGCTGGAAAATGGAAATGGCTACTCCCCTCTTCCATTCCCTTCACCAGCCATTGCGCCAGCTTCGCATTTTTAAAAAGGAGTACTAAACAAACCTCACATGATTTCTCGCTGGCGAGACGGGTAATTCCCAGGAGGCAACTGCATTCGACTTCAATCTTGCGAATGAGATTGACATGAATACAAATGAGGGTTAATGATATTCTTGCCATTTTTGGGCAAGATGTGGAACTCGCCATTGGGAGAGGGCCGGGTGAATTGCAAACTGGTTTGCTCCCGGTGGGAATCTCGATTTTAGCTTATCCGCTATTTACCTGGCGCATCGAGATCCACGCCAGGCGCAACACGGTGGTTGAATTGCACCCATGGATTCTAATTCATGAACTGCATTTCATTCAAGGGCTATGATATTATCTTTGGCCAAGACTGCTATACCTCCTCCCTTTTTTCCACCCTGTTTCTACTAAAAACTTTATAACCCAGGATGAGAAGTATCCAGTCCTCTTCTGACTTGAGCCACGTTTCTGTCAATGCTAGTATATCATATTCCCCTGGAGCAATTTCTGTTTCTACTCCCCCAATTTTGTTCACGATAATCTATGCATTTACATACATACAATGTAAATCTGCTCTTATCTCTTTCTTGCCTGCTGAATATTTCCAGCATTTTTATTTCAAGAATACTAATGTTGTGTTACTAATATTTTCTGTCTTTCTTCATAGGCACTTGGAAATCAATAGCAACTAATTGCAGGGGTGGAGAATGTTGACAGCAGCACAATCCTTTTTATATCCACGCTGCCGTCAGTGTCATCAAGAGCTGAAAGGCTGACGTGTCTTTCACAGAATGTACTTTTCTTCCTCCTTTATTAAGCTATGTTAGTGCTTCTTCAATATGTCAATACACCCTCTGTCTCTGTTTAACTTTAACACAGCCAGTTTGCAACTAAAGCGTTCATGGCTTGACGGCTGCATATTTCTATGTGCCGAACTCTCATTCTCATTTTGGTGCTTCATCTCTGATGAAGCAATGGCTCTGGGTCTTCTGGAGAACATTGCGAGTTTCTAACTCACATCACTACTGACACACGGAGAACTGACTTGCAATTAAAATCCATCCATCCTTTACTTGCCCCCCCGCCGCCCCCCCACCTCCACCCTCTCTCTCCCTCCCTCTCTCTGTCTGCAAATATTTCTTGGACGCCTTCCTTATCGTTTCCATATTTCACCATCTGATTCCCACTATCAGAATAACTATCCTGTGACACGTGTAATGAACAAGAGGATTAATAAAATGAAAAGTAGAACATGAAAAAATAATTATGCTTTGTCTCGCTGCTACTTTGTCTCATTACCCAGTGCCAATTTGATTAGTCCAGTTGTCATCACAATGTAATTATTTGTAGTCCCGAGACTCGGGACTATAGGCGGTATCACCAAATCATTGCCGTTCGCATGTTTTCATGGTTGAAATCATAGACTTTTCCTAATAAAATAACATATGGAGAACAGGAAAATCTGTCATTGTTACAGTATTTAAACTTTAGAATTCATTAAGGGCGAAGAGGATTGATCTTAGAATTTAAATGAATTGCAATTCCCCTTGTGTTCAGTGATCAACTGTGTAACCCTTCTCTGCATCCCCTTCAATAACCCAATATCTTTTGTTGAAATAGCAATTCAGGACTGCACACAATATGCTCCAGATGTGCCTCACTCAGACCCAATGCAGTTTTAGAATTAAGGGTTTGTATGTTACACCCCATGCTTTGTACTTCAGCATTCTGTTTTGTATTTTTAATAGCCTGGAAAAGTTGGCTGATGATTTTAATGACCTCTCTACTAAAACCTCAATATCTCCCTCCTGCTCTAATACTTCAAATACATTCCCATTTACCAGATAGGGCTAAATTCTCCCATGGCCCCACCGGTGGGTGGGGAGGCGTGGGCTGGGGGGGGGGGATTTGGTGGGAAGGTAAATCAGTTTTACGCTAGCGTGAATTTCCCGTGGTATCTTCTGCTGGTGCCTGCCATGGTGATCGAGACACCCACAGAAGGCTGACATTAAACTGATTTACATCCCGCTAATGGGATGCAGATGAAGGCCCGAATGGAATCTTTTAACCATGCCTGATTCCCTGTGACACCAGTGGAAAAACATGTTGGCCCAAAACAAGCTTTGAATAACGTGACATACAGATATCAGTACTCACATCTGGGGCTGCCGCTGGAGTTTGGAATGGAACACCACAGCATTGGGTGGGTGGGCCATCTACAGATGGATCTTCCAGATTGAATGATATTGAGGAGGTCTATGTTTCAGCCTCAGATATTTCCTGGAGATCCATCTTCTTTCTTCAACAGTGGGTCAATGATATTGGATACCTTTTCAATATGGTGCCTGGATACAATGACGGAATTTGCGCCATATAAAACACCTGGTTACATAATTAATGGCGTCGGGGGTCGGAAGATATGTCATGGTTTCCCGCTGGCCTCCGCAGTGGGAATCACTCCATATTCCTGCACTCGTCATAGGACTTCATCCCAGATGAGAGGATTCAAGACAATAATCTCCATCAATGCACACCTTGTCAAATCTTATAGCTTTACATTTCCCTGTATCACATTGAATTGTGCATTTCTCTGGCAACTGGTCCAGCTTCGGAATATTCTTTTGAATTTGTCCAGATTGATACGATTTGCTACTTTTCCTAATGTGGTATCGGCTGGAGTTTCGGATTTGTTGGAAACAATTCCGTGCTGTAAATTATTTATAGAATTTATAAACAACTGCAATCTCAACACTCCACTGGTAACTGGCTTCTGACAAAATACCTGCCGATCCACTCCTGATCATCATTATCTACGAACCAAGCATTTAAAAACATTCCCATCTATCCCAAAGGGATAAGGCTTGGACCTTATTTACTTTAGTGGAAGTCAAATGGCTTCCTGAAATCTAGGCAGATTTAAGAAAGATAAAAAGTAAAAAAAGACTTCTGTTAATGTAGCTCCTTCACTCCCACTGCACATGTTGTAATGTGATAAATGCAGCAACACATTTGTGCACATTAAACTCCAACGAACAGCAACGTGATAATCTCTTTTTTGTGATGTAGATTAAGGGATAAATACTAGCTGGGACACTGGTGATAGCTTCCTTGCTCTTCTTTGAATGCAATATCTTCCCCAACTGGAATGATCTGTCATTATCGCAAAGAAATCCACTAAATTAGTTAGACATAATCTTCCACTTCTAAAACCTTGCTGACTGGTTCAGATTATTTCATGTCCCATAAAATATTCTCTTGTACTGTTCCTCATTATACCTTCCCAACTGTGGAAGTAAGCTTTAGAGGACTATAATTTGATGGCTGACCCCTAACACCTTTTTGAAACTGCAGAGACATATGAGCTATTTTACAACCGACTGGAATTTTGTCTTAGTCCAGTGAATTTCGGAAAATATTCACAAGAGGTTTTAAAATCATGTATTCCAAAGCCTTCCGTAGACTCACTCCAATCCTTTTGTACACAATCTAGGCTGATAGAATCAGTGTAGAAATGGAAGAAACATGGCACAAGGGTGCTGTCTTTCAGGTGAGGCATTAAATTAGGTTCCATCTGTCAGTTCAGATGGGTGGAGAATATCCCCTCGCACTCATTAAAGCGCAGGAGCAGTATGGAGGGAAATTCATGCTACCAAAATCCGATTAGTCGGTTCAGATCCCATTCACTATTTGTCAATATATATCTTAATATTTCTTAAAAGTTTAATTAATAAAGGAAGAGATTTTCTGGTTGGCAAAGTATCAATTTTGTGTCTGACCAATGAGACAGTCATGAGGACTAAAATCCATTCATTTTTATTTCATTCTTTCAGTACCCTTCAGAAGGTGATGGCGAGCCATCTTCAAGAACTACTGAAGTCCATGTCGGGCAGGTACACCCACAGTACTGTTATGCAGTGAGTTCCAGGACTTTGACCCAGCAAGTGTGAAGGAATGGTGATATAGTTCCAAGTCAGGAGGTGTGTGGCTTGGCTCCCAGGCAAATGCTGCCTTTGTCTATCTAGGTGGTCGTGGTGCTATCGAAGGAGCCTTGGTGAGTTGCTGGAATGCACCTTTTGATGGTACACAGTGCTGCTACTGTGGAGGTAGTGAATGTATGAGGTGGTGGACAGCGTGCCACCCATGGGGGCTGCTTTGTTCTGAATGATGTCACACATCTTGAGTTTGTTGAAGGCATACTCATCCAAGAAAGCGGAAAATATTTCTTCACACTCCTGAGGTGTGACTTGTAGGTGCCAGCAAGGCTCTGGGGAGTCAGGAGGTGAGTTACTTGTCGCAGTATGCCCAGACATACACCTGCTCTTGTAGCCACAGTATTTACCTGGCTGATTCAGTTCAGTTTCTGGCCAGTGACCCAGGATTGAGTGTGTGTGTGTGTGAGGGGGGGGGGGGGGGATAAATTTATCATCTTCTTTTGTTCCAAGTATGACTTCAACCAGCGGAGAGTTTTCCCTTTGATTTCATTGACTTCAGGTTTGCTAGCGCTCCTTGATGCACCACTTGGTCAAATGCTGGCTTGATGTCAAGGGCTGTTACACCCACCAAACCTCTTGAACCCAACTCTTTATGTCCACGTGTTGGCCAAGGCTGTAATGAGGTCAGGAATTCAGTGGACTTGGCAGAACCCAAATTGAGTGTAAATGAACAGTTAACTGTTAACTGTTAAGTTTTTGTTTCAAATTTAAAAACCAGGTAGATTGACTCTGGTCAAGGCATTTGTCATGGGGAATGAACCAAAGCTTTTGTTTGGATGTAAGAAGCGTAATGTTTGAACATGCTCCAAAAATCTGCTAAGGACAGGGTCCTCTGTGTGAATATAAGTAGCTACTAGAATGTATAAATGAGCCCCACTGCAAGCCCAATAGATAACCTTGGCGGGATTCTCCCCTACCCGGCGGGGTGGGGGAATCCAGCGTAATGGAGTGGCGGGAACCAATCCGGCGTCGGGCCGCCCCAAAGGTGCAGAATTCTCCACACCTTTAGGGGCCAAGCTCTCATCTTGAGGGGCTAGGCCCAGGCCGGAGTGATTTCCACCCCGTCGGCTGGCAGGAAAGGCCTTTGACACCACGCCAGCTGGCGCCGAAAGGACTTTGCCGGGCGATGCATGCGCGGGAGCGTCAGCGGCTGCTCACGGCATCCCTGCACATGCTCAGTGGAGGGGGTCTCTTCCTCCGCCATAGTGAAGACCATGGCGAAGCTGGAAGAAAAAGAGTGCCCCCACGGCACAGGCCTGCCCGCCGATCGGTGGGCCCCGATCGCGGGCCAGGCCACCGTGGGGGCACCCGCAGGGGCCAGAACACCCCGCGCCCCCCCCCAGGACCCCGGAGCCCACCCGCGCCGTCTGATCCCGCTGGTAAGGTAGGTGGTTCAATCCACGCCGGCTGGCGAGGGTTGACAGCGGCGGGACTTCAGCCCATCGCGGGCCGGAGAATCGCCGGGGGGGGAGCCCGGCGACCGGCGCGGCGCGATTCCCGCCCCCGCCGATTCTCTGGTGGCGGAGAATTCGGGACACAGCGGGGGCGAGATTCACGCCAGCCCCCGGCGATTCTCCGACCCGGCGGGGGGGTCGGAGAATCGCGCCTCTTAAATTGGTTTTCAGTGTAATTCTTAGCACAACCTTAATGATGGACAACATTTGTTAAACAATCCTAAATACGGGTATTGGAATTAATACATCACATCCTGTTGAGGTGATAGTCATTGACAGCAGTTTAAGATACGCAACCTTAAAGGTACATGTAAAGCATATCACAACTAACCCTTTTCATCATTAGAGAATCAAAATATTTACGCAACATCACAAGAACATTAATATCTCTGAATATACCCTTATGCAAAGCAATACATTGATAAGTCTCTGAAATATCTTCGTGATTTGCATGTCCAGACTTAATCATAGTGATCCTTGCTGGAGACTGCTGTACATTTTCAGAGTACTGGTTAGGATTGCTTTGCTTGTGTTGTGTCTGAAACAGTTTTCTATTCTCAGTAGAGTTTCTTGGTGATATTGTTCTGATTTGGCATCTGTTCCATCGTACTGTCAAGCAATTTGGTGTTGGTACTTGATACAACCTTAGTTCTGGGCATGTGCTGATGATTTCTACTGGGCTCCATGTGCCATCAATTGGACATTGTGCATGGACTTTCTATCCAATGTTCAGGTTGGGTAATTCATTATGCAGGTCATGGGTGCCTTTCACCTTTCCCTGTTTTTCGATGAGTGCACCTTGCACTCTCGGGAGTATCGATGAGTGATGACTACAGAATGTTCTCCACACTTGTCTGCATTGGCTCTTCTGTGTTAAAGTTTGCAAGTTTGGAATAGGTGTACATGTTTGGTTTAAACAGTATTGTGTTGCTTGTTGGCTGATCTGTGTTGCAGAGTTAGGTGACCTCCTCCTAGTGTGAGCATGGGGTTTTCAATGGTGCTCCTTCTGGTCTGTGGTCTTCACCATTTTCTTGACGATGCCATGAACAAGGACCATTGAACGGTCTGCAAGGACAGGTTCTTGCATGCTGGTAAGCCTGCAGTCACTCGACCTGTGGTGCCCATAACAAAAAACGCCTGAGGATGACGAGGGTGAGTTGTTGTAGCAACGTTTGAGTGTAATAGATTCCAGGCAATGGAATCTCTGAGCCATTGTATGTGGCGAGTTTGGCACTGGTTGTTTGATCCATCACTTGCCATATCTGTGAGTACATACATTTTAATGTAAAAAGTGGAAAGATATTTACATTTGCACCAGTATCAATTTTTACAAATACATTATGCAGGTCCTGCCTCAATGGGCATATAATCTGGGCAGTGACTAAGACTTCTGTTGGCACCACTGTAACAATACATTCTTTGATGTTTACTTTGTGGAATGGGCACACTGTGTGTTGATGGTCTGGTCATCCTCACCTCATCATCTGACTATATAACCTGGTTGGACATAATGTGGATCTTGCCTTGACGCCTTTTGGTACATGCTCCTGGTTGGTTAGAATGCTGTTATTATCTGGCCCTTGTTTGTGGCTTCTCATGAGGTTGAACCACGTGTTCCAGTCTTTGCTTTCTGTGTTGGCGCTTCCGTTGTCCTGTGGTGCCACATACACCATTAAAAGATGGGAGTTTCCTGGGTGCATGTATGATGCCACATTTTCATTTTGTTTAGTAGACTCACCTGCATAGGCTTTCATGCCAACAGTGGATGAATTGTGCATATCCTGTCGACTCTGTCTACCAAGTGGTGTGGCTTTGCACTTGCATCCTCTTTTCAGCAGTATTTCCATATCAACCTTTGGGTTGACTCACAACGTCTCTTTGGAATGTTTCCATTGTGGTAGCTATTGTTGCAATTATTCTGTGGGAAACTTGCAATCAGCTTCTTATCTCTCTGTCTACTCATGAACTGAACAATTGTCTTTGATAGTTGCTGCCTTAAAAACATCAATTCGAGGTGGCATATTTAGACGTCGATTTTCACTTGCAATTGATTTTCGAGTGTACTCATGCTTTTTCTGAAATTTTAGGGTGGTCATTGGACAGACCTGACGTGTTCAACCTGTGGAGGTCTTCATTGAATATAGCAATTTTTGTCATGATATTCAAACACACACATCATGATAGACACACCAACAGACAAATCAGAACACACAACACCACAACCAATGACAGAAAGATATAAAAGCACAGACACGACCCCCGGTGGTCAGTATTAGCTGCAGAGGAGGACCAGGACAGATCTGCCACCAAACACACTCAGGGAGACAGCACGTGCAGAGTATCCAGAACGAACTGTATTATAAGAGTTAAAATAAAATAGAGTTGTACCACATACAACTGTGTTGGCTCATCTGTGCACCAGAGCACCCAACACCACATGGTACAGGAGTGGATCGATACCTGCCGGCATACCTCAGTGTACACAGACAACCAGCAGTGCCCAGGCAAAATGATAGAGCTCCCGGTTCCGCAGCCGCTCCAGTGCTACGGCGATCTCCGCGAAAACTGGCGGCGATTCCGGCAAGTGTTCGAATTGTTCCTGGTGGCAGCTGAACTCCAAGACCTGGATGATAGCGAAAAAATTTAATTTCTCCTCACCATCGCCGGTGCAAGGGCAAGAGAAATATTCACAAGGTTCAGGTTCTTCAGGAGGCAGCAAAGGTACGATTACCAGGCAGTCCTGGACAAATTCTCCAAGTACTGTGAAGAAAACGCAATCCAATCGGCAAGTAAAGGTAAGAAAAGCTGCAGTACTCACCTCGTGGCTGGGATCCCGGAGCCCGAATTCCCAGAGGCCGAAATCCCGGGCCTGAGAGAGGGCTGGGTCGAGGTTGGCGGCCATCTTGCTAAAGGTATCACGCTAGCACAGTTGCGCGAGCAGTGCGCAGAACCGGAAGTTTCGTTTGCGCATGCGCGAGATGCTGCGCATGCGCAGTCAAGAAAACGGCCATCGGTAAAGGAACAGCGATCTGAGCATGCGCAGTCGCTTCCTACGTGCTACATACCGAGCGTCAGGATGTCAGAGGCCCCAGACTGCACCAATTTAAAGGGGAAACGTCCCAAATCCAATTTAAAAGGGAAACGTCCCAAATCAAAAAAACAAAAATCTGTTAAAGCTGTAAATCAACCTTCCCTCACCTGGAATGACAGCACATTGCCGCAAATTGACCCAGGAGATGAATTTGACCTCCGAAGAACCCTCCGACAAGCAGTTACCTACGCACAAGCCGATGATTCCGACCTCGAATACTTCGATGACGATCTTTACAGTGTTTCCGGACCTCGCGAGCCCAATGATAGCTCCGTGGTCCTATACGACTATGACTCGGACGAACCTTTCGTGTTGCACATTGGCGGCCTCCACATTGAATCCGACGCAGATGCGGATTCATTTTTCGGATTTGAGGATCTTCAATCCAGCAGATATGACGTCCCAACTTATCAGTACCGGATGATGCTGCAGCCTGACATTAACAGACAGGGAGCGGTGCAAGCACACGGAGAGCGCCCTGCTGCCACACAGAGCGTGGTCCACGTCCCGCTCAACGTTCCCGACTCTATGAAAGAAGACATGCAAGACTCCAGAGCGCAGTCCTCGCATGAACCAGAAGTGACTCCAGTGTCACAAGCCTCCACAGCAAGCTCGTGGACAGACTCCACAATTGCAGAAATGCAAGACTCCAGAGCGCAGTCCTTGCACGGACAAGAAGTGACTCCAGTGTCACAAGCCTCCACAGAGAGCTCGTGGACAGCCTCCACGATAGAAGCAACGCAAGACTCCAGAGCGCAGTCCTTGCACGAACAAGAAGTGACTCCAGTGTCACAAGCCTCCACAGAGAGCTCGTGGACAGCCTCCACGATAGAAGCAACGCAAGACTCCAATGTGCAGTCCTTGCAGGAACAAGACCATGAGGGTCTAGCAACCTCTCCTGACCAACCAGCGGCAGACGATGCAAGTCTGCCATGCTCACGTGAACAGCAAGAAGGCTATAACAGCCTACCATGCTCCACTACACAGCAGCATGACCATGACGGTCTCTCATGCTACAATGAAGGGCACAGCGCTGAAGACTGTTCAAGCCCAACTGAAGACAAGCCAAAGGAATCGCCTCGTCCAAGCCCGAAGGAAAAAGGTTTATGCGCTGACCTTCAGGATCATTATAGCCGAACAGAGATTAATAATGCTGCACGGCCACAGAAGGATGCTGAGGATTTGCTAAAGAAATTAATTGAATGTTTAACTTGCAAGGAGCAGACTGAGAATTGCCAGTGTTTTAGTACGGATCGAAAAAATGGACAAGACATTGATCCTCAGGTAATGGAAATAACACAACCTGAATCATATCTACAGCAGGGACAAATGTCTCCCTTCAACACAACGCCGCAAAGTCCCAACTTCGGAGACCAGCAGTTAGTCAGTAATGACTCTTCAAACCTTGAGGGGAACATTAATTGCATTGAACCTATACACACTCCACTGATAAATGAGCAGAACATTGGAGCAAGAATCCTGAGGACACCGACATCGAGTAGCCAGATAACGAATTTAAAACCCACAGCAGTTTCAAGTGAACCAAGTGTGCTTTCCACTAATGGTGAAGATGCAGATAAGGTCGACCCGATTATCCATTGTACCACACTAACCCCAGTGATTAAGCAGTTATGTATGGGGAGTATAATGTGGGCAATTGAGAACAGTAAAAGAGAGACTGTGACCATGCCAGTCCCAGCAAAATCAGACCCAGAGACCATGAAGGCATGTACATTAGACAAAGATACATATGAGGGACCTGAGAAGAAAAGTGAAACGGAATGTTCTTTGGAAAATAGTACAATGTCGATAGAAACATTGGATCCTATATTCGAGACCATACATATGGGAGAATTTGGGGGTAATAAACAAGGTTCTGCAATGTCTGGGGGAAGATTTAAAATTCCAAAGAAGAAAAGCCCAAATGAAGGACAACGGCAAGACAATGACAGTCCACCGACATGGTGTGCACCACCAGATGAAAACTCTGACAATTTACCCAACCCTAGTGAACAGCAAGCTGCTAATGAGGATCTATCCACGGGATGTGAGACGAGTGACGACAGCATCCCACTTCCCATGCAAAAGGTGCAAGGTGACAGACCTCGCCTAGTGCGTACCGAGGCACTCGACGATCACGGTGGGACCACTGACGACTGCGGTGGCGGCGCACCGCTTCCACCCTCGATGGCTCGAGCCTCTCCACTGGTTGGCGCATTCCTGCATGTTCCGACTCCAGAAGTGCAGCTTCAGGGAATCTCGGCTGCCTCCAGTGAACCTGTTGGGACTCCGGACGGGGGGCATCGACGGAAGGCAGACCGGACTCCAGATGGGGAGCAGCCAAGCGCCGACTCTGATTTGCGCACGCCAGACCTTGCTCCGGACGGGCGGTGTCGCGGCCTCGGTGATGGCACGCTCAGGGTGACGGCGGATGCCACGGCGACAGGGAATGGATCGCGTGGCAGTCCCACTGGGTCGGCAGTGGCAACCAGCACCGGCGGTCCAAGATGGACACACCAATTCGCGCCATCGCCAGACGTTGATGCGAGCAACAATTCTCTCTCCAAGGCGACATGCTTCGACGTTTCTCTGCGGAGTCGCCCTTCCGGCACAGCAGGTGGCCGGATCCAGCGTGCACGGTCTCGGCCAACTTCCACATCTGGCACAGTCATCGCCTTGCATGATATTAGTGATGGTGCTACTTCGATGGCAACGACCCATCGGCTACAAGATGCCGTCCACCACAAACATAAAAAGAAAAAAGACTCCACCTTGTTCCTGGCATGCAGGGCGGATGGATTGGTGCGTAGGCGCAATCAGCGAGCTTTGCGCCGCGTTCCACGCTCGCAACTGAACCGTACGCACACGCCGGATCCTCCACTGGTTCCCAAGGATGGCTTCGTGGAGATGCCACGGATCATGCCCCTTCCATCGCCACCAGAACCAAACCACAGCCAAGGCACCACTAACAAAGATGTTGAATGTTATATTTGCACGAATGAAAAAACCAAGCACTGCACGAAGTACAACAAATGGTAAAGTAGAGACTTCGGCAACAGCATCACCTCCAACAGTCCAAGGTGAACCAGTGTGACCCCAAATCTCCACAGCTGAACCGGCTTGAGGACCAGCCCATTCTTGAGGCGGTCACCCATTAGACTGGACTTATAACGCTGTTCATACGTTCAAAAAGTCAAACACTTCTGTATTATAACCTGTTGTTGTTTATTGTTCCAGATATCGTCTGACCGGACCAATGTTCAAGTTTTTTTTTTTCTCTCGCATCCATGTTTTGTTATGGTACAACCTTGTTAGTGTGACGCACCCGATATTGCCCCATGTAAATAGTTACGTCATATACACAACACACACACACACTCTTAGATGCACTCACGACACAATTATATTTATAACCACGTAGGCACATATCTTTGTAAAAAGGGGGGATGTCATGATATTCAAACACACACATCATGATAGACACACCAACAGACAAATCAGAACACACAACACCACAACCAATGACAGAAAGATATAAAAGCACAGACACGACCCCCGGTGGTCAGTATTAGCTGCAGAGGAGGACCAGGACAGATCTGCCACCAAACACACTCAGGGAGACAGCACGTGCAGAGTATCCAGAACGAACTGTATTATAAGAGTTAAAATAAAATAGAGTTGTACCACATACAACTGTGTTGGCTCATCTGTGCACCAGAGCACCCAACACCACAATTTTAATTTTAATGGCTTGGTTTATCTGGTTCAGAAACATTGAGGTCCAGTTAGCACAGCTCTCCTGTTGTCGGAACAAGGGAAACTCGAATGGGAGGTATGCTGCCTTTCATTTTGGTGTTGTAAATGTTGTGGATCTTTACACTATTTTTGAAATGATTAGGAACATGGCAGCAATTCAGGGATATTTTACAGCTCATTGAGCTGCAGAGGCATCATTGACCACCGTCTTAGCTGATTGTGGCTTGCTGCTTGTCTACAGTAGTGGTACGATTGAGCTTTTATAGTTTTCCGAGGCTTACTGAAAGTCTGCCCACAAAGCAGTGATTCCGGCATGAAGATGGACTTCCTGCTTCAAAGGTACACTTGAACAGTGATAAAAGATATTTTTGCAGGCTTCTTTTCGCTTTTTCGAGCTATTACTCGATGACTGGCACAATTCAGCAATCGCATTGTGCCTGGCATGGATCCAAACGCACTGGGTGAATTCTGGGAAAGGCCCAAATCAGGAGCCATTCCTACTGGCAAGATCAGCATGCCAGCAGGAAATGGATTAAAGTCTGCCCTCGGCGGGCAGAAACCCCTTGAGACCCAAACAGCCGTGAATAGCAGAGTGAATCTCAGTGCTGCAGCCACTGAGAAACCCCCTGACAAACACGCCCAAACGCAGACTTTAACTTTTGTCCGCTGAATCGCGTCTGAGATTTTCCTTTCCAGCCCAACCGGCTGTTTTTTTAACTTCCTCTACCCATACCTCATTTTGAGATAGCAAGCAACAGTAATAGATTCCTCTGTGTGTCATTAGATTTTGCAGTGTCAGCTATTTAATTTTTGTTCCTGATTAAACTTAACATCAGGTAGATGTATATTGAATAAGCTCTCCCAAATTCAATGAGCCTTACCAGAACCAGGACCTGCTGCGTGCTGGCTGCGAGGGGTGACAATATCCTAGAATAAGGCACAGAGTGAAGGATGCTGACAGAACTGTAGAATCACTAACAGACGGTGAGTCTGGATAGTTGTTTCACTTTCACACCAGTTTGTTTCTTCTACTCTGTGTGAAGGGCTGAGGTTTATATACTTTCAATCACATCTTCAAAAACCATGCTGCCACCATAGTATATTCTTCTACTCAACATATACAATGCCAATCACATGACAAGGACTGGTGAAACAATAATATAGGTTATTTATTTGAAGATAATGTTAACAAGGAGGCTAAGTATATATTTCTGACTCCGACCATATGCTGCTGTAGACTGAATACAAGTCATGGAATTAACACATAACGTTCTGTCAAGTGGCAGTGATTGACAGCAATTTAAGATAGTCTCCTATAGATACATGTACATCGTCTCCCAGCTGATAGAATTATGGAATTGTTACAGCGCTGAGGAAGGCCATATCTCCCATTGTGACCATGTCAGGTCTCTGCAAGAGCACCACAGCATTCCCTACATCCTGTGTGAAAATGCGTTTCCTCATATTGTCTTTGGTTAATTTGCCATTCAATTTAAATAGGTGTCTTCTGGTTCTCGACCTTTCCGCCAATGTATTTCCCTATCTATTCTACCTGACCAATCATGCCATCATGATTTTGAAAGCAATTTAAAATCTCCTAAAGTTTGGTGCTCTGAACTGGACACCATACTCTAGTTGGCGTTGAACCAGTGTTTTTTAAAGATTCAGCATAACATCCTTACACTTGTACTCCATGCCTCTATGTACAAAACCCAGGATTTTGCATGGCGTTTTAATCACTTTCACTACCTGTTCGGCCACCTTCAACAATGTGTGCAAATGTATCCCTTTATCTTTCTGTTCCCATATTACCTTGTTGTATCTGTCCAGTTCAGATACTTCAACCAGCTCCTTAATTAAAGTTTTCCCAGGTGTCTTTATTTATTTATTTTTAAAATTTATTTTTTATAAACTTAGAGTGCCCAATTCATTTTTTCCAATTAAGGGGCAATTTAGCGTGGTCAATCCACCTACCCTGCACATCTTTTGGGTTGTGGGGGCGAAACCCACGCAAACACGGGGAGAATGTGCAAACTCCACACAGACAGTGACCCAGAGCCGGGATCGAACCTGGGACCTCGGCGCCGTGAGGCAGCAATGCTAACCACTGCGCCACCGTGCTGCCCTTTTATTTATGAGTAGAACAAAATACGGACACATGTATAATGCAACACACTGTATTAACTATAGTTAGCCCGTAAATTACCCACTGTCCAAACAAGTAACACCCAGGATTCGACTATCTACCCGTAAAGGTGGTTGGTAAGCTGTAGATCTGATCCCCAAATCCCTCTGGTTCCTCTTCGCAAAGGTTGTTTCTTCCTTGCTTGCCTCCTTCCTTCCTTCTGGTCTGGTCAAGGTCACCTCACACACCGAGTCTTTGCCTCGAGTCTTTGCTTCGAGTCCTTTCTCCCTAGATGTCTGGAATGCCTATTTTTAACCCCCATGTCGCCATCCACCTCCTTTCTCCACTTGCCCTTGGCGTATGGCCAATGGAGTCTCAGGAGGCAGGATCTCAGCGCCCAATGGTCTGGTTGATGACCTGGTGACAGTGCACCTGAGCCCATCCTTGAATGAGTGATGATTGCTTGATGGGGTACCAGGAACTGTGGACAATAGATCAATGCATCTCAAGTAGGAGCGATAATTACTCGATGGGTTATCAGGCGCTGCTCCAGACATGCCCCTTGTAGCCTGTCTGAGTTTTGTGTATTCGGATTCTACACGCTTCTGCAGACTGTGGTTTTTAAAGTGCCCAATTCTTATACTAGACCCTGGTTATATAACTACAACCTCTTCTCACCCTTCTTATCAAAACATATCACTGCACAACAGCAAACTGCCTTGTGAGGACAATGATCCTCGCTCTGTTGAGGTGCAATCGGGCCAGCCTTTAAAAAGCCCTCCTTCTGCATCATCTTGCCTATCCATCGGCTCTATTCTCCTATTTCTATACTCACAGGCAGAGAGATTCCTAGCTTCCTAAAATCTGCTCACAGAGCCTCATCCCTTTTTCTACCTGTGCCGTTGGTATCAATGTAAATTACAATCACTGGAATGTTCCCCTTCCCACCTCAGAATGTTCTTCAACCATTCAGTGACATCCTTGGCCCTGGCACCAGGGAGGCAACATACCATCTTGGATTCAGTTTTGTTGTCACAGAAGCATTTGTCTGTTCTCCTAACTATTGAATCTCGTATCACTCTTTCTTTCCTAAGCTTTCTCCAGGCACAGCTGCTGTGGTGCTGTGAACTTGGCCCTGGCTACACTTCTCAGAAGACCCACCACTCAAGGAAGAGTTTAAGATTGAAACTTTCCAACAGACTGCAGAAATAAGTTCGTGCTCACGTGTGGTTCCAGCTGACTGCAGCTAACATTTCCTTTACCTTCAGGCCATAACTGTCTTATGGTGGGGCAGGTTCAGGGAATAGCTGAGATATCATTGATCCACATGGAAATGGCATCCATATCTTATCGATGTCAGATAATCCACATTTGCACATGTTAGTTAGGTTCTCTGATAATCAGGACTGGTTGACTTCCAGCAGCAAGGTGATATTCTTTTTCTCTGATTGTCAGCTGACTCTTGCCCCATTTACATTCTCAAGGTGCAGGCATCAGCTGAAAATCATTCCTCATAAAATGAAGGTTGTTATTGTCAACAAACTGTCTAACTATCAGAGAGTTTGAATCGTTGAGCTGGAGAAAATTACAGTACACAGAGGGAGTCATTTACCTCATTGAAAGCCCAGTCACTCAATTGGAGTTCTTCATAATTTTAGAAACTTTTGATTTATTTTTGTTTGGCCTTTCCTTGCTCCATTGGATATAGTTTAGGTCTCTCCAGTCTTGTTTGGCTCATACTAATTCCATTGCACCTTTCTCTTTACTTGGTCCTGTATTCAAATATTTATCCAATTTCTTTTATTAAAGCAAACGCTCTGCCACTATTCGCTCCATGCTCCAATGATCTGTTGTATAAAAAATTCTCCAGAACTCTCTAATCAGGTTTTTAGTGGCAATTTTAATTTAATGACCCTTTCTCACTTATTTCCCAACCCGAAGTGCTAACTTGTATATTCACTCTACAAGCCCTTTGCTTTTTTAAAAGCCTCTGACTAATATTAAGATTATTATATTAATACTATCAGTCTTTTCCTGTTCCAATGGAAATAATCTAAGTATCTCTAATCTGTCCTCAGTTAAGCACTGTACTACTTTGTTATCTCCTGATTCGTTTTCGCATTTGTATAATTTTATATTTTACTTTAAAATTGAATTGTATCTTTGGCCTGAGTTAATCCATCTGTCAGCATTATGCCCTTCAGAGAAATTAGGGTAAGCAGTGGGTAATCCATGTTGTTACTGGTATAACCAACAGTAAAAAGACAGATGGTTGACACCAACTCATGCTATATCCCATTTATTACAAGATAACATCCGTTTATTACTTGCACAAGGCCAAGCTATGATTGATAGGGGCCATAGGCCTACCAGTGGAAACTGGGGCTTGTAATAAGCACAAGCAAAAATGTTGGGAGAGAGGCTAAATTATAACAGCGTCATTGAATAAAATTTACATTATCTCATGATTTGTTATTGTGCTTGTCATTCAGGAGAGGCCAAACTCTACATTTCAGATAAAACTGATACTAAAATGTCCTGGTTAGGAATTTACTCTAGCACGCTAACCAATAACCTCCATAGGTTTCTGATCAATAGTAATTGATGCCGTATTATGGTTTACTCCTATTTATTGCAACCATTAATCAGTTGATAGGTGTACACATGTCCTATTGTTCTTACCATTCACAAATTATTTTATACGGGCAATGGCAAGTAATGAAACAAACGAAGCAGAATTAACCTTTTATAGAATGTGGAATATGCATAATGTTGGTTCAATAAGAAACAATTTTCTTAACTGATTAATTTCAATAAACATATGGCATGCTAACTCACAATGAAGATTAGCCTCCATGCTAAATACCCAGCCTGGTGGAACAGCTAATTTACTGTAATTTCATTGTGCAAATGAACACAGTGTGTAACTATTTTTGGAAATTAATATTGATAGAGAATAATTTTATGAACAGAATGTACAGTGAAAAGCTTCAGTGAGTTATTTAATGAGAGAACTTGGGAGTCTACTAAATTAAATCATTAACATTCTGCTCAACAGTTCTTATCCTTGCTTAAAGCAAAGTCAAATATAATCTTAATATAGTCAAATATACCTTAAATGTAAACCTTGGTTAGCTTCGGGATAGATGCTCTGAAGCCTGGCTATCGTTTGAATTCTCATGAAAAGTGTCATCCATTTATCTTTTCTGATGCTCTTTTGATTTCATGCATTCAGTATTCACCAGTTGTGGTAGTATGTATTGGGGGTCATGTGGGACTGGAAGCCCTAATGTCATTGGCTGACAGATCCCGGGTCCTGGTTGGCCGTTGACCTCAAGCTCCGCCCTGAAGGTGGAGTATAAGAAGCCGGAGTCTTCCCCCGCAGGCCAGTTTACTATCGAGCTGCGGGGGAACAGACACGCTTAATAAAGCCTCATCGACTTCACTCTATTCGTCTCATGGAGTCTTTGTGCGCTACACCAGTTTTTCATTTAATTTGCAGTCTGGACTCAGAAATTTAAATTTCATCTTTCAACCAGATGAGGTTAGCTGAGGAATTCCAAGTTACTGGAGTTTGGTCTCTTGGGGAATCAATAGATATGAGGAGTGGTGTTGAAGCCCCAAATCAGCAATGATTGTGTTGAATGGTGGGAGCTATGCTTGACAGGCTGTGTGGGCTACTCCTGCTCCTATCTCTAGTGTTGCTGTACCTTACTGATTTTTAACCAAGTAAGCCAAATTTTATTTTTAAGGTTTTTTTCAGGACCTTGCAGGGAAGATGGCATCCCGATCTATCCTGTTAATTCAATAGCTTGCTCAGCCAAATTTGAAAGCATTAAGAGTCAATCCACATAACTGTGACTGGAGTCATATGTAGGCCAGACCAAGTAGAAATGGTAGATTTCCTTCTATGAAAAACATCCGTGACCTCCGTAGGGTTACAACAGTTATAATTTCTGTTAAAAGGTAAACCATATCTGAACCTGAGCTTGAATATATAAAAATATAAACAGGTACCACCAACGAACAGTGGCAGCTGTGTGTACCATCTACAGAATGCATTGCAGTAACTCACTAAGGTTCTTTAGACAGCACCTTCCAAACCCATGACCACTACCGTCTAGAATGACAAGAGCAGCAGATACCTGGGAACCCCACCACCTGGAGGTTCCCCTCCACATCACTCACCACGCTGACTTAGAATATATCGCCATTCGTGTGATGCCTGATCCACAGCAATGTGTTTGACTGTTAACATAGCATTTGAAATGGCAATTAAGGATGGGTAACAAATGCGGGCTTTGCTGGTGATGCCCACTTCCCATGAAAGAATAAAGAGGAAAACAAATAACAGAATATCTCTTTTAGGAGTTTGTACCGTAACTTTTTCTTCACATCATCTCAGTATAACAGAGTGCCAGTGGAAAACAGTTGCTTTCAAAACAGGAATCATAAATATAGGGATCGAACTGCAGAGCAGCAATATATAGTGCAGCTTTTCGAATATATATTTGAAAGTCACTAAGAATAGACAGTACTCATAAGATTAAAGATCACTCACTCACTTTTTATTGGTATTATTTTCTGAATGAATGTGATATCCATTGACAGACGTCTGACAAATATGAAGCTCAGCAAGCTTCTGAATATGGAAAGCAGATCACGGCTCTATCAATGGATGATTCACAGCTCTCCTGGCATGAAATAAAGGCTGAAACTTTTTACTGCAGTCTTTGTGATACCACAGCTTTCATATTTGTGCAGAACAAACTGGATGTTTGCTCCTGCTCCTCTGCAGCATCACTTGACATTGATTAGAATGAGGGATGATGCTCTTCGCACAGTGCTTTGTCTTTACTCAAGCAAAGTCATTAAGTGCTGCTTTCAGAATGGCTTATAGCTGCATCTCATGACTCATCGGAATGAAAGTCAGGTATTTATCAATTTCCTTCCAATTAAAATAACATGAAGCTTCATGTGTTAAAGTGAATGGTTTACTCAGGCTCTCCGTTCAACTCAGTAAGGTCCAGGATAAAATACTGGCTGTAACTGAAACAACTCTAGCAAGCATTAAGCAATTTAGTGTTCTGTTAGGTGAAATGGGATGGTCATTATTTTAACAGAAGGTAAAGGAGCAATGTGACAGCCCAATAAAAATATTTCAAGGGTAATATCAGTATTCTATATAGTAATCTAATAACTGGTACAGTAATGACAAGCTTGCTGGTATGTGTAAATGGCAAAGACAAATTCAAAATAGATAAAGCAGTGTTTCCTGAATTTCCATTGTTAAGAAAAGGTTTTTGAAATTTATATTGTATTACATCATTCGTATTAATTGCTAAAATGTTGCATCAGATCTAAAAACAAAAAAAGGAAGGGATGGGGACACTGATGATTGTCTAAAAATATACCATGTTTGTTGTACATAGGCAGCTTAATGAAGGATGTGTTCCTCTGACCTTGGTGATTTTTAAAAAATGGAAGATTCTTAAGTTCCTTTTCCACGTTGGCTACTAAATTTTATCCTTCTGCGAAGTAACAGTAAATCTGGTGAATCAGTAGAGAAGGTGATGTTGCACAAGCCCATGATTTATCTTGCAATTGCAATGTTGATGAATTTAAAAATCTTTTCACGTGGATCCAAACTTGTAACCTTTCAGCAAATAGTCATCCCGCCTCAACATTTCAAGCTGCATTCTGAAGAGACTCTCACCGGCAAATATCCAGCCTCTCTGCGTTATCTTAAATCTTGCCCATTTTCTGTTCTCTCCTTGTCCTTTTCAGCACCTAGACCCTGCAGAGCAACACATTCCAGAGAAGGACAATCCTTCTGACGATGCAACATACGTGCCCATTTTTCCCGAGCTGATATTGGCACCTTGTATGGGTTAGATATTGAGCAGGTGTTTGCACATTGCGCAACACCCAGCATGAGTGAGTAGCTGCAGGTACTGATGTGAGGGAAAGTCTAGGAGATGGCTTATGGGAGAGCAAGCAGGCCAAAAACGAAGGCTTCACAGGCCCAGCTTTGAAAAGCAAATTCCATGCCTCTCACAAGTAGTTATGTCAGCAATTGGAAGGCCTGCCAATGAAGTTCAGTGCAAAAGCTGAAATTATGCAGGAGTCCACACCCAGCCTGTGTGCTGCTAGCTTGCATGACATCAGCGATCTTCAGTGTACCCAGAAAAATACAATCATCCTCCAGGGGTGTTGCAACAAAGCCATCATCAGAGGAGTCAATATCAGCAGGCTACACAACTTTGGTGGAAGCAGCCATCATGCGGGCTCTTGGAGGGGCAGATGTGCAACATGAACAGATTAGAGGAACAACTGGATGAGGATTTTCAAGGAGTTGTCCATCTTCTCTAATCTGCTCTTCTGTAGATCAGTGGAAGTGTTGAGCCTCAGCCCCAAAGGAGTTGCAGTGACATGATGCAAGCAGTGCATGTTGCCCTTTCTCAGGTTATCAACACATCTGTTCCTTTCAAGGAATAAACACAATGGTGCCAACAGCTCAGCTGGCTCAGAATGCCCCAGGAATAGCCAAAATGCAGCAATTTGTGTCCGGGTCCACACAGACTCTAACACCCAGGAGACCGGGCTACGAGCATCTTAACAATCCATACATGAACAATAATATCTTCCCATCAACTTTGCTTAGGTCACTAGGTGAGCACTGCGTAGGAGTAGCAGAGTTGGGAAATCTTTTTATAAGAGTGAAACCATGATTTGATCACAAGTATCAGATATGAATAGAAGGCAATTATTGACCCTGATATTCACTGGGGCTGGATTTCCAAACTGGGGAAGACTTCTGTTTGGGGGAATCAGGTTTCTCTGTGCCATAATATACACACAAGTATATGATGGTGCAGAGAAAGACACTGACTGACACACTGAAAGACCAATCAACACACAGAACACAGCAGCTAATCACCAGACAGGACACGGCCACTATATAGCCAGAGGGCACTAGTTTTCCCGCTCATTCGGGATGCAGCCACTGAGACAGCTAGAGCCCGTGATCAGTAACACGAACATCTACCATGTGCTAACAGTATTGTCTGGTCAGGTTAGCCTCAGGTCTCCAGTCAACCTAACATAGTGTCAACCCACAGTGCAAGTATGTTTAACAGCTCATAGCGAAATAAAATAGAGGTGTACTTCTACAAGCGTTGGTAGCCTGTCCCTCTGACTGCTCTGGTAAACGCAGTCCTCGCAGACCAGCATACCCAACACATCATGGTACCAGTACGTGGTGTTAGAGTTTGATGGACCTACCCTGAAATAATCTGCCTTCGACCAGTGATCAGCCATCCGGTAGTATGGACAGCGTCCGCCCTCCCCCGCCGCTCCGCATCACCGGCAACCTCGGTGCAAACTGGAAGATTTTTAAACAAAAGTTTCAACTTTACCTCGAAGCTACCTGGAAGTTGCCTCAGACGGCAGAAAGATTGCTTTCTTTCTCTCCACGGCCGGGGACCACGCCATCCATATTTTCAACTCCCTCACATTCGCTGAAGGTGAAGACAAGTCCAAGTTCAATACAGTCCTCCTCAAATTCGACAGCCACTGTGACATCGAAGTCAACAAAAGTTTTGAATGCTTCGTCTTTCAACAGCGTCTGCAGGGTAAGGCTGAACCTCTTCAGTCTTTCCTCACCCACCTTCGCGCAATCCTGCAATTACGGCTCCACCTCCGATTCAATGATCCGCGACCAGATCGTTTTCGGTGTGCACTCGGACCCCCTACGCCAGCAGCTCCTCAAAGTTAAACAGCTCACCCTCGCTATAGCCATCGAAACCTGCGTTCTGCATGAGCACGCTACTAACCGATACTCGCTCATTCAAGTGGCAGATGCGGCGCGGCAAGGCCCCCACGAAGCAGAGCGGGTGCTGGCTGTAAAACAGCTCCAGGGCCTGAGCCTGGATGAGGGCGGCCATTTTGCGCCCTTTCCTCAGGCTCCCGCGCATGCGCGCAACGGCCGAGGGGACGGTGAGGGCGAAGCCCGAACTGCGCAGGTGCGCACTACGTACGACCGCACCGCACATGCGCGATGGCGCACTGAGCGCTCTGATGTCACGACATGCGACAACTGTGGCTCCTCCCACTTAAAGTGGCAATGTCCCGCAAAATCTCTATGCTGTCTCCAGTGTGGCAAGCTTGGCCACTGTGCAGCGCTGTGCAGGTCTGCTCAAGCAGCTGCCCCCCGTCGCTCCCACCAGCAGCGCAGGGACATTCGAACCGTACAACAACCGGTCACTGATTCCGACTCTGACATGGTTCCAGGCCCTGACACCGAGGATCCCAAATCCCCATTCTGGGTGGGCATCATCACCAAGCACACGGTGCTTCAAAAGAAAAAGGCCAAGCCCTTCCAGTGATGAGTATTGATCCGGACGATGAGTGGTGTGTCACCCTCACGGTCAACAAATCTTGCATCCGATTCAGGCTGGACACCGGCGCTTCAGCCAACCTCATTGCGCGGTCTGACCTGGACAGCCTCTACGTTAAGCCGACCATCCTTCCATCCGCCTGCCAGCTTCTCGACTACAATGGCAATGCCATTGCTGCCAGCGGCTCATGCCAGCTTCTGGTGTCGCACCGTCCCTTAAAGGCCACCCTGCTCTTCGAGATTGTAGGGGCCACTAAAGCTTCCCTGCTCGGTGCTCAGGCGTGCAAGACTCTAAACCTCGTCCAAAGGGTTCACTCCATGTCACCCGCTGAGGCTTCAGCATCACCGCACGCCGACTTTCAAACACAACTGAAGAACATCATCACACGATACCATAGCGTTTTCGAGGGGATGGGCACTCAAGGACCGCCTCAAGCAGCAGCTGCAGGACCGCCAGGACCAGGGCGTCATAACTAAAGTAACAGAACCAACCGACTGAGTCAGCTCCATGGTGTGTGTTAAGAAACCATCCGCATCTGCATCGACCCCAAAGATCTGAACCGTAGCATCATGAGGGAACACTACCCTATCCCAAAGCACGAAGACCTCACCTGCGAGATGGCTTGCGCCAAATTTTTCACAAAGCTGGACGCATCCAAGGGGTTCTGGCAGATACAGCTTGACGCATCCAGTCGGAAGTTCTGCACCTTTAACACCCCATTTGGCCGGTTTTGTTACAATCGGATGCCGTTTGGCATAATCTCAGCCTTGGAGATGTTCCACCGAATAATGGAGCAGATGATGGAGGGCATCAAAGGGGTGCGGGTATATGTAGACGACATCATCGTCTGGTCTACCACCCTGCAGGAATACATTGATCGCCTCCAGCGTGTCTTCCGGAGAATCCATGAGCATGGCCTCCGCCTCAACAGAGGCAAATGCTCCTTTGGTCAAACAGAAAATTCCTCGGCGACCATATATCACAGTTTGGTGTGCAGCCGGATGCAGACAAGGTGTCGGCAATCAATGCCATGAAGACACTGGAGGACAAGAAGGTGGTCCTCTGTTTCCTGGGCATGGTCAACTTCCTGGGAAAGTTCATCCCCAACCTCGCATCCCACACCATGGCTCTCCGCAATCTGGTGAAGAAGAGAACCGAATTCCAATGGCTCCCTGCCCATGAGCAAGAGTGGCGTGAACTCAGGGCGAAACTCACCAAGGGCCCGGTATTGGCATTCTTCAACTCTGCCAAGGAGACAAAGATCTCCACTGGTGCGAGCCAGTCTGGCATTGGAGCAGTGCTCCTCCAACGCGACGCCGCCGCCTCATGGGCTCCAGTTGCATACGCATCGCGTGCAAGGACGCCGACAGAGCAACGCTATGTGCAAATCGGAAAAGAGTGCCTAGGCCTCCTCACGGGAATTGTCAAATTCCACAACTACGTCTATGGACTCCCCAAATTTATGGTCGAAACGGACCACAGGCCACTGGTCAACATTATACAGAAGGACCTTAATGATATGACGCCGCGCCTGCAACGCATCCTCCTTAAACTCATGCGGTATGACATTGAACTGGTCTGCACCCCGAATAAGGAGCACATTGTCGCCGGTGCACTCTCCCGTTCTGTCACTACGCCCTGCGAGCCGTTGGGCTTTGTGTGCCAAATTGATGCTCATGTTGAGTTCTGCGCATCTAACTTGCCCGCCATGGATGAACGCCTCATCCAGATTTGTCGTGAAACAGCCAATGATCCTTTGCTCCAACGCGTCATGCGCCATCTTACAGACGGATGGCTCAAGGGCCAATGCCCGCAATTCTACAACATCAAAGATAACCTGGCAGTGGTAGATGGAATTCTGCTAAAGTTGGACAGGATCGTCATCCCGCACAGTATGCGGGAGCTCGTCCTTGAGCAGCTCCATGAGGGTCACCTGGGAGTGGAGAAGTGCCGACGGCGGGCCCGTGAGGCAGTGTACTGGCCTGGCATCAACCATGACATTACCAATGCCGTTCTCAACTGCCCGACATGCCAACGGTTCCAGCCAGCTCAGCCAAAAGAGACCTTGCAGCCACATGAACTGGTGTCGTCCCCCTGGACCAAGGTTCCCCCTGGACCAAGGTTGGCATTGATCTTTTCCATGCACTAGGCTGGGACTATGTCCTCATAGTGGACTACTTCTCTAACTACCCAGAGGTAGTTAGGCTGCATGATCTCACGTCGACAGCGGTCATCCATGCGTGCAAGGAGACTTTTGCTCGCCATGGCATCCCACTCACGGTCATGTCCGATAATGGCCCGTGTTTTGCTAGTCAGGAGTAGTCCAACTTTGCCCGGTGGTATAATTTCACACACGTCATCTCAAGTCCCCACTACCCCCAGTCGAATGGCAAAGCTGAGAAGGGGGTACACGTTGTCAAACGACTCCTGTGCAAAGCGGCCGATGCGGGATCCGACTTTTACCTCGCACTATTTGCCTACAGGTCAACTCCATTGTCCACTGGCCTGTCACCAGCTCAATTGTTAATGAACGGCACATTACGAACGATGGTGCCTGCAATACATGCCCCAGACTTGGACAACTTTTCGGTCCTGCGTCGAATGCAATTGTCTCGGGCCCAACACAAGTCGGCATATGACACCCGCGCCACAGATCTCCCTGCTCTCGTTCCTGATGACCAGGTTCGTGTACAACTTCCTGAAGGTGGCTGGTCTGCCGCCGCGGTGGTAATCAAGCAAGTGGCCCCCAGGTCGTTCCCGGTTCGTATGCAGGATGGCTCTCTTCTTCGCCGAAATAGTTGGGCACTGAGGCGCCTTCCACGCTCGCCACCAGATCGTGATGCCCTGCCTCGCCCTCAGGACAGGCCCATCCAAGAGCTCGCAGATCTGCCATCCTCTGCGACTGACACAGTCCCGCCCGTTCCAGAGCAGGCAGCCCCTGACCCACCCTTGTGGCGATCAACCAGAATTCGTCGCCCACCACAGAGACTGAATTTATGAATTGCCTGAATTTATGAACTCTCTAACCTCATGGACTGATTGTTTCATTACCCTGGTTATTTGTTCGCTTGTTTGTACATACTGTTATTCATGTCCCATGTTTTATTACATACAGTCTATCTGCACTAGACACCTTCCCGCGTAAATATGTTAGAATTTTTGTATATAGTCCTGTCAGTATGCTCACATATTCTCCACATAGTCAGGAACTTTCACATACCACACTATTTATTGCCACATACACATTTTTTTTTCTAAAAGGGGAGATGTCATAATATACGCACAAGTATATGATGGTGCAGAGACAGACACTGACAGACACACTGAAAGACCAATCAACACACAGAACACAGCAGTCAATCACCAGACAGGACACGGACACTATATGAAATGAACCAGGGGGCACTAGTTTTCGCGCTGATTTGGGATGCAGTCTCTGAGACAGCCAGAGCCTGTGATCAGTAACACAAACATCTACCATGTGCTAGCAATATAGTCTGGTCAGGTTAGCCTCAGGTCTCCAGTCAACCTAACATAGTGTCAACCCACAGTGCAAGTATGTTTAACAGCTCATAGCTAAATAAAATAGAGTTGTACTTCTACAAGTGTTGGTAGCCTGTCTCGCTGACTGCTCTGGTAAACGCAATCCTCGCAGACCCAGTATACACAACATATCACTCTGAACATGGAGTTTTAATTCCACAGAATGCATTTTTTTTTAATAGGCTTTCCAGCAAGAAGCCAGCCCAATTGGCATGCTTGGTTCTTTGTCAGATAAGAACAAAGAACAAAGAACAAAGAAATGTACAGCACAGGAACAGGCCCTTCGGCCCTCCAAGCCCGTGCCGACCATACTGCCCGACTAAACTACAATCTTCTACACTTCCTGGGTCCGTATCCTTCTATTCCCATCCTATTCATATATTTGTCAAGATGCCCCTTAAATGTCCCTATCGTCCCTGCTTCCACTACCTCCTCCGGTAGTGAGTTCCAGGCACCCACTACCCACTGCGTAAAAAACTTGCCTCGTACATCTACTCTAAACCTTGCCCCTCTCACCTTAGACCTATGCCTCCTAGTAATTGACCCCTCTACCCTGGGGAAAAGCCTCTGACTATCCACTCTGTCTATGCCCCTCATAATTTTGTATACCTCTATCAGGTCGCCCCTCAACCTCCTTCGTTCCAGTGAGAACAAACCGAGTTTATTCAATCGCTCCTCATAGCTTATGCCCTCCAGACCAGGCAACATTCTGGTAAATCTCTTCTGCACCCTCTCTAAAGCCTCCACATCCTTCTGGTAGTGTGGCGACCAGAATTGAACACTATGCTCCAAGTGTGGCCTAACTAAGGTTCTATACAGCTGCAACATGACTTGCCAATTCTTATACTCAATGCCCCGGCCAATGAAGGCAAGCATGCCGTATGCCTTCTTGACTACCTTCTCCACCTGTGTTGCCCCTTTCAATGACCTGTGGACCTGTACTCCTAGATCTCTTTGACTTTCAATACTCTTGAGGGTTCTACCATTCACTGTATATTCCCTACCTGCATTAGCCCTTCCAAAATGCATTACCTCACATTTGTCCGGATTAAACTCCATCTGCCATCTCTCCGCCCAAGTCTCCAGACAATCTAAATCCTGCTGTATCCTCCGACAGTCCTCATCGCTATCCGCAATTCCACCAACCTTTGTGTCGTCTGCAAACTTACTAATCAGACCAGTTACATTTTCCTCCAAATCATTTATATATACTACAAAGAGCAAAGGTCCCAGCACTGATCCCTGTGGAACACCACTGGTCACAGCCCTCCAATTAGAAAAGCATCCCTCCATTGCTACCCTCTGCCTTCTATGGCCTAGCCAGTTCTGTATCCACCTTGCCAGTTCACCCCTGATCCCGTGTGACTTCACCTTTTGTACTAGTCTACCAGAGGGACCTTGTCAAAGGCCTTACTAAAGTCCATATAGACAACATCCACTGCCCTACCTGCATCAATCATCTTAGTGACCTCCTCGAAAAACTCTATCAAGTTAGTGAGACACGACCTCCCCTTCACAAAACCATGCTGCCTCTCACTAATACGTCCATTTGCTTCCAAATGGGAGTAGATCCTGTCTCGAAGAATTCTCTCCAGTAATTTCCCTACCACTGAAGTAAGGCTCACCGGCCTGTAGTTCCCGGGATTATCCTTGCTCCCCTTCTTAAACAGAGGAACAACATTGGCTATTCTCCAGTCCTCCGGGACATCCCCTGAAGACAGCGAGGATCCAAAGATTTCTGTCAAGGCCTCAGCAATTTCCTCTCCAGCCTCCTTCAGTATTCTGGGGTAGATCCCATAAGGCCCTGGGGACTTATCTACCTTAATATTTTTTAAGACACCCAACACCTCATCTTTTTGGATCACAATGTGACCCAGGCTATCTACACCCCCTTCTCCAGACTCAACATCTACCAATTCCTTCTCTTTGGTGAATACTGATGCAAAGTATTCATTTAGTACCTCGCCCATTTCCTCTGGCTCCACACATAGATTCCCTTGCCTATCCTTCAGTGGGCCAACCCTTTCCCTGGCTACCCTCTTGCTTTTTGTGTACGTGTAAAAAGCCTTGGGATTTTCCTTAACCCTATTTGCCAATGACTTTTCATGACCCCTTCTAGCCCTCCTGACTCCTTGCTTAAGTTCCTTCCTACTTTCCTTATATGCCACACAGGCTTCGTCTGTTCCCAGCCTTTTAGCCCTGACAAATGCCTCCTTTTTCTTTTTGACGAGGCCTACAATATCACTCGTCATCCAAGGTTCCCGAAAATTGCCGTATTTATCTTTCTTCCTCACAGGAACATGCCTGTCCTGTATTCCTTTCAACTGACACTTGAAAGCCTCCCACATGTCAGATGTTGATTTGCCCTCAAACATCCGCCCCCAATCTATGTTCTTCAGTTCCCTAATATTGTTATAATTAGCCTTCCCCCAATTTAGCACATTCATCCTCGGACCACTCTTATCCTTGTCCACCAGTACTTTAAAACTTACTGAATTGTGGTCACTGTTACCGAAATGCTCCCCTACTGAAACATCTACCACCTGGCCGGGCTGAAACATCTACCACCTGGCCGGGCGGTAGATGGAACACTAAGGAACACTAAGGAACACTCCAGAGGCCGCAACCCAGGAGAGGTTAAGTTTCTTGCTGTTTGGGATAGAGATTGCAAGGTGATGGTTGGATACATGGTGGTTTAGAGAGATATGGAGTGATCACTGGGTGTCAGAGGGAGATCTCGCGAATACTTGCGGGATCTGATTACAGTGGGCTGTGAGCACGGGGAGAGATGCCCGATGGTGGAGATTGGAAAACTGGTTTGCTTAGGGGGACAAGCATTTTTGCTCCTCCTGCCTCCCAAGCAAGGGCGGAAAAATACTTCCCTTTCCCATGTGGTAATCCTTGTCTCTCTTTAGTTGTTGCGTTTCCCAAAGCCAACATTAAAGCTGGAAGAAGGATAACGCCTGAGGCAGCACTGATTAAAATATTTAAGTGCTTGACCCACCTCCTGAGAGCAGATTAGTTGCTCAACCTAGGAGTGGGCGCGTTTGAAGCATTTTGGGGTCAGGTTGATATGCTTTAATTTGAAAATTCTGTCTGATGAAAACCCACCTGTTGCGGAGGTCAGAATGATTCCTATTGTGTTAGTAATTACATTCATCATCTTTATCATATTGAGCACTTTCAGCTGCAGAGTGGTTTAATAGCAGCTTCTGAGTTTACATTGTCAGAATGTCACTGATATGAAAGTTGGTTGAATGGTTTGAAGATTCTTAAATGCAGGACTAAGGGGGAGGTGAAGGATGTCACGAGGACTGTTAAAGCAGAAGGGTTTCTGTGTAAAATTTCACTCATCACAATTAACTCATCCTTCATAGCTCTTGCTCGAAGGTATTCTCTCTACTGCTGCTTACTTTTCTTTCCCTTAGTCTTCCTTGGTTAGCTCAGTCGGCTAGGTGGCTGGTGTATCATGCAAAATAACACCAACAGCGCAGTTTCAATCCCTGTACCAGCTATGGTAGTTTATGGAAGCTTTACCCCAAAGACTGATATGAGCAGTGCTCCTCAAGCAATACAACCAATTGTCTCTCTCTAATGATCTTTTGTGAACAATCACGAATTACCTACCTACCATCTAGTTTGCCCCGTGTCTTCCTGGTATTAGCAAGATACAACATCTGGTTGATGCAGGGTCCTTTTCCATCTCTTTCAGGTGCTGATAAAACTTCTGCATTTCTAGTATATTTACAGATCAGAGGTAAAATTGACAACGAAGTATGTTTGGCATTTTTTCTTTAATGTGTCTGCAATCGTACAATGTGATAACATAAAATAGCACTGAAACACTTCATCAAATCACTTGTGTGCAGTGCTGTATGATGATATGCTTCACCCTAGCTGCTTTTTAAAAATCAGAACAACAGAAGGTTTGCTCGGTACACTTGCTTGAAAGCTGTGCTCATTTAGAGTGCTATTGGCAAAATGTTCTTCCATTTATTGTGTTATCAATAATGAACAATAATTATATCAGGATTATTCTCATTGGCTTTTGCAGAACATCCTTTCCACATTAGCACAAAGGAAATCTGTGTATGTTACTGTGGTGGTATGTATTAAGGGTAATACGGTACACCATGAATGCCGAGGAGCCATTGGAGGACAGATGCTGGATCCCGATTGGATCCGCCGCCTACTGGGCTCCACCCAGATAGGTGGGGTATAAGAACCTGGGTTTACTCCCCGCAGCTGCATTCTGTGACTGAGCTGCTGGGGAACGAGTCTGAACAAGTCTGCTCAATAAAGCCTCGATTGAAGTTCTTTACGTCTCACCTCATGTGTGATCGATGGTGCTACAGTTACAATAGCAGAGAATTACGTTTGATGCTCTGAAATTCATCATCTATCTCTGGAATTAGTTGCTGCAGGGTCCACTGCCACTGATGCCTTCACTCTCTGCAAATCAGAGGTTGGCTGCTGGGCTATCAGCGTTATCCGCTGACCAGCTGGCTCTTAACTCCGGTGCTCAATTCAACTACCCATGGCCAGCCTGCATATCATGGGGAATTTGCTACCCCGTTAAACCCCACCGAGAACCTCACCTCCCACCCACACCATCGAACCCCCCTCATCTCCCACACCCCCGACCACCCTCACCTCCCACACCACCCACATGCACCCCCCTCCTCCGTTATATATACCTGCAGCACTCTGAGCCGGGGGCACTGGGTTGGCAGTGACAGCAGGCCTTGTCTATGGCATGGAGGATGGTGACAGCCCGATCTGTGCTGAGCTCCGAGCTCCACATCGTTAAACAATGTCTGACTCATACCCACAGTAGCACCCTCTACCTGGATGATCACTGCATGCCGGCTGGTCAGTCCATCAAATGGCCCTGTCAAATAGCTGGGAGCGAGGTGATGGGGATGGTCGGGGGAGGGGGGGCTCCACCCATTCTCCCTCACCCGTCTACCGCACTCCACTTACAGTGGACATTACTGAACGCCCCACCCCCTCACCCATCAGACAGAGCACCAAGGCTGGTTTTAATGTGTTTATTCCGAACTATTGATTATATACATTCCGTGCCCTAGCCCCTATAACTAAACTGTGCCCTGCACCCGAGCCAACTTAACTGGTGTCTAACTTTCTGGCCTTACGGGCTCTACCACTACACCTTTGTGGTTCCCCAGATGGAACAGCAGGAGTTGATGCGGACTGCTGTGACTCCTGCCCTGCGACGAGGATCCCCGTTGGTGCACGTCTCTTGACGTGGCCCAGCCTGGATGGGCCCGGCTGCTCCTCGGACGTCCCGGTGGCGTGGTGCCGCCCTGTTCTGCCCACTGTAATGATATGCAGACATGTAACCAATGGGTCAGCAGAACAAGACACAACCAATGGGTAATCAGAACACCCAGCGGTGGCATCACCACAAGAGGGCACCACACAACCACTATAAATAGGACAAGGCACATAGGCCCTGCCCCTTCCACCGGCAGAAACCTAGAGAGCAAGATGTGTGTGGTTAGCAGCACTGTCACACCATATCATGTGGTCTAGAGCAAGTTCATATAGTTAGTAGGGTATACTGTGTTACTAGAGTTAGATTAGTAGAGTGTAGAACTCATTTAGGAGCTTTGTTAATCGCTCAATAAATACGTTCAACTTACCTCAAGGTCTGGAGTATCCTTCAGCAACGCCTACACCAAGTAGCAGCTTATGTTACTCAAAGTAACATAACAACACACCCGCTATCACCAGATGCACCAGGGAGAGGAGGGGGGTGGGGGAGGGGGGTGGGGGTGGGGGGGGCGGGGGGGTGGGGGGTGGTGTCCGAGATGCTGCGGTGTTCCGGGACCTTCCCTGCAGGACTTCCTCCTCCCTCAGGGTGCCTAATGGTCCCCGGCTTTCTCCATGGTACGAAGCTGCGAGCGGAGTCCTCCACCTGGCCCTGCAGGTTCTGGAAGCCAGCCGTCATCCTCTCCTGCAGTCCCTAGGTCTCTGACTGCACCTGCTCTGTGGCTGGGACTGGATGTTCCAGGAGCCTGAGACCCATCTGGACGGCAGCTGGTTCCTGGGTCCGGACTGCCCTCCGACCATCCGGCCCCTCGGCTGCTCCTACCTCCACTGCTGTACCGGAATGGCTGTGTGGTGCGCACCAGATAGTGCCCCAGGAGCCTCCTCACTAATTTGCCCAACCGAGGTGAAAGTCTCTGGAACGGTGGAGGGTGTTGGAGACAGCTGTAATGGAAAGCCTATGTCCTCCTCTGACCTGAACTCCGGGCTGTCCTGGGTCACGGGCAGAGGGCTGGTGTTCCGGCTGCTCTCCCCGTCAGTGCTCGGCTGTCTGGGGGGCACCGGCTCTGGCACTGGTTGGGGACGGGGGGCCCCGGATTGAGCGGGACCATCCCTGGCTGGTCCTGTATGACACAAGGCGGCATGTATGGCTGACAGTGGGATGGGGGTGAGGCATGAGGTGGTGAGGGCTGGGGTGAGGGGGTTGGGGTGTGCGGTGTGGAGTGAGGTGGGTTGGGATGTGTGGTGTGAGGTGTGTAGCCACTCCTGGTATCATGTTGTGTTATTCACCCTGAGGTAACACGGACTGCAACACTATGCAGATAAACAATAAAGCACACACCAAATGTACGCGTTGGTTCAATAAGATTTATTGAACTTCAGTAACGAAGCACACAGCTGCCTGTGGGTTGACTCTAACTATCTAGACCAGGCTAGCTCTGATCCACGTGTAGAAGGTGTTGAATGATTTGTACACCCTGACTGTCACTACAGTTGTCACCAGTGGAAAGAGGCAGAGTGCTGATGCCTCGTGTGTTTTATAGTTGGAAGCCCCCCTCTGGTGTTCTGTCTGGCGATTAGTTGTGTTCTGTTCTGTGTGTTGATTGGCTAACCTGGGTGTCCGTCACTGCCTGCTTTTACTCATGATGTGCTTGGGTGCATATTATGACATTCCCCCCTTTTTATAATAAAATTGTCAGTTGCTTATAGCATATACGACATATTTACAGAAGTAACTATTTACAGCAATTGGTGAGTGAATGGTATGTACATGTAAAGTATCTAGCGTGCAGAAACATAACAGAATATATGCAAAGGAACTATTTATAAGTCCAGTCGTTGGGGCTGGCGTCGGATTCTTGTTGACCGCCTGAGAGGTGGAAGTGGGGATGATGGCGTCTTGACAGGCAGGTATGCAGTCAGACTGGTGGACTCGTGGAGTGAGGTGTCCGGATAAGGCATAACGACATCTGGGAACGTGAGATCCGGTGGCGGGCAGGCAAGTTTGTGTAGTGCCCTTCTGTTGCGCCTGACAATGGATCCATCAGCCATGCGAACCACAAACGACCTGGGAGCAGCCTGTCGAACAACAACAGCTGGAGCTGACCAGCCTCCACCAGGCAACTTGGTGCGAACAGCATCTTCCGGAGAGAGCACAGGCAAATCAGTAGCATGAGCATCGTATGTCAGCTTTTGCCGGGCTCCCATTTGCTGCATCTTTTGCAGCACTGGAAGGTGATCCAGGTCAGGTAAATGAATGGCCGGAACAGTCATCCGCAGGTCACGGTTCATAAGGAGCTGTGCTGGAGACATACCGCTGGACAGAGGGGTTGCCCTGTACGCCAGTAGAGCAAGATTAAAGTCCAAAGCTGAGTCCGCAGAATCCACATTGAGGATGGGTATGTGTGTTGCTGAATGCGAGGAGGCCTTGTCATGCATGGTGTGATACCCACTCAATATGGGGACTCCGGGCAGTCGTCCTCTGGACCCGGGGTGGGATCAGGTTCCAAATCCAGCAGCCCTAGCTGCACACTTCGAACACGTCTGCATTGGAACTGGGATCGCTAGCCCCCTATCGGAGGTGCAGACCTGCACAAGGCCGCATAATGGCCAGGCTTCTTGCAGTTGAGACATCGCCTGCCTCTTGCAGGGCATTGCCACTTTAAATGGGCAGTGCCGCAGTTGAGGCACATCATCACGTCGATGTCGTGATGCTCCGTGCATCGTCGCACATGCTCAGTTCTCCCGACCGTGGTGCACATGCGTGGGACCCCTGGAAAAGTACGCAAAATGGCCGCCTTCATCGATGCTCAGGCGCCGCTTCGGGCAATGGCCTGCACACTCTCAGCCTCGTGGGAGGCAAGTTGGTCCTGCTCTGCCGACTTAAGGTGGGAATAACGACTTTTTGCCTGTTCATGGACTTTGCACGTCTCGATGGCCACTGGCAGGGTCATATTTTTTATTTTTAGGAGCTGCTCCCGCAGGGCGTCGGAGTGGACACCAAACACGATCTGATCTCAGATGAGGGAGTCAGCGGTGTCACCGTAGTTGCAGGATTGCGCTGGAGTGCGAAGATGAGTGAGGAAAGCGGGGGCAGCACGGTAGCATTGTGGATAGCACAATTGCTTCACAGCTCTAGGGTCCCAGGTTCGATTCCGGCTTGGGTCACTGTCTGTGCGGAGTCTGCACATCCTCCCCGTGTGTGCGTGGGTTTCCTCCGGGTGCTCCGGTTTCCTCCCACAGTCCAAAGATGTACAGGTTAGGTGGATTGGCCATGATAAATTGCCCATAGTGTCCAAAATTGCCCTTAGTGTTGGGTGGGGTTACTGGGTTATGGGGATAGGGTGGAGGTGTGGACCTTGGGTAGGGTGCTCTTTCCAAGAGCCGGTGCAGACTCGATGGGCCGAATGGCCTCCTTCTGCACTGTAAATTCTATGAAATTCTATGAAAGACTGGAAAGGCTCATCCTTACCCTGAAGGTGCTGCTGGAAGACATAACGCTCAAAGCCTTCGTTGTCTTGACGTCACAGTGACTGTCAAATTAGGCTAAGACGGTCTGGAACTTGGCCTTGACCTCACTGTTGGCAAAAGTGAGCGAATTGAAGATTTGGATGGCCTGGTCCCCTGCAGTCGACAGCAGCAGCGCAATTTTTCTGGCATCGGACGCACTTTCGAGGCCCGAGGCCTCAATGTATAGACTGAATTTCTGCTTGAAGACCCGCCAGTTGGTGCCAAGGTTCCCGGAGATCCGGAGCTGTGGAGGTGCCTGGATCTTTTCCATGCCGCTGGAAGGCAGTTGCTGGTCGTCAGTGAATTTTCGAAGATAAATTACTTAGAAGCAGTAGCCACACCTGGTATCATGTTGTGTTATTCACCCTGGGGTAACACGGACTGCTACACTATGCAGATAAACAATAAAGCATACACCAAACGTAGGCCTTGGTTCAATAAGATTTATTGAACTTCAGTTACGAGGCACATAGTTGCCTGTGGGTTGACTCTCTACTACTCTAAGTAATCAAACTCTAACTATCTAGACCAGGCTAGCTCTGATCCACGTGTAGATGGTGTTGAATGATTTGTACACCCTGACTATAACTACAGTTGTCACCAGTGGAAAAAGGCAGAGTGCTGATGCCTCATGTGTTTTGTAGTTGGAAGCCCCCCTCTGGTGTTCTGTCTGGTGATTGGTTGTGTTCTGTTATGTATGTTGATTGGCTCACCTGGGTGTCTGTCACTGCCTGCTTTTACCTCATAATGTGCATGGGTTCATATTATGACAGGGTGAGGGGATGGAGTGTGGGGTGAGGGGGGTTAGGGCATGGGATGAGGGGGGTTGGGGTGTGGGGTGAGGGGGATTGGGGTGTGGGGTGAGGGGGTTGGGGTGTGAGGTGGAGGGGGGTTGAGGTGTGGAGTGAGGGAGGTTGGGCTGGGCACAGATTTGTCGTGGGGACCCGCAACCAGGCAGGGGGTCTCAGTTCGTGGCACGCCGCCGACCTCTGTGTCGACAATTCCCTCTCCTCTGCCCCGCCGTCTGCTGCCCTCTGCTTGGGCAGGGTGTGAGGCCGCAGGTCTGGTGGTCCTCCTCCGGTCTTCTCCCGCTCCCGGCGGTTGTGCGCGGCCTTGTCCTGGGGCAGGCAAACAGAAACAGAAATAGTGTTAGATGGCCCAACGCATGCAGACCAGGGGGTGGGTATCCAATGGCATCAGTGGCCAGGGCACACGGCCATTGCGGCTGGCATGGGTGCAGCCATGTGGGTCAAGGTGGGGTCCGGCCATCCCCCTGGGAGGGCGGGGGGCGTGGGTGGGGAGGGGGAGGGGGGGTTAGTGCCAGGGGCACAGCGCTGGGTACTCACTCTGGCTGTCCTGAGGAGGTTGTGCAGTTTCTTCCTGCACTGGTCTCCAGTCAGGGCCACCACCCCACCGGCGCTGCCAGCGGCTCCCACCTCCGCCCAGGCACGGCAAACGATGGCGCCTGATGACCTGCATCCCGGCCGCGGTAATGCACCAGCCTCCTCTCCTCCACGGAGTCCATGAAGGTCTTGAGTTGGACGTTCCGGAATCACGGCGCTGCTCTCTTGGTGGCCATGTTGGCTGCGATGCTTGTGTGTGGGAGGGGGAGAATGCATTATCTGCAGCCGTGGAGTCATGTCAATCACGGAACCGGCGAATCGGCCCCCATTCTGTTAACGGATTGTTGTGATTTATGATACGTCCTTGCTTGCCCCTTGGGAGCGGTTGAATCGCTGTAGCTGTGGACTCGATCACGCCCTCGTGAAACCCCATGGTTTTCACGACGGCATCAACACTTAGTCTCCAGAATGGAGAATTCAGCCCAATACATTTCACTGTACCTCGGTACACGTAACAATAAATCTAAATCAGGACACATTTATTGCCCATCGTTAATTTCCTTGAGGAAGGTGGTGGTGAGCTGCCTTCTTGAACTGCTGCAGTCCATGCTTTGTAGGTTCACCCAATGTGCTGTTAGTGAGTTCCAAGATTTTCACTCAGTGACAGTGAAGGAACGGTGATTTATTTCCAAGTCAAGATGCTGAGCGACTTGGAGGGGAACTTGCAGATGATGGTATTCCCATGTACCTGCTGCCCCTTTCCTTCTGGGGGTAGAGGTTGTGGGTTTGGAAGGTGTTGCCAAAAGAATCTTGGTGAGCTGCTGCAGTGCATCTTGTAGATGGTACATGTTGCTCCCACTATGTGTCAGTGATGGAGGGAGTGAATGTTTAAGGTGGATAAGGTGCCAATCAAGCGGGCTGCTTTGTTTTGGATGGTGTGAAGATTCTTGAGTATTGTTGGAGCTGCACTCATCTCGGCAATTGGAGAGTATTCCGTTACACTCCTAACTTGTGCCTTGTAGATGGTGGACATTCTTTGGTGAGTCAGGAGGTGAGTTACTCTCTATAGAATTTCCAACCTCTGACTGGCTCTTATAACCACAGTATTTTTATGGTTGGCCCAGTTCAATTTCTGGTTAATGGTAACCCCATCACTTTGCTCGTGGGTGGCAGCAGCATGTGGCAGCTGGAGGGGTCTGCTTGCCAATGGACAAATTACGGTTGTTAAAGGCCAATTCATGGACACATATGGGCCTCCTCTCATTACCGCTGGCATTTTACTCATGACGGGAGATTCTACCGTCAACTGTCCAGCCCACCGTGACTGCTGGGGGGGGGGGGGGGGGGGGTGAGGAGAACTCCTTCTCTGGGCTACATCAATGTCTCTTCATTGTGACTGTCTGCAATCCCATTAGTGGTGTAGCCATCTAAGATGGCGACCTGCAAAGGACCATGGGAATTATGGCCAACCCAGGACTCAGACAGATACAGAGCCTATGAGTATCTGAAACACATGTAACCAGACCTGATCAAAACCCATTTTAATGGCCCATTTTCCCAGGACAATAGAACTCCAATCAAGCAGCCGGTACAGCCACAGACTGATCGGTGCCACTCCCCTTACTCAGAAAGCGCAACTGCCAAGGTCAATGACCGCTAAGGACCCACCCACTTCCCGCATTGACCACAAGCTGCGAGAGTCTCTGTACTTTAAAAATTTGCATTTCTTGTCTCCCCAAAATGGTATTTAAAAAAAAAAAAATGAGGGAGTCACACATGGTGACAATCATAACGGGTAATTGGAGTAAGGGGAGAAAGACATATAAAATGAGATATTAACCAAAGATAATAACAGATACTATGCTTGCACCCCCAGGATTACACGGAAAATAGACAACGCAGGATGAAGCAAGGACTGCTGACATGCGTTTGGATCATCGCTGGACTTCTGCAACTGCGCGAGCAACAGACTATTTTAACAAAACCCACACCAGCCCCGAACACGACCACCCAACAGGCCACCACCAGCCCGGACACTACACCACACATAAAGACAGACATCAAAACCCCCATTTTGTGTGAAAACATTGCCAAATGGAACCCCTTTCATACATATTACATAGAACATAGAACATAGAACAATACAGCGCAGTACAGGCCCTTCGGCCCACGATGTTGCACCGAAACAAAAGCCATCTAACCTACACTATGCCATTATCATCCATATGTTTATCCAATAAACTTTTAAATGCCCTCAATGTTGGCGAGTTCACTACTGTAGCAGGTAGGGCATTCCACGGCCTCACTACTCTTTGTGTAAAGAACCTACCTCTGACCTCTGTCCTATATCTATTACCCCTCAGTTTAAAGTTATGTCCCCTCGTGCCAGCCATTTCCATCCGCGGGAGAAGGCTCTCACTGTCCACCCTATCCAACCCCCTGATCATTTTGTATGCCTCTATTAAGTCTCCTCTTAACCTTCTTCTCTCTAACGAAAACAACCTCAAGTCCATCAGCCTTTCCTCATAAGATTTTCCCTCCATACCAGGCAACATCCTGGTAAATCTCCTCTGCACCAGCTCCAAAGCCTCCACATCCTTCCTATAATGCGGTGACCACAACTGTACGCAATACTCCAAATGCGGCCGTACCAGAGTTCTGTACAGCTGCAACATGACCTCCCGACTCCGGAACTCAATCCCTCTACCAATAAAGGCCAACACTCCATAGGCCTTCTTCACAACCCTATCAACCTGGGTGGCAACTTTCAGGGATCTATGTACATGGACACCTAGATCCCTCTGCTCATCCACACTTTCAAGAACTTTACCATTAGCCAAATATTCCGCATTCCTGTTATTCCTTCCAAAGTGAATCACCTCACACTTCTCTACATTAAACTCCATTTGCCACCTCTCAGCCCAGCTCTGCAGCTTATCTATATCCCTCTGTAACCTGCTACATCCTTCCACACTATCGACAACACCACCGACTTTAGTATCGTCTGCAAATTTACTCACCCACCCTTCTGCGCCTTCCTCTAGGTCATTGATAAAAATGACAAACAGCAACGGCCCCAGAACAGATCCTTGTGGTACTCCACTTGTGACTGTACTCCATTCTGAACATTTCCCATCAACCACCACCCTCTGTCTTCTTTCAGCTAGCCAATTTCTGATCCACATCTCTAAATCACCCTCAATCCCCAGCCTCCGTATTTTCTGCAATAGCCTACCATGGGGAACCTTATCAAACGCTTTGCTGAAATCCAAAAACACCACATCAACTGCTCTACCCTCATCTACCTGTTCAGTCACCTTCTCAAAGAACTCAATAAGGTTTGTGAGGCATGACCTACCCTTCACAAAGCCATGCTGACTATCCCTGATCATATTATTCCTATCTAGATGATTATAAATCTTGTCTCTTATAATCCCTTCCAAGACTTTACCCACTACAGACGTGAGGCTCACCGGTCTATAGTTGCCGGGGTTGTCTCTGCTCCCCTTTTTGAACAAAGGGACCACATTTGCTGTCCTCCAGTCCTCTGGCACTATTCCTGTAGCCAATGATGACATAAAAATCAAAGCCAAAGGTTCAGCAATCTCTTCCCTGGCCTCCCAGAGAATCCTAGGATAAATCCCATCAGGTCCCGGGGACTTATCTATTTTCAGCCTGTCCAGAATTGCCAACACCTCTTCCCTACGTACCTCAATGCCATCTATTCTATTAGCCTGGGGCTCAGCATTCTCCTCCACAACATTATCTTTTTCCTGAGTAAATACTGACGAAAAATATTCATTTAGTATCTCGCCTATCTCTTCAGACTCCACACACAATTTCCCATCCCTGTCCTACTCTTTCCCTAGTCATTCGCTTATTCCTGACATACCTATAGAAAGCTTTTGGGTTTTCCTTGATCCTTCCTGCCAAATACTTCTCATGTCCCCTCCTTGCTCGTCTTAGCTCTCTCTTTAGATCCTTCCTCGCTACCTTGTAACTATCCATCGCCCCAACCGAAACTTCGCACCTCATCTTCACATAGGCCTCCTTCTTCCTCTTAACAAGAGATTCCACTTCCTTGGTAAACCACGGTTCCCTCGCTCGACGCCTTCCTCCCTGCCTGACCGGTACATACTTATCAAGAACACGCAGTAGCTGATCCTTGAACAAGCCCCACTTATCCAGTGTGCCCAACACTTGCAGCCTACTTCTCCACCTTATCCCCCCCAAGTCACGTCTAATGGCATCATAATTGCCCTTCCCCCAGCTATAACTCTTGCCCTGCGGTGTATACTTATCCCTTTCCATCATTAACGTAAACGTCACCGAATTGTGGTCACTGTCCCCAAAGTGCTCTCCTACCTCCAAATCCAACACCTGGCCTGGTTCATTACCCAAAACCAAATCCAACGTGGCCTCGCCTCTTGTTGGCCTGTCAACATATTGTTTCAGGAAACCCTCCTGCACACACTGTACAAAAAACGACCCATCTATTGTACTCAAACTATATCTTTTCCAGTCAATATTTGGAAAGTTAAAGTCTCCCATAATAACTACCCTGTTACTTTCGCTCTTATCCAGAATCATCTTCGCCATCCTTTCCTCTACATCCCTAGAACTATTAGGAGGCCTATAAAAAACTCCCAACAGGGTGACCTCTCCTTTCCTGTTTCTAACTTCAGCCCATACTACCTTGGAAGAAGAGTCCCCATCTAGCATCCTCTCCGCCACCGTAATACTGCTCTTGACTAGCAGCGCCACACCTCCCCTCTTTTGCCTCCTTCTCTGAGCTTACTAAAACACCTAAACCCCGGAACCTGCAATATCCATTCCTGTCCCTGCTCTATCCATGTCTCCGAAATGGCCACAACATCGAAGTCCCAGGTACCAACCCATGCTGCCAGTTCCCCTACCTTGTTTCGTATACTCCTGGCATTGAAGTAGACACACTTCAAACCACCTACCTGAACACTGGCCCCCTCCTGCGACGTCAAATCTGTGCTCCTGACCTCTATACTCTCATTCTCCCTTACCCTAAAACTACAATCCAGGTTCCCATGCCCCTGCTGCATTAGTTTAAACCCCCCCAAAGAGCACTAACAAATCTCCCCCCCAGGATATTTGTGCCCCTCAGGTTCAGATGTAGACCATCCTGTCTGTAGAGGTCCCACCTTCCCCAGAAAGAGCCCCAGTTATCCAGAAATCTGAATCCCTCCCGCCTGCACCATCCCTGTAGCCACGTGTTTAAATGCTCTCTCTCCCTATTCCTCATCTCACTATCACGTGGCACGGGCAACAACCCAGAGATAACAACTCTGTTTGTTCTAGTTCTGAGCTTCCATCCTAGCTCCCTGAAAGCCTGCCTGACATCCTTGTCCCCTTTCCTACCTATGTCGTTAGTGCCAATGTGGACCACGACTTGGGGCTGCTCCCCCTCCCCCCTAAGGACCCGGAAAACACGATCCGAGACATCACGTACCCTTGCACCTGGGAGGCAACATACCAAACGTGAGTCTCTCACGCTCCCACAAAATCTCCTATCTGTGCCCCTGACTATAGAGTCCCCAATTACTAATGCTCTGCTCCTCTCCCCCTTTCCCTTCTGAGCAACAGGGACAGACTCCGTGCCAGAGGCCCGTACCCCATGGCTTGCCCCTGGTAAGTCGTCCCCCCCACAAGTATCCAATGCGATATACTTGTTTCTCAGGGGAACGACCGCAGGGGATCCCTGCACTGACTGCTTTTTCCCAGTCCCTCTTACAGTTACCCACCTATCTCCAATCTTTGGTGTAACTAATTCCCTGAAGCTGCTATCTATGACCCCTTCTGCCTCCCGAATGATCCGAAGTTCTTCCAACTCCAGCTCCAGTTCCCTAACTCGGTCTTGGAGGAGCTGGAGACGGCAGCACTTCCTGCAGGTAAAATCAGCAGGGACACTAACTGCATCCCTCACCTCAAACATCCTGCAGGAGGAACATTGCACTCCCTTCCCTGCCATTCCTCTAACTTTCTACCAAGACCTGGCTAACAACTAAATTAAATTTTTTAATAAAAAATAATAATAATATAATAAAATATGGTACTTACCTCAGTAAAGGCCCTTCTAGTAATTGCAATAATCTGCAGTGTCATTCATACACACCGACTCCGTAAATGGCGAGCAAAAGCCTCCCGCTCCCCGATATATACAGTCCGATTCCCCTTCTTTGGATTCAACAAAATTAAACTCATGTAACAATCACTGCTAAAAATAAACCATGTACCTCTTTAACTTTATTAGGATTAAGTAGAAATGTGATGTTGCTGTTTTAAATTTTGTACTGTATATAAGTTCTTTGATATCCACCAGCAGCATGAGAGTAGCTTAGATAGTGTTAGCTAGAGATGAACTGTGCGGATAAATTAAATGTTTTATAATGACCTGATTATAGTAACCGTTAGAGATGAATTAATTTATGAATGTATTAATGGAATATTAGTAAATGTCCCAAGCCATAAAATAGAGTAGATTAGAACCTTGCCTTGACCAAGGGTGACCGGGCCACCAAGGAGGAACAGAGATCAATAGTGTGATCCACCACGCTTCGCGTTCAGGATCAAGAGGACGCAATGTAGCCATCTAAGATGGCCACCTGCAAAGGACCATGGGAATTATGGCCAACCCAGGACTCAGACAGATACAGAGTCTATGTGTATCTAAAACACAGGTACCAGACCCGATCAAAACCCCCACTCGTTTGCATTTTAATGGCCCATTTTCCCAGGACAATAGAACTCCAAACAAGCAATCGGTACAGCCACAGACTGAGCAGCACCACTCCCCTTACTCAGAAAGCCCAACTTCCAAGGTCAATGACCGCTAAGGACCTGCCCAGCCAGCAAGGCATCTGCCCAGCCACCAAGGCACCCGCCCCTTTATTGGCCGAAATCGAAGACAGTGATCAGAGTCCTGTTGAACTATTGGGTCCAAGGTTAAGGACAGCCCCAAAGAGCACAAAATCCCAGAGGGATAAAAGAGGACACAGCCATGTGTTCTGTCTCTTTTGGATGCGGCCTGTGCCAGCCCAATGCAGCAGGAACAGCCAGCCAAGTTCAAGACCAATGATCGCTACCTGACGGTTGAGCCCAGCAGAGACAGAGCCACTTTCTTCAAACCAGCCAAGTGAAATCCAGATAAAGGCCTTATCCATTTGCACAGTACCGGTTGCTCTGAAGTTAAGTATAGGTTATTGTAGCTGATAGGTGTAGTTTAACTCGTAGTAGATATTGTGTTTGCATGTTGAGATAACTCTTGTGTCTGTAAATAAACCATCTTTTGAACTAACTAACTGGTTGTGTGGTCATTTGATCGATATAAGGGAAGGCTTATGGTTCACTAACATTATTATAGAGCTACAGTGGCAGCTGTGCCCAGCGGTCTAAGGAGACAAGAGAGCTGCCAAATCATTGATTGGCTGGCAACTCTCGGAGGCAGGACCTCCTGTCCGATGTGGGCGGAAGGTTTATTTTGAACCAATTAATGGCCTGATGGCTGTAAACTGGCTACAAGATGAACTGGCGAAGTAAGTGGTGGACTAGTCAGCAGCTTTTACACTGGGGAGTGGGGGGAGGAGTGGAATGGCACTGCCCTAGTGTAAAATGCAGACCTATGATTGTAGGGTCAATCAAGCAACTGGCACAAGGGCAATTCGGCAACAAGGATGGGGTACGATTGGGGTATTTGGTTGAGATGGCGATTGGAACAGGGGTTGAAATATCAATCATATGTTGGGTTTGATATGCAGTTGGTCCTGTTTCTCCTGGCTGTACATTCAATTCAGTATCATTTCCAAACTTACTTTTACATTAATAGTCATCAGTGGTTTCTTTCAGCAACAATAGCAAGGCCACAAGTACTAGCAATTTTCTTGAATGCAGCTGGCCCTGTTAGCTCCATTCATGGCAACCTAATTTAGCATGGGACATCTGGAACATGTGTCACATCCCTTAACTGCATCTACAAAGGACCTAACACCTGTTTCAGGCATGGGATCTGGAGAACATATTTGTCTATCTAATATGGCTTACAATGTGCATGCGCTTCCCGCCTGCCTCATTGAATTTTTGTTTGAGTATTTTGTAAGGGCAACAAAGAGTCCATACAAAATTTACTTTATTTTACACTTAACTATTATTCACAGCTCCAATTGTTCCGTACTCGTCTTCTCTAGTCAGTGTCTGACTGGCCGACTCTATTTATACAAAGCAAACATTGTTGAGGGTCCCCTGCCTCCTTATCAGGAGGGCTCATATTCTACAAATCCACGGAGTAGAGAATCAACCCCACTCTGTAAGAGCCGCGCAGGTTATAACAGAGTATTAACAGAAAGAGTCTTGTAAAGATTCTAGAGAAATTATTATTTTAAAAAATATATATATTTATTAAAGTTTTTTAACACAATTTTTCTCCCTTACAAACAATCCCCCCCCCCCCGTAACAAAAAAAAAACGAGAAATCGCGCAGAGCAAGATATATACATGGCAAAATGATATATTTACACAGCTTTGTACACTGGCCCTCACCCGTACGTGCCAGTTTCCCCAACCCTTCATGTTATCTCTTGCTCATCCACCCTCCCAGGCAGTCTCACCCCCCCCCCCCCCCCCCCCCAGGACGTCCCCTCCACCCCCCCCCCCCAAGGTTGCTGCTGCTGCTGACCGACCTTCCTCTAACGCTCCGCGAGATAGTCTAGGAACGGTTGCCACCGCCTGTAGAACCCCTGCGCAGACCCTCTCAAGGCGAACTTAATCCTCTCCAACTTTATGAACCCAGCCATATCATTTATCCAGGCCTCCAGGCTGGGGGGCTTCGCCTCCTTCCACATTAACAAGATCCTTCGCCGGGCTACTAGGGACGCAAAGGCCAGAATGCCGGCCTCTTTCGCCTCCTGCACTCCCGGTTCGTCCACTACTCCAAATATTGCTAGCCCCCAGCTTGGCTTGACCCGGACTTTCACCACCTGAGATATTGCTCCCGCCACTCCTCTCCAGAACCCCTCCAGTGCCGGGCATGACCAAAACATATGGACATGGTTCACCGGGCTCCCTGAGCACCTTCCACATCTGTCCTCTACCCCAAAGAACCTACTCAACCTCGCCCCCGTCATAAGCGCTCTGTGAACCACCTTAAATTGTATCAGGCTGAGCCTGGCACACGAGGAGGAGGAATTAACGCTACGCAGGGCATCAGCCCACAGACCGTCCTCGATCTCCTCCCCCAGCTCCTCCTCCCATTTACCCTTCAACTCTTCCACCAGCGCTTCCCCCTCTTCTTTCAACTCCTGCTGTATTTCCGACACCTTGCCCTCCCCGACCCATACACCCGAGATCACCCTGTCTTGAATTTCTTGTGCCGGGAGCAATGGGAATTCCCTCACCTGTCGCCTCACAAATGCCCTCACCTGCATATATCTAAAAGCATTTCCCGGGGGGGTCTCAAACTTCTCCTCCAGTGCCCCTAGGCTCGCAAACGTCCCGTCGATGAACAGGTCCCCCATTCTTCTAATCCCCGCCCGATGCCAGCTCTGGAACCCCCCCGTCAATCCTCCCCGGGACAAACCAGTGGTTACCCCTGATCGGGGACCACACCGATGCTCCCATTGCACCCCGGTGCCGTCTCCACTGGCCCCAGATCCTTAGCGTTGCGGCCACCACCGGGCTCGTGGTATACTTTGTCGGCGAGAGCGGCAGCGGTGCCGTCACCAACGCCCCCAGGCTCGTTCCTTTACAGGACGCCATCTCCATCCTCTTCCATGCCGCCCCCTCTCCCTCCATAACCCACTTGCGGATCATCGCCACATTTGCTGCCCAGTAGTAGCTCCCCAGGTTTGGCAGCGCCAAACCTCCTCGGTCCCTACTGCGTTCCAGGAACCCTCTCCTTACTCTCGAGGTCTTATTCGCCCACACAAACCCCATAATACTCCTGCCTACTCTCTTAAAAAAGGCCTTAGTGATCACGATTGGAAGGCACTGAAACACAAACAGAAACCTCGGAAGGACCACCATTTTGACTGACTGCACTCTACCCGCCAGCGAGAGCGGTAACATGTTCCATCTTTTGAAATCCTCCTCCATTGGCTCCACCAACCTCGTCAGATTCAGTTTATGTAGGGTCCCCCAACTCCTTGCTCTCTGGATCCCCAGATACCGAAAGCTCCCCTCCACCCTCCTCAGCGGTAGGTCCCCTATCCCTCTTTATTGGTCCCCCGCCTCTAATACAAAGAGCTCACTCTTCCCTTCATTGAGCTTATAGCCCAAAAACTCCCCAAACTCCCTTAGAGTCTGCATGACCTCAACCATCCCCTCCATTGGATCTGCCACGTACAGCAACAGGTCATCCGCATATAGCGACACCCGATGCTCTTCTCCCCCTCGGACCACCCCCCTCCATTTATTAGACTCCCTCAATGACATGGCCAATGGTTCGATCGCCAATGCGAACAACAGGGGGGACAGGGGGCACCCCTGCCTCGTCCCTCGGTGCAGTCGAAGGTACTCCGACCTCCGCCGGTTCGTCACTACACTCGCCATCGGGGCTCTGTAAAGGAGCTTAACCCAATTGATAAACCCTACCCCGAACCCAAACCTACGCAGCACCTCCCAGAGGTACTCCCACTCGACTCGGTCAAAGGCCTTCTCCGCGTCCATAGCTGCCACTATCTCCGCCTCTCCCTCCTCCGATGGCATCATTATCACGTTTAAGAGCCGCCGCACATTGGTGTTTAGTTGCCTGCCCTTTACGAATCCCGTCTGGTCCTCGTGGATTACCCCCGGGACACAGTCCTCGATCCTCGTGGCCAGCACTTTTGCCAGCAGCTTTGCATCCACATTGAGGAGCGAGATCGGCCTGTACGATTCACATTGCAGTGGGTCCTTGTCCCGCTTTAGGATCAAAGAAATTGTCGCTTCCAACATTGTCGGGGGCAGGGTCCCCTCCTCTCTTGCCTCATTAAAGGTTGGCCCCGCTACTGGTGAGGACCTGGGGGGATCACTGCCTTCAACGCCTCCCATACCACCCCCACCCGCACCTCCCCATTGTCGTTGGCCTCCAAGTACCTTTCGATACACCCCCTCACCTTCCCACACACCACCTCGTCCGCAAGCAGTCCCACATCCAGCCGCCACAACGGGCGTTGGTCCCTCTCCTCTCCCAGCTCCAGTTCCACCCAGTGCGGGGCATGGTCCGAAACGGCTATAGCCGAATACTCCGTCCCCTCCACCCTCGGGATGAGCACCCTACCCAGAACAAAGTCCAGTGCTGGATCCAACACTGTATTGAAGTCCCCTCCCATTATCAGGCCTCCTATCTCCAGGTCCGGAATGCGCCCCAACATGCGCTTCATGAATCCTGCATCATCCCGTTCGGGGCATATACGTTTACCAACACCACCCATGTCCCTTGCAGCCTACCGCTCACCATTACATATCGCCCTCCATTGTCCGCTACAATAGTCTTGGCCTCAAATGACACCCGCTTTCCCACCAATATTGCCACCCCTCTATTCTTCGCGGCCAGTCCTGAGTGGAATACATGTCCTACCCATCCCTTTCTTAGCCTGACCTGGTCCGCCACCTTCAGGTGTGTCTCTTGGAGCATGGCCACGTCCGCCTTCAGTGCCTTCAAGTGCGCGAACACTCGAGCCATCTTCACCGGCCCATTCAGGCCCCTCACATTCCACGTCATCAGCCGGATTGGAGGGGCTCTCACCCCCCACACGCCCCGCCGACTAGCCATCTCCTTTTCTGGGCCAGTCCCGTGTCCACGCCTCCCTCACCCTCCAGTCCCCCAGAGGGGGGACCCGCGTCCCGACCACCTCTTCTGTGTCCCATTCCCTTTCGGCCAGTGCAGCAGCAACCCTTTTTCCCCCCCTTCCCCTCCCCCCGCTAGACCCCTGTCTAGCTTTTTTGCTCCCCCCATGTCACTCCCGTCAGTCAGCTGATGCCTGCTGACCCCGGCTTCCCCCGCCGTCCCATTGACCTCCCCGCGTGGGAGTCTCCCAATCCATATGCATTCCTTCGTTCCCCTTCACGCCTTTCCAAAGCCCGCTCCGCCCCCTCTGCCGCAGCTCCTGTCGCGGCCTTGTCTCTCTCCCCCAGTCCATGTAACATTTCCTGCGCGTGATTGACCCCGTATATACAACAACCATCACACATCAAACCCCAAAACATCCCCCCATCCCCCCCACCCTCACAAACCCTCATTTAGAGTCCAACTTTTCGGCTTGTACAAAGGTCCACGCCTCTTCAGGCGTTTCGAAGTAATAGTGTTGGCCCTTGTATGTGACCCACAGCCGCGCTGGCTGCAGCATTCCGAATTTCACTTCTTTCTGGTACAACGCCGCTTTGGCCCGTTGAAACCCGCTCTCCGCTTTGCAACCTCCGTGCTCCAGTCCGGGTATATTCGGATCTCCGCATTGTCCCACTTACTGCTCCGCTCCTTCTTGGCCCATCTCAGGACCCACTCTCTGTCCGTGAACCGGTGGAACCTCACCAGCATCGCCCTTGGTGGCTCATCCTGGGGCTTCTTCGCCAGCACCCGATGTGCCCCATCCAACTCCAGCGGCCTCGAAGGGGCCTTCGTGCCCATCATCGCCTCGAGCATCGTGCTCGCGTATGCCCCGGCATCAGCCCCCTCCACTCCCTCAGGGAGACCCAGGATTCGCAGATTCTTTCTCCTCGACCTGTTCTCCAGGTCTTCGAGTCTTCCCGCCCACCTCTTGTGTAGCGCCTCGTTCTGCTCCACTCTCACCGCCAGGCCCACGAGCTCGTCCTCGTTCTGACTGACTCTTTTCTGTACCTCCTGGATCTTAGCTTTGTGGGCCTTCTGGGTGATCCCGAGTCCTTCAATTGCCGAAAGCATAGGCGCCAACATCTACTTGCGCATCTCCTCGCACTGCTCCTCAAAGCAGCGCTTGATGAACTCATGCAGCTCCCCTTTGTCCCTGGCCGCCGTTTTCTTTCCCTCGCTTCTCCCGTTGCTCCAGTGCCGCTCCTTTGGCCGTTACACTTCTGGTCCGTTTTATAGAAGTTGGAGGGGGACCTCTCTCTTCCCTTCCCCATGGGCTGCGTCAAACAAAAGTTCCGTTAGGGCTCCTCTAACGAGTCCGAAAGTCCGTGGTAGCCGGAGCTGCCGAATCGTGCGGCTGAGCTCCGCATAGCCGCAACCGGAAGTCGAAAGGGAATCCTTTTGGCAGTGTTCGCTTCACCAGTCTGCCCCAAAAAGTCTATGTAAACTCCTGAAAAAGGTCTGGGAGTCCGTTCCAGACGGGAGCTGCCAAATGCGCGACCTACTCCTCCATGGCCGCCACCGGAAGCCTCGTCCCTGCTTCTTCAATGGCCTTGGTAGATCTTTTCACAGTTGTTCCCTCTGCTGCTATAATTCACCTTTGATAGAGTCAAGTCAGATTGCAGCTTTAAGCTTGCCCTTCCCCTGCCTGCATCCTGGAAGAGTCCCTGTTTATCCTGTTGCAGCCAAATCTTTTACTGTTTCTGCCGGGTCTGGTAGCCAAAAGACATAACATTCCTGGGGGACACTGTCAGGGCAGTGCTGCAGTCTTCTTCCCACACCGGGAAATGTCAAACAGATGCCGTGGGGGCCCTGTAAAAGAACCCAAAAGTCCGTTCCAAGCGGGAGCTGCCGAATATGCGACCTAGCTCTGCATAGCCGCACCCGGAAGTCCCCAGAGAAATTATTTTATTCATAATGTTTTGGTGAAAACATCTTTTAGCCTATGCCGCTGAGGGGAAATATTTTTACGAGCATTGCTGCAATAAGTAAGTTGGAATGGTAACATTTTATAAAGAATACATATTGCAAATTTAAAGGAGCAACAAGGAATACTAATAGTCAAGGTGATAGATTTGGATTTTGTGTTAGTGCTAGACATGATAGTGAGCGCAAAATAGAAATATAAATCAGGGGAGATGTGAAATGGACTGTTGATTTGTCATCACCCATTTTAAATTCTTGCACCAAGCCAAAATCAGCCCCAAGGACTCAGTATGATGTTCATTAAATACAATTATATTTGACTACTAACAATTAAAAACAAGAGAGAAACCTCTCAAGGGCAAGAAATGCCTACTGTCATCATGTTAATAAAACTTCTTAATTGTGGTTTCTGATTTGTGGCTGAGGGAGACAGAGAGAGGGTGGGATACATGAGGCAAAGAGAGAATGGATCAAAGAGAGATGGAGAGTGAGAGAGAGGAACAGGACAGATAGAAAATAGGCATGCTTCTTTAGCTTCGTTACGCTCTCACTCAAGCGAAACGAGGCCAGTGAATAACTGCAGAGGCAAAAAACGAGAACCGTGCCAGGCACCAAACAGTTTGTGATGCAACCGGCTCGCTCCCGTTGGTGAAATTGGGATCTCGTTGCAGCGTGGCGAGAAACAAATTATCACCACTTAAGCCCGTGAGGGCAGCACGGTAGCATTGTGGATAGCACCATTGCTTCACAGCTCCAGGGTCCCAGGTTCGATTCCGGCTTGGGTCACTGTCTGTGCGGAGTCTGCACATCCTCCCCGTGTGTGCGTGGGTTTCCTCCGGGTGCTCCGGTTTCCTCCCACAGTCCAAAGATGTGCGGGTTAGGTGGATTGGCCATGATAAATTGCCCTTAGTGTCCAAAATTGCCCTTAGTGTTGGGTGGAGTTACTGGGTTATGGGGATAGGGTGGAGGTGTTGACCTTGGGTAGAGTGCTCTTTCCAAGAGCTGGTGCAGGCTCGATGGGCCGAATGGCCTCCTTCTGCATTGTAAATTCTATGATAATGATGATTTCCATACAATTAACGAGAGCCATCCCTTGTCCAACAGTCTCCCGTCATTCAGCGGCCTCTCCAGCAAGTGGTCATGTCGATGCCTATTAGTACTCCTTTTTAAAAACATGAACCTGACGGATGGGCTTCTGTTGGGAGCCGAGGAGGGGAGTAGCCATCTTTGATCACAGGCAAAGAGCCGAGGGTACTGGACTAGCTACCACAGTGTTTAGTAGGGGGTGGGGAACCCTTGACTGGGGTGGGGGACCCTCCTCAGGGTTGGACCACCACGGGAAAAGGGGGGGAGGCGCAGGGGGGGCAACCTGGGGGGCAACTACTTGTGGCACCACCATGCCAACCCCTGGATTGTGTTTACCCATTCCGGGGGCAACCCTTGTCCTGCCCGCCTGCCTCACCAACCACCCATAATCCCCATTGACTGCCGAGGCTTCTGGCCATGCGGCTGAAGGCTATAGCTAGTAGGGAATTGGCAATCATGATTAAATGAGCACTTCACACATGCCAAGTATATTCCCATGGGTGGGCGGGCCATGTAGCATGTGGGAGCAATTGCCTAGCATCCCAATCACATTTTGATGCCTGGACACTGTGCTTGAACACTGCGGGAGGCACCACCACACACGCAGCAGCCAACACCCAGGGGATAGAACACAGCTCTGGGGACATGTCCATGGCCATGGAGGGTGGGTGGGTGCCACAGGGAGGGGGAGATGCCTGAAGAGATGGGAAGGGTTCGGAGGTCAGCCCGCATTATGGAAGAAAGTGACAAAGGCTTCATACTGGTTGTGCACAAAGGTGTTTATTGTGTTTTAAAATTCCCTACCCTTCCGATGAGCTGTTCTCTCCCCTACCCGCAGCCTCCTCACCCCCTATCTACCCACACCCCGTCTGGGCCTTCTCCCAATGGTTGTGGGAGAGCTTTTCTTAAGGAGACATAGAGAGGGCATTGTTAGCCTTACGCGTGGTTCACAGTGGTGGTGGAGGTTGTGTGAAGGAAGGGTTGGGGGTTGGAGAGGGAGGGGGGAGTTGCTCCCGTGGTGGGGGAGGGGTGTCTCGGGGGTGGGGGGTTGGGGAGCAGGGAGCAGCTATGGCGTCTACTCACTTGTGCTGCCCGCTTTAGGTCATTGACCTTTTTCCTGCACTGGTGGTCAGTCCTCTCCCAGCGCTCACTGCTGCCGCCACCTCATCCCAGGCTGCACTCGCTGCCCTATGGCTAATCCCCCTTGACACTCGGGGGAATAGGACATCCCTCCTGGCTTCCACCACATCTAGCACCCTCCCCAGGTCAGCGTCCCCGAATCTTGGGGACGGTCTCCTGGGTACCATTGCTGCAAGCTGGCTGGGGTTCGCTGAGCAAATGCAGCTTAAGTGCAGCTTGTTGGGGGCAGTGGCGAGTGCGGTCCCGGTGAATCAGCTGCCGCGCCTTTATTTGCGGCGAGAAGCCAACGATGTCTCGTTAAGTGGGCCAATAACGTTGAATAGTGAATAGTTGAATAGTGTTCCAGCCACGGTGGGCCGATCGCCGGGAAGCTTACGGCAGTTCCCGCTCGCAACCACATTTTATGGAGAATGCACCCAATTTTTCTATTATTGTTTTGATGTAAAAAGGGGATGTTTGGGTTTTGGAGATGCAATCCTGTAATGCATGACTAACTAACTTGCCATAGTCATGAGACTCCTTCATGGGCCTGCCTCTTCAGGCAGACATCTTGAGGTCAGATGGATAGATAGAATGGCCTTTATTTTATTGAGACAGGGAACTAAACCACCTCTGTCACATTTTACAGGATTAATTATCAAGATTATGAGTGATGCTAGATATAAAATGAAACGTTAATGTTGGTAATATGCTCATCCTTTCAATTTTCTTTTGTAGTGCCCTAACACATTTGACATTAGGAATGCTGCCACATGGTAAATGTCACATGTTCTAAAGGAACTGATGAGCTACAGTTTCAAAACTGTCCATCGTCTGGTTTTCCTCACCTTAAGTCTGTGTCTATTGTGGACTAATTGATAAGAGTTTGGCTAATCATTCGTTATAATTAGTCAACACTCCATTTTCATTGTGATGTTTGACCAGGATGATAGAAGGTAAGGTAGATGGAATTTTGCTGTCAAGCATTTCTAATGTTCTGAGCACGCACCTTTGCAATGCCAATGAAGGGTGGTGTGGGATGGGGGAGTGGTTGGTGGTGTAAAAACATTAAACCTGAAAGGAACCTGAAAGCTAATACAATAATCACCTAGTAATTGATTGAACGAGCATTTTGGATGAGGGTTTTTTAGAAAGCAGCAAATGATTATAAATCCTGCCCCTTCACTGGTGTGGCTGCATTTCCAGTTAGTAAATCCAATCTAGTGTGCCATGATGTCATCTGGATGAAAGAAAATAATTTTCAATTCTGAGTTGCTGATAGGGAACTTTGATCCTGGGAGCCCAGGGATGAACTGTGCATGTTTTACAATCATAATGCTCACAAAAATAGGCACAGTGCAAGATAAAGTTTCTAAAATGTGCAACCAAAGGGTAAGGCTCCTCACCTGCCATGTGAGCACAAATACTCCTCAGGATATAGCTAATGTTGTATTTCAAAGCATCACTCTCATCTTCTCCAAAGAAAGTTGCCTATTTGGCTGTCTAAAGTCCTGTGCCTCACCAACTGAACATTGGGTGAACATTGAGTACAATGCATGGGGGTATTAAACAACCTATCTGATGTTCTTGCTGAGATGCTTGATCTTAATTAGCAAGACCCAGGTTAAAGTGCACCAGGGCTGAATCAGCACTCACAAACAATTCACTGATCCGTGGGTGAGGGAAAATCCCATTTGTTTTGAGAGGTTATACCAAAGCCTACACCTTTCTCTCTGGTGGGCATGAAAGATCATTTGGTAATTTTTGAATAAGAGCAGGGGAATTCTCTCCAATATTCTGGCCAATATTTATCCCTTAAACAACATCACTAAAACAGATTGGCCGGGGTTTTCTGGTGTAATATTTGGCAGACCACCAAAACGTCCATTGACATCTGGAGGTAAGGGTCTGGAAAATCCCTGCCACTGATTGTCCGGTTATTGCTGTTTGTGGGAGCTTGCTGTGTGTTCATTGTCCATTACAATCATGACCAACACTTAATTGTCTGTAAAACCAGAGGGCAAGAAAGAAAAAATGTAAATGCAAGCCTTTCTTTCCTAATCCTACGCATAGCTGAACTGGAAATTACAACTTAAATTAGGGGCGAGGCAATGGTGGAGGACATGGATGGGCTGGTAGAAATATTCCTGTGGGGTCGTGAGGAGCAGGTATGTCACCTGGAATTTCTTCAGAGAACTGATGCTTCGGCAGCTGTTTTCCATGCCCCAATAAGCCACACACATTGGTGCATCAAACTGTTTTTAGTAATCTAGGTAAATCACAGGATGTGATTTACAAATCTTGATAGGGCCTATGCGTGAAGCAGGTGAGTGCCTACTGGATTATCCCCCAAGTCTCTGAAAAAAGGGGATCAGGACCAGGAATGGGTAGTAACTTAAATACTGCAATTTTTAGAGTGTCACTGTCCATTACCTAGTTTGCAAGTGGAGTAAGAATCAGGGGCAGGATTCTCCCCTACCCAGTGGGGCGGGGGGTCCTGGCGGGATGGAGTGGCAGGAACCACTCCAGCGTCGGGCCGCCCCAAAGGTGCGGATTTCCCCGCACCTTTAGGGGCCAAGCCCTCACCTTTAGGGGCTAGGCCCGCGCCGGAGTGGTTGCCGTCCCGCCGGCTGGCTTGGAAGGCCTTTGGCGCCACGCCAGCCAGGGCCGAAGGGACTCCGTCAGCCGGCGGAAGTCCGCGCATGCGCAGGAGCGTCAGCGGCTGCTGACGTCATCCCCGCGCATGCGCAGGGTGGGGGGGTCACCTCCACGTCGGCCATCGTGGAGACTATGGCTGATGCGGAGGGAAAAGAGTGCCCCCACGGCACAGGCCCGCCTGCGGATCGGTGGGCCCCGATCGCGGGCCAGGCCACCGTGGGGGCACCCCCCGGGGCCAGATCGCCCACGCCCCCCCCAGGACCCCGGAGCCCGCTTGCGCCACCTGGTCCCGCCGGTAAGGGAGGTGGTTTGATTCACGCCGGCGGGACAGGCATTACAGCAGCGGGAATTCGGCCCATCGCGGACCGGAGAATCGGCGGGGGGGTGGGGGGGGGGGGCCTGCCGAACGGCGCGGTGTGATTCCCGCCCCCGCCGAATCTCCGGTGCCGGAGAATTCAGCGGCGTGAATCCTGCCCCCGCCGGCCAGGAGTGGGCCTGTGCCGTGGGGGCACTCTTTCCCGACGCGGAGGTGACACCCCCCTGCGCATGAGCGGGGATGACGTCAGCAACCGCTGATGCTCCCGCGCATGCACGGACTTCCGCCGGCCGGCGGAGCCCCTTCGGCCCTGGCTGGCGTGGCGCCAAAGGCCTTCCACTCCGGCGCGGGCCTCGCCCCTAAAGGTAAGGGCTTGGCCCCTAAAGGTGTGGAGAAATACGCACCTTTGGGGTGGTCCGACGCCGGAGTGGTTCACGCCACTCCTTCCCGCCTTTACCCCCCCTCCCCGCCGGGTAGGGGAGAATCCCGCCCCAGCTTTCTTGGATTTAGACCTGACCCGCTAAATATGTTTGAGTGAAGGGTTATATCAATATTTTGACTAATATTCCAGTTATACTCCCGATTCTACGTTTTTGGCGTATTTTCAAATAATTCTCAGAGTTGAAGGCATCTATACCACAGAATATTTACTGTCATTCAGTGAAGAAGATTCCCTGCTGACCTTTATCTCATTTCTTTCTAGGTTTTCTAACTTAAGCTTTTCTCCTTCCTCTTAAGTTCTTTCGCTTTCCTCCTTTACGCCTTCACTGTGCCTTTCCAATGTTGATTTTCATAGAATCATAGAATTTACAGTACAGAAGGAGGCCATTCGGCCCATCGAGTCTGCAGTGGCCCTTGGAAAGAGGACCCTACTTAAGCCCACACCTCCACCCTGTCCCCGTAACCCAGTAACCCCACTTTTTCTTTTTATTATCTAGCGACTGACCAAATCTGAGCATAAATTCTAAACACGATCTGATTAAACTGCACTTTGTAAAGTCATTGACATTTTAAAATCTTAGCATAACATCTGTGGATCAGATTCTGCTGTTCAGATTCACCGTTCACACTATGTATCTTAGCATTCTATTAGCTCTTTTAATTGCTTTTCCTCATTGTGAGAATATTGGGAACAACATGTTTCATGTCTTCACAATCTATCTAAGCTTCTCTGTGCTAATTGAAGTCTATTCACACCATACTTGGATCCCACATTTTCATCACCATTCACATTTATCAGCGTTTGATTTCATTTGCTGTGTGTCTGCCCAATTTCAGAACTGATTTTAAATCTTCGGCTATATTTTTCCTTATCTCCAGATTTCCAATTTTATATTCTCAGCAAATTGTGACCACGTTACAAGCTAGCTTGCGATCCAAGGTTGCCTGGACAGATATCCAAAATTTGCTGAAGCCTCAAAAATAAGAAGCTCGGTAAACTAGTGGCGGCTCTGATTTAATGTGGAACAATGCGAGGAATACACAGTTTGAAAGATAAATATAGTGTGGGAGCGTACACTCCGTGAAAAGCTGCTGAAGGTTGTGGATGAACCGAGAAAACACATACATGATTTCCTGAAAGTGCCAATACAGGCAGATAAAGCCACAAAATGATATCAACAGCATTTTGTGTTTTATAAATGGGTGCACAGAGCAAAAAAACCCACAAAGCAGCCATAAGTGTGTGCAAGGCAAAGAATGCAGTTCGGTGCATACCTTATCAAAAGGATAAGAAAGCCAGAGAATTTCTATTATAGATTCAGCAAGTGATACAAACATGAGAAATTATGGCCGGTATTCTGCAATACGGGGGCTAAGTATTGACGCCGGCGTAAGCACCGGAGTGTTTCACACCGGGGTCAACGGGCCCCCTGGCCCCCGATTCTGTGGCCCCCAGGGGGCCAGCATGGTGCCAGAGCGCTGCATGCGTGCGGGACGGGTCCGCGCAACATGGCAAAGCCACACAGCGGGCCGGCATAAAAGAAGGTAGGCCCCCCCCCCCCGGATCACGCGCGCCCACCGATCGGTGGCCCCCGATCGCGGGCCTGGCTGTCGTGCAGGCCCCCCCCCTGGAGTCTGATCCCCCCCCGCCTCCCCACCAGGACGGCAACCGCGGCCGCGGGTCCGAGCTGCCGCCGGGTGGAACCATGTTAGAACTACGCCAGCAGGAACTCAGCTGGTCGACCGTGGAGAATCATCGCGGGGGCTTGTTTCAACGGCCCCCGACCGGTGCCACGTCGATCGCGCCTGCGCAGCTGGCGGTGATTCTCCGGTTGGCGGAGAATTGCGTCCAGCGTCGGACCAGCGTCACGGGCCGTCTCAGCGTCAACTCCGATTCTCTGAGCCGGCGCTGGCTCGGAGAATCCCGGCCTTTAATTACGAGGAGGCACTGGGGTATGTCTGAATGGAAATTTGGGGTGGGAGTGGTTCAATTTTGCAGTGAGGTCCTCTATCATATTTCTTTTCCTGGATGGAATTCCCTCGCTGGGTGGATGCTGATCATCCACTTGCTGTATGGAAATGCTGGAAGAGAATGGTTCTCGGGTTTCATTTTTCACGAACAGGCACTTTTAGGGCCACTCCCTGAGACTGCATAAACAAAAGTGGTGGTAGGCATTATGTAGTGGCGCTAAGATCCCATTTGGCAGTGAATGGGTTAAAGCACTGTGTGCTTTGCTATTAAACAGTACATTAACTGTTCCCATTCTGATCACAAAATAGACACTTTTAGACAACAATGGTTTTAATCATTAACTCTTACCTACAGCAGGGATGAGTGCATACTTAGAGAGAAGTCAAGGAAGGGTTAAGCCTATAAAATACAAGATAAGGCACATGGAATGTGAGAGAGGCAGACATTAGTACTGGAATTGATTAATATTCCAGATGTATGAGATTTAACATTCAAGGCAGGCTACAGTATGAGATGACATTTGACGTTAATGAATATTGCTTTGGTTTAGATGTGTTAATGACCCAGCGGGCTATGAATACTCTGTACTCAAGGGCTTTTGTTACTGTGTTATGAAACTATTATTTTATTTTTATTTGGATGGAAGAAGCTCCAACACCCCTCCTCCTCAAAGTCAACTCAACTTTGTAGGCCTTAGTCGCAGCCTAAGACCACAAAATGTTTTGGGGATTTGTTTGTTCCTTGAACTCCCTACATGACCTCTTCTGGTGTTGCAATGGATGTCCTTCTGCACTGTCTGAAGCTTCTCCTCAACAGTGGTGGAGTCCTTCCTGGTCTTCGCAATCCTGCCGGGAGTCTGGCTGAAGCGATCTTTGACTTGGGAAGATGGGTTGGATTATGATGAGGTCAGAGGGTGACCATAAGTTGCAGCCTACTCGGTTTCAAAGAAAAGAACCGTGCCTATATCTTTCAGTTGCACTTTTTTCTATTATTTCCTTATTTTGTACTATAATAACCTAAATTAATTACTTTGGGAGTCACAAGAATATCAGTTTAAGTAGCACGCATTAGAAATCTAAAGAAATTATAGCTGCTTCCTACATAATCTGTACCACTCTGAAAGAAGTCAAGGAGGTTTTCAGGACAAGGGTAACACTTCTAAATCTATTCTGACTGTCCTTTATTAAATTATTGCTGTACAGGTGCTCCGATCCCCTGCTTCTTAGAATAGACTTCAATTTACAATTATTGATTTTAGACTGATGTTCTTGTAATTACTGAAACAGTTTTGTTATCTATTTTAAACATAGGCATAACATTTGTCTGTATTCAATCCTTTGGAACCGCAAAGATGCTTTACGTTTTTACTGTGTTGGCAATATGTGATCTACAAATTTTCTCTTGATCTGCTTCAATACCCTAGACCCAAACCATCATACAATGTGAATCTAACAGCACAAAATCACACGAACCAATAAAAAGTCTTGGCTATCAAGGTAGTATTATCCTCTCAAGCCAAAAGATTTCGCAACTTTTATTTATTACTTCCAATATTTTTCTTCTAACTTTACATTTTAGAGTTTCATTGTTCTCTCTTGTTCTCCTGATATGTTACTGAAAGAATAATTTAATAGCCAAGAACCTCCAGTTCCTGCATTGTCAGAGACTGAACGTACCCCCCCAAGGTGCGTTTTGGGACCCTGCGCTCTGACTTTGTGAGAATTGCCTGGGAAGTTTGAAATTCCGATGATCGATTCCCCTGGTTGCTGGGACCTCTGGAAAAGTCTCCGATTCTGAAGCAGAGACATCGACAGTTCTGACTTAACTGGATAGTTACCCAGGAAAGGTTAGAGAGAAAAACCCTAGTCTAACTCCTGCATGAGTATACAACTGAAATTCCCAGCAACCCCCTCGACCCCAACAATCCTCCTTGACACCCTGACTATCCCTTAACCCACACTGATTACCCCCGACCACCCTGACTTTCCCTTACCTGACCTGACTCGTACCCACCACCTCCCCCCACCCTCCCCAATCCTCAGGCACCATCTTGACCCCCAACTTCCCCAAACCCGAACTGACCTGACTACCACCTGACACACTCATCCACCTACCGCCCTACCCAGCTGCCACCCACCCACCAACCAACTGACCTACCCATTACTGTACCCATCTGTCATCCTACTCTCTCACTCTAACACTTACATTCTTATACATTCAGCCACTCACTCACACACAGAAAAAGTGTTCAAATTTCCCAAAGCTTTTCAGCATGTTAGTGAACATTTACCAGAATATGACAGCTAATGCTTGAAGATGGAAGTGTGTCTTGTCCTTGCCACCGCCTGCACCGCCCCCCCCCCCTCCCCCCGCCCCCAGTCCTCTGACAGTCTAATGCTTTGAGGGAGCAGTTTTACCCTGCATTTCTGAGGAAGCTGGGATTGGAAGACCCTGTCAAATATATTGCTCAACATCTTTAGCAATGCTCAAATCTGGCATCATCATTTTCTATGCTGATTCCTTTTTTAAAGTTTCAACAAATTCTCAATCGTTTTTTTTCAGCCCTCGAAACAGGAACGGGTATGTTATTGTCCTGGTTGTGATGTCTCCAGAATACATAGTTTTGCCTCTTCCCCTGTAGTTCTACTTTATGCTGACATTATAGCTTAGTTTTTATGTCCACTATATGACCAAAAGACACTCTTGTCAATATTAAGATTTCCCCTTTCTTTAACTGCACCTACATCAGTGTCCGAGCTAAATGTGTCATCGTCACAGAAGTGATTCAAAGCTATTAGTCACTGTGATAGAGAGACAGATGGACCTGGAACAGTTTACAGTGAATCCTCTCAGCCATCACTGAAAAATGAATGAAGCATTTAGTTCAGAAGAAGATGTGATTATTTTGATGTGTTAAACATAACATTTGGATATCCAAATTACATAAAAATAGTGTTCAATTATTTATACACAGTCAAAGTACTGAAAATCTGAAATGTAATCCGAAAATGCTGGAAATGCTCGGCAGATCAGGCAGCATCTGCGGAGAGAGACACAAAGTTAGAGATTCAGGTCAGTGAACTTTCATCAGAGCTGAAAAACATTTGCGATAATAAATAGGTTTAGAACAAATATAAAGGTTGGGGAATGATGGTTTGGAGGAAAGAACAAGAGGTAAGGTTTGTGATGGGCTGCAAGGAAGGAATGATGTTGCAAGGCAAAATGGATGGTAATAGGACAGGAAAGAAACAAAGGATTGGGCTCGAAGAATCAAGTGGGAAAAGCAGAATCATAACTAGAAACGTTTTCGCAAATTCATTCATGGGATGTGGGATCGCTGGCTAGGCCAGCATATATTGCCCTTGAGAAGCTGGCAGGGAACTGCCTTCCTGAACTGCTGCAGTCCATGATGTGTAGGTGCACCCACAGTGCTGTTAGGGAAGGAGCTCCTGGACGTTTGAGGGAAGAGTGATACATTTCCAAACCAGGATGGTGAGTGTCTTGGATAAGAACTCCCAAGTGGTGGCTGACAATGTATCAACAAGTGCACCCTTTGGCAATTGCAATTGATTCTCTTCTTGGGCAGTCCCTCAGGGTTGAGGATGACTTGCTTCCACTCTGGGGATATGGGTTCTGCTGTGGCTAAATAGTCCGATCCTGGATCCGCAGACTTTGCCACAGGTTTGGCAGGTGTTGTTTGATGAGGTGGGTGGGACGATCTGGATACTGCGTTCTTTCCGCTGTTTACGCTTGGTCTCCGTGTACTCCACCCTATGAAGCTCAAGGTGTTTGGCACCTTCGCAGATGCTTTTTCTCCATTTGCTGTGCGATGTTCAGGTCTGTTGCTGTTGGGGTTTTCCATCACGGTCCTGACATTCCAGATCCCAAAATTCATTTGGGTGGGTGGCGTGGGGTTGGGGTGGAAGATTCCTGTGCATGGATTCTTTTAACATGGGATGGTCATTATACGCCAAACACCACATGGTCCCAGTGGAGCGAAGTCTTGGCCCAGTGACAGGAAAATCCGAGAGGATTGGAGGCTGGAGATTTGCTGAGCTAATTGCCTTATTAAAGACAGATGATGATTATTGGCTCAACCAAGCATTCGCAGAGAAATGGTGTTGGGGAAATTGATGGGATTGAAGGCCGATAAATTCCCAAGTCTTGTAATCCATATCCCGGAGTACTTAAGGATGTGACCGTAGAAATAATGGATGCATTGGTGGTCATCTTCCAAGAATCTATAGACTCTGGAAGAGTTCCTACAGATTGGAGGGTAGCTGCTGTGGTGCTGCTGGCAGGCCAAGTGGCCAGACGCCGGAGAAGGTGGCGGCAGCAGCATCGCCAGAGGCTCAAGGCGGGGATACATGTGCAGGGCCCTACCCCACATCCTGAGGACCAGGTCGCCCATCAGGCCAGGGACGGACCCAGAGAAGGAGGTTGGCGACACTCCAAGGTGTACAGGTGATGCTGGCCTTTCATACAGATGACGGAAGTATGTGCCGCAGGAGGCTCCACCTCAACAGGTGGATGGTGTGGCACCTGTTCCATGTCCTCGCGGACTTGGCACCATGTTGAGGAGGAGGATACAGCTCCCGGTGACAGTCAACTTCGCTGCAGCCCTGAACTTTTATGCCTCAGGATCATTTCAGGGCTCGGGCAGGACTTGTGTGGCATCTCACAAGCTACAGCCCACAAGTGCATCTGTGAAGTCATGGATGTCCTGTTTGCCCGGGCAGAAAACTATAGAAATCTTGACCTGGATCAGGTCCAACAAGATGCCCAGGCAGCGAAATTCGTGGAAACTGATGGGATGTCCCAGGTCCAGGGGGTACAAAATGGCACGCAGGTTGCCTTGCGTGCACCAGCTGTCAGGGAGTGCCCTACATCAACAGGAAGGGGTCCCACAGCTGAATGTCCAACTTGTGCGCGACCACCACATGAAGACCATGCACGTGTGTGCCACTTCCCAAGAAGTGTGCGTGACAACTACATGCTGGGACAGTCGGACATCGCCAGGCTTTTCAAGGACTACCCCAGGATGGCCAGTTGTCTCTTGAGGGATAAGGGGTACCCGCTGAGGACCTAGCTAATGACCCCACTGCAGAGGCTGGAGACCGAGGCGGAACCCGCTAGAATGAGGCCCATGCAAGCACCCGGGCTGATATTGAGCGGTACATCGGACTCCTCAACTGCAGTTTTGATTCGTCGGCTGCTCTGGTGGTGCACTGACATACATTCCCCAGAGGGTCATCCATTTCATGGTGGTCTGCTGTGTCCTGCACAAGCTGGTACAGCAGCAGGATAACGTTCTGGGGGTGGATGTGTAGGACATGTGGCCACCTCCAAGGAGGAGGACGAGGAGGCACCAGAGCAGGCGGGGCTGAAGGACGAGCTCAGGAAGGACCCGCAAGACCAGCCGAAGGATGGAGAAGCGGCAGCTGTGGTGAGGGTCTGGCAAGCCCGGAGGACTAGGGAGACCCTCATTCTCACCCGTTTCACATAGGATGCAGCTTCGTCCATCATCTGACCCCCTCCCCCTCTCTCCCCCCCCCCCCCCCCCCCCCCCCCCCATTACCTTGTTTCACCCTCCAGGGTCTGTGTGCCTTCACTCCAGGGTAACAAGACTGTGTCACGCTGTCAACGGGCCTCTGTCGAAGGCAGGGATGTGACAGCCCACTGAGAGCTGAGTGCCAGTGCTCCTCAATCTATGCCATAGTCTGACTCCTGCCTGACCGTTGAGTGCTTGCTCTCACCCACAACCTGCACGTGGTGTGCCTGGGGGTGGCAGATGGGGGGAAGAAATCCAGGACCACCGTGCTCGGGAGGCTGGGCAGGATATTGGGAGTTGACCCGCTTTCCGGAAGGAAGTGCCATATTTCTCGGCTGCAACATTTTTTATTGCTGTACATGTGTGTCGCCAACTTAACACAGCCCCTGATGGTACCTCACCCCACTCTAGCCTCTCCACTTGTCGGTGACACATGCCTCGCTGTGCCACCCTGTTCCATGGGGCTGATTCAGAGACAGGCCATTGTCAGGGTGGGGGAAACTTTGGGGAGCTAGTGGCCACCTTTTCCACTCAGTAGGGTGGCTCCGGTTTGACACCTGGCAACCCTACCCCTGGTTGGTGCCCGTAGGGCCCTGGGATCACCTCGGAATGGAGGTGTAGCTGGGTCGAGCCCCGCCTGTCCGTGCGTCATCTGGCTCTGTCAGCCCTGGTGGCTTCCTAATGTCTGTACCATTGGGTCGTCGCCCTCGCCGATGCTCCTCAGTGAATGGGACACGCTCTGCAGCGCCCCAGCAAAGCCCACCTTCGACTCGGACATGCTCCGCATGCTATTCAAGCAGAAAGGCTTTCACTAAAGTTGAAATTTCTGAAATTCGGTTCGCCTTACGGCACCACATGAGGCCTTCAGGAAGAGAAGAAAAGGCCATTGGTAAAAATAAACCTTGATTAAATGTGCAGGATGAAGGTCACCAGATAAGAAGCATGGATTGGCAAAAAATAAGTAAAAACGTGGACAGTCAGAAACCACAGTATTCGTTGTGACAGTGAACCGGAAATGGGCTGTGGTACCAGGAAATGCTCTTGGACTTACAGACAGGTCTCTGTCACACGAGGGAAAGATTGTGTAGCAGCAGTTCAGGAAGAGAGAAAGGGGTGAGTAGAGGTTGTAGCTTGACCAGAAAGGGAACTATAGCACAATTTCACCAGAAGTAGAAGACCTCATGATGGAGAAATTTTAATAGCCGCTAATAAATTAGAAGCTAAGCTGATAAACAGAAGTAAAACAAAACAAAAAGAACTGAAAAGTCGGAAAGAATTTGGAGTATATATGGAAATTCTAGACTGGGGACAGTCAGCCTTGTCACATGGGTGGATATGCACCAAAAGTGTGCTCCCCGAAGGCACATACAAGGCTAAAGCTAGACTGGTAGCTTGGGGTTATGAGGAAAGATTTGGAGATCAAAATATTAGAGTGTACTCCCCTACTGCAGGGAAAGTAAGCTTTCGAAGATTTTGTTTTCCATTTTGGCAACATTCTCCTGGGATTGCAGATCCATAGTTATAAAGGCAGTGTTTTTGCAGGGTGAATAATTTTAAAAGGAAGTATTTTGAAACCACCTAAAGAACCGTCCGATATAGAAGGAAAATTGTGGAAATTAAACAAGTGTGTTTACAGATTGGCTGATATGTCATCAAGAGTATGGTATATTTCCATGAGGTTGGTCCTGTTGAAAACTGTTGCTTTCAGTTAAAAGCAGACTCCGCAATGTTCCATTGGTATCACAAAGAAAGACAAGCAGGAGCCTTTATCATGCATATGGATGATTTTCTTTGCAGCGATGCTGCAGACTTTGAACAATTGGTCAGGCTTCAAGAGCTTTTAAATGTGTAGTGATGTGCATTACTGTATATACACAAAGGGTTAATGTAAATACACTACAACTAAGTAACCACTAGAGGGAGCACCAGAGATGTATATATACAGAGACAAAAAGGAGGTCAGCGCACTCTTCACAGGAACGGCAGCTGGTGAGCAGGGCACAGACAGGCAGCTCAGATGGAACATAGTATAAGCACTGGAGAGAGAACGAACTCATAGAAATAAAGCATCTACTTCAACTGTAAGACTATGAGCTTTATTCAGACACAAGGAATAATACAAAATGCATACATTAAGCAAAACAAGTCAGGAGTGACATATGATTGTAGGTTCAATCTAGAAAGTGATAGTCGCAACCCAATAAATTGAATGAGATTTTCACAAAAAGAGGGCTAGCAACCAAGGAAGAAACTGTTCAATTGAGAAGTTTAATTGGGTAGTTGAACCAGACATGATACCAGTTATGGCCAGTTGGAACTGAGTACTATGATGAAGTATGTCACGGTTGGGGAAGTTCTGAAAGCAAACAAACCATTAAAGAAATTAAACTTGGAGAAATTCACACTCCAGATCCCAGCCCTGGGTGAACCAGATGATATGAGATCTGTCAGCTTCACATGTCAATCTTCCAGGTGGTTTTATCAAGCCCCGCAGGGTTCATCATATTTTTGTTAGGAACAATGATAAATGTTGCCCTTTGGCTTGGGAAGCCAAGAAATTAAACAGGTAGTGAAAGGCATTGTAGCATTGATTGAAGCACTAAATATACTTATCCAATATACTTACAGAAATATTGTACAAGGGGCACGGTATGCCCATAGTGCTAGGTTGATAACCGATCAGTGTGGGACAATGTCCATTCAATGAAAAGTGCCACTGAAAAAAGACTAAGTATAGATCGAGCTAGCATAAAAGAACTGGTTAGAAATAAGGGTAATTTCGAAGATACGATGGGCTGACACAATTCAGACTGTTTTACGAAAAACAATGCCACCTCCACAAAATTGCTAAATGGGAAGAGGGGTGTTTTGTGTGATAATAATGAAATGGAAAACTATTTTTTGCTTTATAATTGTGTATATATAATTATGGTAAATGGAATGCGGGAACTATAATGTTAAAGCACATGGCTTTGTTACCATTCGTGTGGATTGAAGTAAATGTGCTCTTGAGTTTTTTTATTTCGAAGCTTTAATCTAAAAGGAGATTCTATCAATGTATCAGCAAGTGCATCCTTGGTAATTACATTGTTAAAGATCTTCAAAGACATGTGATGATTATTGGCTCAACCTCCAAAAGAGCATAAATAGATACAACTGGAATAGTTGTGGTAGAGGAACCATAAGGAGCGTGTATCTTTACGGAACTGGATATAGAATAAACTTGCTGAAGGTAAAATGCAAGTTGCTGTATTATTCCTCCATCATATATTAGCATTGTTAACAGTTGTGTTCCCATGTGTCTGATGCCCTTGTTCTTTCAGATGGTAATGGTTGTCGGTTTGAAAAATGCTGTCTACGGAACCTTGATGAGTTCCTGAAGTGCATCTTGTAGATAGAATGCACAGTTGCTATTGTGTGTCAATGGTGGAGGGATTGAATAATTGTGGATGGGGTGCCAATCAAGCGGGTTGGGTGGGAGGGTGAGCTGTGAGGAGGATGCAGAGATGGTTCAGTGTGATTTGGATAAGTAGTGAGTGGTTAGGATTGTATTCGCTGGAGTTTAGGATAATGAGGGGGGGTTGCATAGAAACCCATAACATTCCAATAAGAATGGACAGGATTGGACAGGATTGAAACTGGAAGGATGTTCCCAATGGTGGGGGAGTCCAGAACCAGGGATCACAGTCTAAGGATGTGGGGTAAGCCATTTAGGAATGAGATACGAAATGTCTTCATCCAGAGAGTGGTGAGCCTGTGCTACCACACAAAGCAGTTGATGCCAAAACAATGTATGTTTTCTTGAAAGGGTTTTTAGAGTGTAAGGTACCAAAGGCTTGGGAGGGAAGGGGATGGGGGGGGCGGGGGAGGATAGAGGGAACAAGTTACTGAGTTGGATGATCACAACAAATTGGTGGAGCAGGCTCGAAGGGCCAAATGGCCTTCTCCTGCTCCTGTTTCTCTGTTTCCTAGATGGTGTCAAGCTTCTTGTGTTGTTGGAGCTGCACCCATCCAGGCAAGTGGAGAGTATTCCATCACTTGTGCCTTGAAGATGGTGGACAAGCTTTGGGGGGTCGGGAGCCAAAGGATACCTAGCCTCTGGCCTGCCCTTGTAATCACAATATTTATAAGACTAGTAGAATTTATTTTCTGGTCAATGGTCAGCGCCCAAGATGTTGTGAGTGTTTGGAATAACGCATGAGTAGTTATGACCTGTATTGTTCAATTGTTTATGAGTCATTTATTGTCTCTTATGGGCCTTGAATTAGTGAATGTCTGCATGGCAAATGCAGATGGTATAATATGATTGTAAAATTATTTCTGAAAATCCATCCAAAAGCAGAAACCATGGGTGGAATTCTCCCATTTGAGACTAAGTTCCATGCTGGGGATGAGGACAAGGAGTGTTTCCCACTGTGGAGGCTGACGGGAAACCATGCCAGATTTTCAGACCCAAACCTCATTAATTATGCATCTGGAGGTTTAGTGCCATATTCCGTGACAGGGCGGGCTTAATTGCATGTGCATTCCTGTCACATATTGAAAAGGCACCTAACTTCACTGACCCACCATTGTAGAAAGATGAGGGACCTTCTGAAGAAAGAAGATGTACCTCCAGGAGAACTGAGGCTGGAAGATGGACTTCCTTGATGATAGTGAATCTGAAAGAGCCACTTGATAGTTGTTCCTCCCATCTGCTGCTCTGGTGTTCCAGCATCCACTGATGGACTCCATCCCAAACTCCGGTGGCAACCCCATTCATTCTTCAGGTAAGGCCTGACGTCTGCATGCCATGTTGTTCAATGTTTTGAATAGGCGTGTTTTCCTGCTGGCATCGTGAGAGTCAGTCATGTGGACAAAATTCCAATTGAACCTTCAGCTGTATTCCATCAGCAGGATGCAAATCAGTTTTAATTGGCCGCCTATATGTTTCCCAATCCGCTATGTTGGACACTAGCAGAGGATCCCTTGGGAAATTCATACTGGCATAAAATCAATTTTTGGGCCTCCCAAGCACCTCCCACCCCGCTCCCATCTGCCATTGAACTCGCCGGCGGGGCAATGGGAGAATTCTGCCCCATGATTTAGAATAAAGGAAATTTCTAGGCCCAATAGTATATCTTTCAAGAGTTGCACTGCAGGGATGGTTAAAATGTTTTAATATGTCCAAAGGCAGCTTGCTAGCAGAAGTGTGCCATCAGATTCTAATAACATTCAACATTTCTGACCTGGCTGCTTGAAGTCTTACAGCTAACAATATATTTTAATACAATAAGTTTACAAAGCATTGTTACTAAGGACTTTCACTGGAGGGGAGAAATGATGCATGCATATCATGACATTTTAAGAGGATAGGACAAGTGAGCAGATCAATGGTTGTGAAAAATATTTTAACTATGTCTAGTATTGATTCCTGAGCCAGATAGGGGAGGCTTTCAAATTATGATTAGTGTTGGTTATGGTTTAACATCTTGGAATTTGAAGGTTGTTGGATTAAGTCCCACCTCAGGCACTTGAACACAAGATCTAAGATGCCACTCAATTGCAATCATGTGGCAATGCAGCACTGTCTTTTAGATCAGACATTATTCAGGGACTCTAAATGCTCTTTCTGTAAAACATCCCATGGATCTCTCTTGAAGGAGACATGGATAGTCTTTTGTGGTACCCTGGCTAATATTTGTCCTTCAGCTAACATTTGTGGTCATTATCACATTGTTGTCTGCGGGACCATGCCAGGGTATGAGTCACATCACTCCAGGATGTTTTGACTGTGTCGGCACTGTCAGAGGGTCACTGTCGAGGGCAGGGGGGTGATGATAACCTACAGAGATCTGAGCACCAGTGCTCCTTAATCTATGCCATAGTCTGACCCCTGCCTGCCTGCTGAGTGCTCGCTCACACCCATCATCTACACGCGGTTTGCCCGGGCACACACATGCATGATATTCATCTGGCGGTCGCACATGAGTTGTATGTTCAGGGAGTGGAACCCCTTTCGGTTCACAAAGGGAACCCCCAGATGGCCCGGTGAGCGCAGGTCAACGTGTGTGGCACCTATGACTCCCTGGACCTTGGTACCCCGGCGATGGCGGAGAAACCTGCAGCCTGGGCACCTTGTTGGGCTTGGTCCATGTCAAAGTTGATGTAGTTTTCCTCCCGGGCATACAGGGTATCCGTGATCTGTCAGATGCACCTGTGGGCTATTGTCTGGGAGATACCACACAGCCCCGCTCAAGTCCTGGAATGATCCTGAGGCGTTAAAGTTCAGAGCTGCGGTGACTTTGACGGCCACCGGGAGTGGGTGTCCTCTTCCTCTTCCATGAGTTGCCAAGTCGGCGAGGACATGGCACAGGTGTTGCACCGTCTTCTTGTTGAGGCGAGCCTCCTGCAGCCTGCTCTGTCCGTCATCTGCTCGAATGACTTGTGATGCCTGTACACCCATACATGCCTGTATGGCATCACGAGATTTCCTGTCTGGGTCCCTCCCTGGCCTGATGGACAGCCAGGTCCTCAGGGTGTGGAGCGGGATCGGCACATGGGACGCCGCCTCGAGCATCCGCAGACACTGTTGCTGTGTCATGTGAGGGTACCTTTAAGATATGGATGTTTAAGCAATGTACCTTGAAGAAAACAGTGATGCCACAGAGTGCGTGGAGCTCAGCTCAGTTCAGCCATTTTTGCAGTCGGTGTTTTGCAGGTTTTTAGTTTCAGTTTTGAAAAGAACCTGGCTGGTTTTGCTGAGAGCAGCTAAAAAAAGAGCCTGGCTGGTCTTGCTGAGAGCAGTTTAAAAGTGCCTGGCTGTTTTGCTGTGAGCTGATTAAAAAGTAGAAAGCCAGGTTTGAGAATACAGTTTGGGTGTGTCGGTAGGTTTCCAGAGAGCTGTATGAAGAAAAGCAAGGTGCTGGAGCTGAAATCCACCAAGCTAATATATCTCTGCCATTCCACAGAAACTATATATATCCTTTAACCTGATGTGATACTGTTGAAAGGTGTTAAGTCTCTTGGAAGTTTGAGGGAACATTTTAAGGAAGTATTTACTGTTGCAATATTTTCTGAGTTATCTTTGAAGTAAAGGGTGTTAAGAGATCCAATTTTTATTTAAGATGTTAAATTGAGTTCATGGAATAAACAGTGTTTTGTGTTTAAAACCCCCACGTGTCCATAATTGTAATACCACACCGAGGGAACAAGCCGTGAGCTCGGATAAGCAACAAATCCATTAAAGGGAGAGGTTGGTTGAACTCCATGATACATTTTGGGAGCGGGATCGGCACATGGGACGCCGCCTCGAGCATCTGCAGACACTGTTGTTGCCACCGTCTCTGCTGTCTGGCTGCCCGGCCTAGCAGCAGCACCACAAGGGAAAATTCTGCATCCAATATCCCTGCCACAGCATTCAATATCTGTAAGGAATTGGGAGAGGGTATTTGACTAACAAACAGCGCTGACAAACAGCGGTGGCTTCACCCCGGGACCCTCTAATTTCCTATTGATCGCCCCCTCCCCCACACTTGGAATGCCCGCCCACACACACCCGGCTGCAGCCAGACCCCAGACCCTGTACCCGGACACCCCCTCGTAATATCACCTGGACAGAGTGCTGGTCTCCTGCCTGTAGCACTCTCCCACCCTCCAGCCGTGGACATGTCCCTGGAGCTGTGACCCATTATCTGGGTGTTCAGATGTTGGCTGCTGCATGTGTGGTGTTCCCTCCTGCAGTGTTCAGGGACACTGTCCAGGCATCGCAGTCTAATTGGGATGCTTGGCAATGACTCTCACATGCTACATGGCCTGCCCACCCACGGGAACACACTTGGGTTGTGTGAAGCGCTCACTAAACTAAAATTGCCAATTCCCTATTAGCAATAGCCTTCAGCCTCAGGGCCAGAGGCTCAGCAGCCGGGGGTTATGAGTGGTTGGTGGGGCAGACAGGCAGGGACGAGGGTTGCTCCTGGAATGGATAAATATGAACCAGGGGTTGGAAGGTGGTGCCGCGAGTGGTTCCCCCCCCATTTGCCCCCCCAGCAACTCTTTCCCCACCTTCCCATGGCGGCGCACCCCTACGGAGGCTCCCCCACCCCCAGCCAAGCATTGAAGCGGCAAGCCCAGCCCCCCCCGGGCTCTTTGCCTGTGAGAAAAATGGCTACTCATCCCATCGGCCTAACACAGAAGCCCTTCCGCCAGGTTCACGTTTTTCAAAAGGAGTACTAATCGGCGCCAGCGTGACCACTTGCTGGGGAGGCTGCTGAAAGATGGGAGGCTGTAAGAACGGCTCCTGTTAATTCTATGGAAATAGGGCTGAAATGTTGATAATTGTTTTCTCACCACGCTACGGCGGGATCCCGATTTCACCTATGGGAGCGGGCCGGTTGCATCGCAAACTGTTTGGCGCCTGGCGCGGTTCTTGGTTTCTGCCACTCCTGCTATTCACTGGCCTCATTTCGCTTGGGCGGGAGCGTAACGAGGCTGGCGAATCACGCCCTATATTATAACAGTGACTGCACGTTAAAAGCATTCCATTGGCTGGAAAATGGGTTGGAAAAACCAGCGGTCTTGAAATACAAGAATTCAAATTCATGTTCTTTCTTGGTCTTCCAATTCTTTTTAATGTAACACTACATGAGATTACTGTGCCAAATGAAGATTGCAGTTAGATTGAAAGTGGGGAAAATACTTAGGAACATATTGATAAGGCCGGCTGCAAAGCATAATCTTCAAAACCTTCACAATTAATCAAGCCCAATGTTCCATGAATGTCTGATGCTGGGTCAATAGCAATATGATTCATCTGGTGTGATTGACCTCTCGGAGTAAAGAAATAATAGGGACTTCTACAATGAGCTGGAAGCTTGGATGAGCAGTGGTAAAAGTTAATTCTTTAATTGCCGAACAATTGGATATCTCTATTGCTGAGTGCACAGGAGGAGAAGAAAGAGGCAGAGAATAAATAACTTCCATTAAAAGATATGTAAAAGACACAAGGAAAATAATCACAGGATGAAAAGGTCAACTACATGGTTAATTCTGGATTGAAGTTGAGCAGAAAATTTAAATTATACTTTGTACTCTTCTTATTCATGAAGTTATGACAGTAGACTGGGGCAGGTCCAGGCATGTGTCTATAATGTAGAAGAGTATAATTAGGAGTGGGAGTCTAAAAAAAGGTTTGTACAAGAGAGAAGGTCATGAGGGAAGAATCTAAAAATAGTTAATCTGAAGATGCTGTTTTGAAGAACTTCTGAAGTGATGGCTTAGGGTGATGGTGTCAAATTCCAATTCCAATTTGTCAGGTATGATTCCAGCCACTGGAGAGTTTCCCTTTGACCACCGTTGACCTCAGTTTTGTGCATACGTGGAATTTGCGAGGGGCTGAATGGCCTACTCCTGCCCCTAATTCCACTGGTGGAATTGGAGCAGCTCAAGAAAAATTGAGGCCTAACAGCCCTTTGAAGCCACTTAATTGTAAAGAACTGAAAAATGAAAGACCAAACAAGCCTGAAGGAGCTATAAGTATTGATTCCGGCTACATCAACCCAGTTGGTCCTTTAGTGCTTGCCTCACTAATATCTTGAAATTGTGCTCTGAGATTTGAGCAATATCAGGATTAACAACTGAGATTGAAGTCATGTGTTGGCCCGACTGTACGGGGAGGATGTGTCTCTCAACAATGTCTCTTAAGGACATTGCTACGAATTTGTGGCTTTATAGGATGATAATATTTTGGGCTGAATTTTTAATTTAAGGTAAAATGGAGTCATGAGGAGATTCATGTGATCTGGTACGTATTTGACCAGACAACAACCTATGTGACTTGCTTTGCATGGAGACTGGTGACCAAGGGTCTCTCTATTGATGTTTTACACCTGAATACAAAGGCAGATGAGATGTTATTCTTCTTGCTGACTTTATCTCAGGAACTTAACACGAACAGAGAGAGAGAATGAGAGAGACAGAGAGACAGCGAGACAGGAACAACAGCTGCTGCAGGCTGCAGTGAAAAAGTGCTTTCTCTGTTAGCTACCAGACAGAATTCTTGTCCATTTAAAAATTGCATCCCAATCTCCTCCTGCACTGAGGAGTTCCTCAGTGCAGGAAACCGACTAAGTGCGGCCTCGTCGGGCAGAGTCCTGATAAATAGTGTGGTGTTTCTCAGCACTGGCAGCGCGGGAAACACCCGGCTAAACATGCTCGTCAGGGTACTCTATTCCAATTTGGTTAGATCGTGTCCCATAAGGTTTTAAGATAAGAGCAACTGCAAAGTATTGGAAATTAAAAGTCATAGCTGCAGCATTTATATAACTGTGGAAACAGTCCCAGTAGGTGGAGACTATGATAATCCAACAGTTTTGAATGTATTTACTATCAGAAAAGAACAGAGCATAGAGAGTTATAATGTGTCCAAAGGCAAAGTCCAGTAACGGAGGAAACCCTAGGCTCCTGATATTCTTTTCTTGATGTTTTGGTCTATGCACAGTAATATGAATTTGTGATGACTTTCATTACATTTTTATGTTTTTGAAGAAATGGCCGGCTGGATTCTCCGATTTGGAGGCTAAGTGCCGCTGCCGGCATGGGAACTCCAGCGTTTTACGACACAAAAACGGCGTCGAACCATCACTGATCCTGCGACCGGTGAGGGGCTAGCAACCGCGCAGGTTAAGACTCCCCGTTCCCATGACAAAAACGGCTGGAGAATGGCCGGGTCCCCATCGCTTTTAAATAATGGCATGATATATTTAAACATCCGCCATTGAGGGCAGACAGCACCTTGGTTGGAAACCTTGTCATGTTGGGTGTTCTGGTTCACAAACAAGCCAACAATGCTGGAAGTGGTGTAATTCTATTTTATTAACTGTTCAACTATGCTGACATACTGTAAACGTGGGTATAAACAATACCAGCTTAACTGTGGACCCTTTCCTATCACTGGCTATGGTGAGGCACTCAGCACATGGTGAATGTCTGTGATGCAGGCAGTGAGCTCTGTGCTCTGAGCTGGCTGCTGCTAGAATGAGCGGGAACTCTCCTGTCCCCTGTCTTTATAGTGCTTGTCCTCTCACTGGTGATTGGCTGCGGTGTTATGTATGCTGGTTGGTCCTACTGCATGTCCATCAGTGTGTGTATGTGATTGCACCATAATGTACTGATGTATATTATGACAGACCTCATCTGAAATTGACCTCTGACCATGCAGTAATCCTTCAATGCTGTACTGAAGCATCAGCCTTGCTATGTGCTTACATTTTGGAAGGAACACAAAGCCATTGCTTTCTGATTGAAATAATGTTGTCATTGGGTCAAGGCAATTACATTATTTTTCCAGCTCCAGAACGAATCTGAATTTAAGCAGCCAGTTGTTCTTCACCACGGGACTGTGCCAGGGTTGTGGAGTCTGGGGGCAGGATAGAAATCCACCATTATAGGGGTACTGAAGATTTTAGAGATTTCTATGAAGAAGGTTTAGCGATAAAAGTAAATTATACTATTGCAATTTAAATTTTTTATTTAGGCTAGGTTTTTTTGTTGTTTTGTGCGATTAAGTTCTTTCTTCCAGGTGATTAGTAGTGTGATACTCCATTTGGGCAGTGATTGCATCCAATTAATAACTTGCTGCATAAATTTGTAGGCAAATATATTTCTCCATATGACCATGCTAGAGCACTTCCTGAATCAAATTAAAGGATGCAGATGATTGAAAGTCATAGCTGATGTTTTACACCAAAGTAATCCGAGTCAGGGTAACACTTCATGAAGAAGGGATTCATTTTCACTTCCACGTATTTGAGAACAGACGTACTGCAGACCATTGGTAATGGTGACATGCTTGTTGAAGGACAGTTTGTGAGAAAAATAAATCTCAGTTTTCATTTCTCATTGATGCACGATCAATTGCACAAATGAGTTGGGTACAACTGAGGCTTTATTGCTCTAAGATGTGTGGCCTCCCACAGCAGCTGGCGAAATGGCTGCAGTATGGAGGACACACATATTTATACTCCGCCTACTGGGCGGAGCCAGCAGGCAGGGACTACCAATGTACCTGTAGTACAGGTCCTACCATACATCACCTAATAGAGGTGCAACAGTGGTTTACCACATTCACCCCCTGTTAAAATTGAGTCCTACGGGGGTGGTGGAGAACTATATAGAACAAATTTTACATTTACATTTGCATTGACATTTGATAGAGAGAAAAAAAAATGTCTTTTGAAGTCCAGTGGACCAATTAGAGGTTTAACCGGTCCGGGGCCTTGATGTGCCGCTGGGAGCGACGTAGTGGTGGCGGTGATGCCGATGCTGGTCTGATGTCCGGAGCCTCCGGGAGCATGCAGAAAAACCTCTTCATCCTCGAGCGTGGGCAGGGGAGGACGGATGATCCCGGGGGGGTTGCTGCTGGGAGCGCCGGGGGAGGGGAGGATGGTGCCGGTCCGGGTGGGGGGGGGGGGGGGGTGGAGGTGTGTGTATTACCTGCTGGTGCCAGGTCCCTGAGGGAGACAGTATCCTGGCGGCCATCGGGGTCCGCCACATAGGCATACTGGGGGTTTGCATGGAGCAATTGCACCCTTTCCACCAACGGGTCCGCCTTGTGGAGTCGGACGTGCCTATGGAGCAGGACAGGTCCTGGAGCTGCGAGCCAAGTCGGGAGCGACACCCCGGATGTGGACTTCCTGGGGAAGGCAAAAAGGTGTTCATGGGGTGTGTTGTTAGTGGCGGTGCACAGTAGTGACCGAATGGAGAGTAATGCATCAGGAAGGACCTCCTGCCAGCTGGAGGCTGGGAGATTCCTGGACCGTAGGGCCAGTTGGATGGCCCTCCATACTGTCCCGTTCTCCCTCTCTACCTGTCCGTTTCCCCTTGGGCTGTAGCTTGTCGTTCTGCTGGAGGCGATACCCCTGCTGAGCAGGAACTGATGCAGCTCATCACTCATGAAGGAGGATCCCCTGTCACTGTGGATGTAGGCAGGGAAACCGAACAGAGCGAAGATTGTGTTGAGGCCTTTGAAGATGGTGGCAGACGTCATATCGGGGCTTGGGATGGCGAAGGGGAATCTGGAGTACTCATCAACCACACTGAGAAAATACATGTTACGGTCGGTGGAGGGGAGGGGCCCTTTGAAATCCACGCTGAGGCATTCAAAAGGGCGGGAGGCCTTCACCAGGCATGCACGGTCTGGCCGGTAGAAGCGCGGCTTGCACTCCGCACAGACCTGACAGTCCCTGGTTATTGTCCGTACTTCCTCGACGGAGTAGGGCAGATTGCGGGCCTTTATGAAATGGTACAACCGTGTGACTCCCGGGTGGCAAAGACTGTCATGCAGGGTCCAGAGTCAGTCTACCTGTGCGCTGGCACATGTACCTCGGGATAGGGCGTCACGGGGCTCGTTTAGCTTCCCGGGGCGATACAAAATCTCGTAATTGTAGGTGGAGTGCTCGATCCTCCACCTCAAGATCTTATCATTCTTGATCTTGCCCCGCTGTGTATTATTGAACATGAATGCTGTGGTGTTGGGTGCTCTGGTGCACAGATGAGCCAACACAGTTGTATGTGGTACAACTCTATTTTATTATAACTCTTATAATACAGTTCGTTCTGGATACTCTGCACGTGCTGTCTCCCTGAGTGTGTTTGGTAACCAATGTGTCCTGGTTCTCCTCTGCAGCTAATACTGACCACCGGGGGTCGTGTCTGTGCTTTTATATCTTTCTGTCATTGGTTGTGGTGTTGTGTGTTCTGATTTGTCTGTTGGTGTGTCTATCATGATGTGTGTGTTTGAATATCATGACATCCCCCCTTTTTACAAAGATATGTGCCTACGTGGTTATAAATATAATTGTGTCGTGAGTGCATCGAAGAGTGTGTGTGTGTGTTATGTACAGCGTGTGTATATGACGTAACTATTTACATGGGGCGATGTCGGGTGCGTCACACTAACAAGGTTGTACCATAACAAAACTTGGATGCGAGAGAAAAAAAAAAAAAACTTGAACATTGGTCTGGTCAGACGATATCTGGAACAATAAACAACAACAGGTTATAATACAGAAGTGTTTGACTTTTTGAACGTATGAACAGCGTTATAAGTCCAGTCTAATGGGTGACCGCCTCAAGAATGGGCTGGTCCTCAAGCCGGTTCAGCTGTGGAGATTTGGGGTCACACTGGTTCACCTTGGACTGTTGGGGGTGATGCTGTTGCCGAAGTCTCTACTTTACCATTTGTTGTACTTCGTGCAGTGCTTGGTATTTTCATTCGTGCAAATATAACATTCAACATCTTTGTTAGTGGTGCCTTGGCTGTGGTTTGGTTCTGGTGGCGATGGAAGGGGCATGATCCGTGGCATCGCCACAAAGTCATTCTTGGGAACCAGTGGCGGATCCGGCGTGTGCGTACGGTTCAGTTGCGAGCGTGGAAGGCGGCGCAAAGCTCGCTGATTGCGCCTACGCACCAATCCATCCGCCCTGCATGCCAGGAACAAGGTGGAGTCTTTTTCTTTTTATGTTTGTGGTGGACGGCATCTTGTAGCCGATGGGTCGTTGCCATCGAAGTAGCACCATCACTAATATCATGCAAGGCGATGACTGTGCCAGATGTGGAAGTTGGCCGAGACCGTGTACGCTGGTTCCGGCCACCTGCTGTGCCGGAAGGGCGACTCCGCAGAGAAACGTCGAAGCATGTCGCCTTGGAGAGAGAATTGTTGCTCGCATCAACGTCTGGCGATGGCGCGAATTGGTGTGTCCATCTTGGACCGCCGGTGCTGGTTGCCACTGCCGACCCAGTGGGACTGCCACGCGATCCATTCCCTGTCGCCGTGGCATCCGCCGTCACCCTGAGCGTGCCATCACCGAGGCCGCGACACCGCCCGTCCGGAGCAAGGTCTGGCGTGCGCGAATCAGAGTCGGCGCTTGGCTGCTCCCCATCTGGAGTCCGGTCTGCCTTCCGTCGATGCCCCCCGTCCGGAGTCCCAACAGGTTCACTGGAGGCAGCCGAGATTCCCTGAAGCTGCACTTCTGGAGTCGGAACATGCAGGAATGCACCAACCAGTGGAGAGGGTCGAGCCATCGAGGGTGGAAGCGGTGCGCTGCCACCGCAGTCGTCAGTGGTCCCACCGTGATCGTCGAGTGCCTCGGTACGCACTAGGCGAGGTCTGTCACCTTGCACCTTTTGCATGGGAAGTGGGATGTTGTCGTCACTCGTCTCACATCCCGTGGATAGATCCTCATTAGCAGCTTGCTGTTCACTAGGGTTGGGTAAATTGTCAGAGTTTTCATCTGGTGGTGCACACCATGTCGGTGGACTGTCATTGTCTTGCCGTTGTCCTTCATTTGGGCTTTTCTTCTTTGGAATTTTAAGTCTTCCCCCAGACATTGCAGAACCTTGTTTATTACCCCCAAATTCTCCCATAGGTATGGTCTCGAATATAGGATCCAATGTTTCTATCGACATTGTACTATTTTCCAAAGAACATTCCGTTTCACTTTTCTTCTCAGGTGCCTCATATGTATCTTTGTCTAATGTACATGCCTTCATGGTCTCTGGGTCTGATTTTGCTGGGACTGGCATGGTCACAGTCTCTCTTTTACTGTTCTCAATTGCCCACATTATACTCCCCATACATAACTGCTTAATCACTGGGGTTAGTGTGGTACAATGGATAATCGGGTCGACCTTATCTGCATCTTCACCATTAGTGGAAAGCACACTTGGTTCACTTGAAACTGCTGTGGGTTTTAAATTCGTTATCTGGCTACTCGATGTCGGTGTCCTCAGGATTCTTGCTCCAATGTTCTGCTCAATAATCAGTGGAGCGTGTATAGGTTCAATGCAATTAATGTTCCCCTCAAGGTTTGAAGAGTCATTACTGACTAACTGCTGGTCTCCGAAGTTGGGATTTTGCGGTGTTGTGTTGAAGGGAGACATTTGTCCCTGCTGTAGATATGATTCAGGTTGTGTTATTTCCATTACCTGAGGATCAATGTCTTGTCCATTTTTTCGATCCGTACTAAAACACTGGCAATTCTCAGTCTGCTCCTTGCAAGTTAAACATTCAATTAATTTCGTTAGCAAATCCTCAGCATCCTTCTGTGGCCGTGCAGCATTATTAATCTCTGTTCGGCTATAATGATCCTGAAGGTCAGCGCATAAACCTTTTTTCTTCGGGCTTGGACGAGGCGATTCCTTTGGCTTGTCTTCAGTTGGGCTTGAACAGTCTTCAGCGCTGTGCCCTTCATTGTAGCATGAGAGACCGTCATGTTCATGCTGCTGTGTAGTGGAGCATGGTAGGCTGTTATAGCCTTCTTGCTGTTCACGTGAGCATGGCAGACTTGCATCGTCTGCCGCTGGTTGGTCAGGAGAGGTTGCTAGACCCTCATGGTCTTGTTCCTGCAAGGACTGCGCTCTGGAGTCTTGCGTTCCTTCCATCGTGGAGTCCGTCCACGAGCTCTCTGTGGAGGCTTGTGACACTGGAGTCACTTCTTGTTCGTGCAAGGACTGCGCTCTGGAGTCTTGCGTTGCTTCTATCGTGGAGGCTGTCCACGAGCTCTCTGTGGAGGCTTGTGACACTGAAGTCACTTCTTGTTCGTGCAAGGACTGCGCTCTGGAGTCTTGCGTTGCTTCTATCGTGGAGGCTGTCCACGAGCTCTCTGTGGAGGCTTGTGACACTGGAGTCACTTCTTGTTCGTGCAAGGACTGCGCTCTGGAGTCTTGCGTTGCCTCTATCGTGGAGGCTGTCCACGAGCTCTCTGTGGAGGCTTGTGACACTGGAGTCACTTCTTGTCCGTGCAAGGACTGCGCTCTGGAGTCTTGCATTTCTGCAATTGTGGAGTCTGTCCACGAGCTTGCTGTGGAAGCTTGTGACACTGGAGTCACTTCTGGTTCATGCGAGGACTGCACTCTGGAGTCTTGCATGTCTTCTTTCATAGAGTCGGGAACGTTGAGCGGGACGTGGACCACGCTCTGTGTGGCAGCAGGGCACTCTCCGTGTGCTTGCACCGCTCCCTGTCTGTTAATGTCAGGCTGCAGCATCATCCGGTACTGATAAGTTGGAACGTCATATCTGCTGGATTGAAGATCCTCAAATCCGAAAAATGAATCCGCATCTGCGTCGGATTCAATGTGGGGGCCGCCAATGTGCAACACGAAAGGTTCGTCCGAGTCATAGTCATATAGGACCACGGAGCTATCATTGGGCTCGCGAGGTCCGGAAACACTGTAAAGATCGTCATCGAAGTATTCAAGGTCGGAATCATCGGCTTGTGCGTAGGTAACTGCTTGTCGGAGGGTTCTTCGGAGGTCAAATTCATCTCCTGGGTCAATTTGCGGCACTGTGCTGTCATTCCAGGTGAGGGAAGGTTGTTTTACAGCTTTAACAGATTTTTGTTTTTTTGATTTGGGACGTTTCCCTTTTAAATTGGATTTGGGACATTTCCCTTTTAAATTGGTGCAGTCTGGGGCCTCTGACATCCTGACGCTCGGTATGTAGCACGTAGGAAGCGACTGCGCATGCTCAGATCGCTGTTCCTTTACCGATGGCCGTTTTCTTGACTGCGCATGCGCAGCATCTCGCGCATGCGCAAACGAAACTTCCGGTTCTGCGCACTGCTCGCGCAACTGTGCTAGCGTTATACCTTTAGCAAGATGGCCGCCGACCTCGACCCAGCCTTCTCTCAGGCCCGGGATTTCGGCCTCTGGGAATTCGGGCTCCGGGATCCCAGCCACGAGGTGAGTACTGCAGCTTTTCTTACCTTTATTTGCCGATTGGATTGCGTTTTCTTCACAGTACTTGGAGAATTTGTCCAGGACTGCCTGGTAATCGTACCTTTGCTGCCTCCTGAAGAACCTGAACCTTCTGAATATTTCTCTTGCCCTTGCACCGGCGATGGTGAGGAGAAATTCAATTTTTTCGCTATCATCCAGGTCTTGGAGTTCAGCTGCCACCAGGAACAATTCGAACATTTGCCGGAATCGCCGCCAGTTTTCGCGGAGATCGCCGTAGCACTGGAGCGGCTGCGGAACCGGGAGCTCTATCATTTTGCCTGGGCACTGCTGGTTGTCTGTGTACACTGAGGTATGCCGGCAGGTATCGATCCACTCCTGTACCATGTGGTGTTGGGTGCTCTGGTGCACAGATGAGCCAACACAGTTGTATGTGGTACAACTCTATTTTATTACAACTCTTATAATACAGTTCGTTCTGGATACTCTGCACGTGCTGTCTCCCTGAGTGTGTTTGGTAACCAATGTGTCCTGGTTCTCCTCTGCAGCTAATACTGACCACCGGGGGTCGTGTCTGTGCTTTTATATCTTTCTGTCATTGGTTGTGGTGTTGTGTGTTCTGATTTGTCTGTTGGTGTGTCTATCATGATGTGTGTGTTTGAATATCATGACAAATGCTACCGACCATTGGTCAGTGAGGAGAGTGAATCTCCTGCCGGCCAGGTAATGCCTCGAATGCCACACAGCTTCAACGATAGCTTGGGCCTCTTTTTCGACGGATGAGTGCTGAATTTCTGAGGCATGAAGGGTGTGGGAAAAGAATGCCACGGGTCTGCCTGCCTGATTGAGGGTGGCGGCTAGGGCGACGTCTGATGTGTCGCTCTCTACTTGAAAGGGCAGTGTCTCGTCTACTGCGTGCATCCCGGCCTTGGTGATATCAGCTCTGAGACGGGCGAAGGCCTGTCGTGCCTCAGCCGTCAGGGGAAAATGGGTTGACTGTATAAGTGGGTGGGCCTTGTCCGCATAGTTTGGGACCCACTGAGCGTAGTACGAAAAGAATCCCAGGCAGCGTTTGAGAGCCTTGGGGCAATGGGGGCGGGGGAGCTCCATTAGGGGGCGCATGCAGTCGGGACCGGGCCCCAGAACTCCGCCTGGACCACATAGCCGAGGATGGCTAAATGGGTCGTGCTAAACACGCACTTCTCCTTGTAGGTGAGGTTTTGGAGAGTGGCGGTGTTGAGAAATTTGGCACGGTTTGTGTCGTGGTCCTGCTGATCATGGCCGCAGATGATGACATTGTCTAGGTACGGAAAGGTGGCCCGCAAACCATACCGGTCGACCATTCCGTCCATCTCCCTTTGGAAGATCGAGACCCCGTTGAAGACGCCGAAGGGAACCCTGAGGAAGTGATAGAGGCGGTCGTCTGCCTCGAAGGCAGTGTATGGACGGTCCGATTTACGAATGGTGAGCTGGTGGTAGGCGGATTTGAGCTCTACCGTTGAGAAGACCCAGTACTGTGCAATCTGATTGACCATATCAGATATGCGTGGGAGGGGGTACGCGTCGAGCTGCGTGTACCGATTGATGGTCTGGCTATAGTCCATGATTATTCTGTCTTTCTCCCCAGTTTTAACTACTACCACTTGGGCTCTCCAGGGGCTTTTGCTGGCCTCGATGATGCCTTCCCGAAGCAGCCGCTGGACCTTGGACCTGATGAAGGTCCTGTCCTGGGCACTGTACCGTCTGCTCCTGGTGGCGACGGGTTTGCAATCTGAGGTTAGATTTACGAAGAGGGACGGCGGATCGACTTTTAGGGTCGCGAGGCCGCACACAGTGATGGGTGGTAGGGGCCCGCCGAATTTCAGGGTTAGGCTCTGGAGGTTGCACTGGAAGTCCAGGCCGAGTAGTAGGGCGGCGCAGAAGCTAGGGAGGACGTAGAGCCGGAAGCCGCTGAATTCTACGCCCTGGACTGTGAGTGTGACCGTACAGTACCCCCGGCTCGCCACGGAATGGGATCCGGAGGCCAGGGAGATTTTTTAGTTGGCGGGGCGTACCATGAGGGAGCAGCGTCTTACCGTATCTGGGTTGATGAAGCTCTCGGTGCTCCCGGAGTCCAGCAGGCAAAAGGTCACGTGTCCGTTGATTTTAACGCTGGTCGATGCGGTGGCCAGGTTGTGCAGACGAGATTGGTCGATGGTCCCTGAGGCGCGTCGTGGTCGGTCGTCGCTGGTGTCGGATGATGGAGAGCCCGGGGGGCACAGGTCCTGGAACGCTGGCGGTGCCCATGTGCCGTGGGGGAGACAAGATGGCGGCACCTGAAGATCTTGAGGAGGGCAAAATGGCAGCACCCATGGGCTGCATGTGGCAGGGCTTGAACAAGATGGCGGCGCCCATGGGCCGCACGTGTTGCTTGGAGGAGAAGATAGTGGCACGCACTGGCCACGCGTGGTCTGAGGGGGAGAAGATGGCGGTGTCCACTGGCCGCGCGTGGTCTGAGGAGATGAGGATGGCGGCGCCCATTGTCCATAAACGAGGGGGATTGAAGCAATAGTGGCGACTACACTGGCCTGGCACACAGTGGTGAAGTGCCCCTTCTTGCCACAAGCCTTACAAAGGGCAGCGCGGGCCGGGCAGCATTGGCGGGGGTGTTTCTGCTGGCGGCAAAAGTAACATCGGGGACCCCTGGGGTTCGCTCGCTGACGCGTTGTGCAGGCGTATTGGCTGGGTAAGGCCCCCGCTGGGGCGGCCGTCTGTGCGATCCACAATACATAGGAAGGGTGGGCCGCGCGGCTTGAGGTGTAGGCCTGAATGTTGCGCGAGGCGACCGTCATAGAGAGCACTAGTTTCTTTGTCTCTGCGAGATCGAGCGTGGCCCCTTCTAACAGTCGCTGGCGAATGAGGTCCGACCCAATCCCCGTAACAAACGCGTCCGCATGAGGAGGTTTGAATGTTCTGTGGCCGTAACGGCCTGACAGTCACCGTTCCGGACGAGTGGGATTAGGATCCGCCAGAAGTCTTCTATGGACTCGAGAGCGAGTGGCGAGTACGTGCCCGGCGAAGAGCGTGTTCGTCTCCTGAGCGGAATTCTCTTTGAGAAGCGTCATGGCTTCGGCGTAGTTCGGCACGTCCTGGATCAGCGGAAAGACGCTGGAGCTCAACCTTGAGTACAGGATCTGTATCTTCTGAACCTCCGAGACAGGGCTGGGCGCCGCGTTGATGTACGCCTCAAAACAAGCTAGCCAGTATTGAAAGTCCTTTTTGGCGTCACTTGAATGCGGATCCAGCTGCCGGCGATCCGGTTTGATACGGAGGTCCATTTTTTGTAAATCTTAGAGCCATAAATTGATGTACGATAAATTGCATAAAGACTTGAGTTGGGTACAACTGAGGCTTTATTGCTCTAAAATGTGTGGCCTCCCACAGCAGCTGGCGAAATGGCTGCAGCATGGAGGACACACATATTTATACTCTGCCTACTGGGCGGAGCCAACGTACCTGTAGTACAGGTCCTACCATACATCACCTAATAGAGGTGCAACAGTGGTTTACCACATTCATGATATCAGTAGATTTATTACTTAATTTGTATGATGGCACACTTCTATACACAGGAGTCAGTTTAGCTCAGTTGGCTAGACAGCTAGTTTGTGATGCAAAGCGACGCCAGCAGCGCGTTTCAATTCCCATACAAGCTGAGATTATTCATGAAGGCCTGGCCTTGTCCCTTACCTGAGGTCTGGTGATACTTGGGTTAAATCACCACCAGTCAGCTCTCCCCCTCAAAGGGGAAAGCAGCCTATGGTCATCTGGGACAGGAGCAACTTTACCATTTACATAATACTAAGGCCGGGATTTACCGCTGTTCAATCCGGTGGGTAATTCCGGTCCCACACTGGCGGACGGGTTTCGCAGCGCTGAGGATCCTTTTTTAAAAATAAATAAATTTAGGGTACCTAATTAATTTTTTCCAATTAAGGGGCAATTTAGCTTGGCCAATCCATCTACTTTGCACATCTTTGGATTGTGGAGGTGAGACCCACATAAACAGGGGGAGAATGTGCAAACTCCACATGGACAGTGACCCAGAGCCGGAATCGAACCTGGGACCTCGGCGCCGTGAAGCAGCAATGCTAACCACTGCACCACCGTGCTGCCTGGAAATCCCTTTGACAATGGTGGGACTGGTAGATCCTGTTGGCGGGCCGCTTCCCCCACCGAAAAACATGCAGCAGGGTGGTCAGTAAATCCTGCCCAAAGTCTGCAAACATATATTTTTAAAAGTAAGAGATATATTGCTTTTACATGTTGTGAAGCTAGTTTAGAAAGTTCAGTTAACCAGAACCTGATTTTGGATTAATGCTGCAAATAATGCTTGAGTGTAACGAGGCTGGTGAGTAGCAGGAGAGGCCAAAAATGAGATCTGCGCTGGGCGGCAAACAGTTTGCGATGTAACCGGCCCGCTGCCGTAAGCGAAATCGGGATCTTGCCCGACTGTGGCAAGAAACCAATTATCGCCACTAAAGCACTATTTCCATACAATTAACGAGAGCCACCCCTTATCCAACAGTCTCCCATGATTCAGTGGCCTCCTCAGCAAGTGGTCACGCTGGCACCGATTTGTACTCCTTTTGAAAAACGCAAACATGGTGGGCGAGCTGCTGTGGGGAGCCGAGGAGGTGAGTAGGCATCTTTGCTCACAGGCAAAGAGCCCGGGGGCGCTGGGCTTCCCACGCCAGTGCTCAGCAGGGAGGGTGGGGGGGGGGCACCCTTGGCTGGGGTGGGCTGCCATGGGGAGGAGGGGGTGTGGGGGGCACCCTCAGCTGGCCTGGACCGCCATGTGGGGGTGCTGGGGGGCAACTGTGCATGGCTCCATCATGTCAAAGCCTCGATCATGTGTACCCATTCCGGGGACAACCCATGTCTCTGCCTGTGTACCCCACTGACCACTCTGCCCTACCGAATGCTGAGGCCTCTGGCCATGCGGCTGAAGGTTATTGCTGAATTGGCAATTATAGTGACGTGAACACTTCACACATCCTCCCAAGTAGATTCCTGTGGGTGGGTGGGCCATGAAGCATGTGGGAGTTACTGCCCAACATCCCAATCAGACCATGATGCCTCGACACTGTGCCTGAAAGTTGTGGGGGGCTACACCATGGATGCAGCAGCCAACATCTGAACAGCTCCAGGGACATGTCCATGGCCGGAGGGTGGCTGGGTGCTACAGGGAGGGGACCAGCCCCTGGTCCAGGTGGCGTTATGTGCGGGTGTCTGTGTACAGGGTCTGGGGTCCATTGAGGGGGCCCACTGTGGCCCGGATTGCATGGGTAGAGTGTGCTGGGTGCGAGGGAAGGTAGGGAGGGGAAGGGATTGGGGGGGAGATCAATGGGGAATGGAGGGCCCCAGGGTGGGAGCCACTACTGTTTTGCCAGTCTAACGCGCTCTCCCAATTCCTTACAGATATTGGACTCTATTTTGGACTGCGTTGAACAGGCCCGAGTGGTGCTGCTGCTAGGCTGGCTGGCCAGATGCCAGAGATGGCGGCAGCAGCAGCGGCGGCCCATGTGCCAGACCCCGCTCCACGCCCTGAGGATCTGACTGCCCATCAGTCCAGGGTGAGACCCAGAGGGGGAGGCCCACGTCAGCTCATGTGGAGGAGGAGGACATTTTGCTCTCTGTGGCCATAAAGGGCAGCACAGCCTGAACTTTTACACCTCAGGATCATTGCAGGGCTCGAGCGGGGACCTCTGTGGTATCTCACAGGCCACGGCTCACAGGTGCTTCCGACAGGACACGGATGCCCTGATTGCCGGGCGGAAATCTATATCCCCAATCTATATATCTACTTGCCCAACAAGATGCGTGAATAGCAGGATCCTCGGCCATCGCTGGGATGCCCCGGGTCCTGGGGTAGTGGAGGTCGCCTGCATGCACCGGACAAGCTGGGAGTGCCCTACATTAACAAGAAGGAGTTCCACTCCCTGAACATACAGCTTGTGTGTGACCAGCACATGAAGATCAATCAGGTGTGTGCGCGTTTCCCAGGGAGTGTGCATGACAGCCACATCCTGGGGCTGTCAGGCATCCACGGCCTTTTCGAGGACCATTCCATGATGGGCGGATGACTCTTGCGGGACAAGGGATATCCGCTGAAGACCTGGCTAATGATGCCAGTACGGAGGCTGAAGATCGAAGCGGAGACCTGATACAATGAGGACAATGTGGCTGTCATTGAGCGGTGTCATCTGACTTCTCAAAATGCGGTTCAGCTGCCTCGATCGCTCTGGTGGTGCCCTGCAGTACATCACCTAGAGGGTCACCCGCTTTGTGGTGGTCCGCAACCTGGCGCAGCAGTGGGGCGACGTGATGGAGGTGGGAGATGAGGAACATGTTGCGACCTCTGAGGAAGTGGATGAGGACGAGGATGCTGATGGGGCATCGGACCAGCAGGGGCTGGAGAACGATGCTGGGTATGAACCGGAGGACCAGCCGGAGGCTGCAGGACAGGCAGCAGTGGCGAGGATCCGGCAAGATCGCAGGGCCAGGGAGGCGCTCATACTTGCCCTCTTCACTGAGGACGTGGCCTAGTCCGTCATTGCTACCATCCCCACAACCAGCTCCCCCCATTTCCCACTCTGCCAGGGCATGTGTAGCATCACTCCAGGGTGCTTGGACTGTGTCGGCACTGTCAGTGGGTCACTGTCGAGGGCAGGTGGGGGTGGGGGTGGGGGGTTTAACCGGAAGAGAACTGAGTGCTGGTGCTCCTTAATCTTTACCATAGTTTGGCCCCTGCCTGCCTGCTGAGTGCTTGGCTCACAACCATCACCAGCACACGGTGTGCCCGGGGGAGGAGGGTGCATGCCTGATGAGATGGTCCAAGGGTTTGGAGATTGGTCGACATTGCGGAAGGAAGTGACAGAGGCATCATACTGGCTGTGGTGAAGGATTTTGAATGTTCCACAAGTGTCCAACAATACCCCACTCTCCTGATGGTGCCGCCCCACTCTTCCCACCACACCCTCAACTCCCTGTTACCCTCTACCTAGCTCCCCTGATGTCTGCACCATCGTGTCGACGACCTCGGCGATGCTCCTCAGTGATTGCGACGTGTCCCGCAGCGCCTCATCAAGGTCAGCCTGGTATTGGGCCACGTCCCCCAGCGAGTCGAACATTCTATAGAGGCCCTCAGCCATGGTCGTCACTGACTGCACCATGCCTTGGACACCTTCAGTAATGCTGCTGACATCGTGCACCAGGCTCACCACTGCGGACACCACTCGAGCAGTATTGGCCTCAGTGCTATGCCTTGCCGGGAACATTTTCTGCGCCCGTAGTCTCTGGGGCTCCCCCAATCAGCTATGGGCCTGCTTGACTGATGCTGACGTCTTCCTCTGAATGTCCGGCCTCTCCCTAACGTCTCCATCAGCTCCGGGAAAGCCTGTTCCACAGGCTGAGCATCTGGCTGGGACCCAGCTGGGTCCTGGGATCCAGCTGACCTTCGACTGCTGTCTCGCCTGGGGGTTCCTGCCTCCACCTGATGTGCATCAGCAACTGTGGTGCTCATTAGACTGTGCCCCAGAAGCCTGTCCACTAACATTGTCCACCGAGGTGTGTGTATCTCCGTTGGTGGAGGGTGGGGATGACAGCTGTGATGCATCAATTGTGGCATCCTCAGAGCTCTCCTCCATGGGGGTCTCATGGGAGGCAGGGGATGGGCCTGGATGGACCGATGCCATCAGCTGGAGGACCTGCGGGAGAATGGACAACTCACGTGTGACAGTGCATCCGGGTGGGGCCTGGTGGATCCTCACCTTTGTGGCGTGCGCCGACCTCTGCATTTGTGACAGCTCTGTCCTCGGCCACCCCCATCATCTCCAGCGCCCGTCCTCAAAGGAGGTGAGGATTCTTATGTCCAGCACCCCTTCCCCAGGCTGGGCCCTCTCCCGGCGATTGTGGGAGAGCTTCTCCTGCGGAGACACAGAGAGGGCATCGTTAGCCATACGGGTGGTTCACAGTGGTGGGGCGGTGAAGGACAGGTTGAAGGGAAGGAAAGAGGGACTGATGGTTGGGGATGGCATGGAGTGTTGGGGGTGGGGGGGTGTTGTGTCAACTCACCAGTGCTGCCCAGTGTAGGTCGCTGATCTTCTTGCGGCACGGGAGGCCAGTCCTCCTGGTCACGGTTCCCGAGCTGATGGCCGCTGCCACTTCATCCCAGATGGCACTGGCTGTCCTGTGACTCACCCTCCGGGACCCTCGGGGGAACAGGACATCCCGCCTGGCCTTGACCGCGTCTCGGAGCCTCCCCCAGGTCCACGTTTCCAAATCTTGGGGCCGGTCGTCTCAACGTCATGGCTGCAAGCTGAGTGGGGCTGGCTGTGCAAGTGCTGTTTAAGTGCTGCTCGACCTTGTAAGCTGTGGGGAGTGGGGGGGTGGGGCGGAGGGAGTGTCGGGCTGGTGAGCGTGGTTCCAGAAAATCAGCTGGCAAGCCTTCATGTGTGGTATGAAGCCCATGGGGCCTCGTTCAGTGGATCAATTAATGTTGAAGAGCATTGCCGGACTTGCCGGGCCGAGTGACGGGAATCCCGCCCACAGTGGACCCATGTCGTACAGTTAGTTGTCAAAAAGCAGTGGTCAAGCTCAAGCATTTACCTCACAGTTTCCCAATAAACATTTTCTTTGTACAGTCTCCTCTCTAAATAAAGAGCCCATATGTTGTTTCGCCAATCCTTGTTTAGGATGGTTGCATTTATGTGGAAGAAGAAGAGCGTAGCATGGTGGCCGGGTGGCAGCATAGTTTCTGAAACTTCAACCCCTTCAAATCCAACAAAAGAAAAGAACTGGTGTGAAAGTGAAACAACTGTCAAAGCTCACCACGTGTAAGGATTTTGTAGCTTTATAGGAATTCTACACACTATACTTCACTCCAATCAGCCGGTACTGGATCCTGATAATATTGTTTAACACTTGGAGAGCTTAATTAGTAAAAGTCTAACTGCTAGCAAGTATAAGCAAGAACAGAACTGACACAGCAGACTGCAGTGGTCTCACTTTAAGTAGAACTACACAGAGAGGAAAACTCAATGTGGCTGAAGCTACATTCTGTCGTTTAGACTGGGAAGAAGAATCTATCCAGCAATAGCTTCTAGCAGCCAGAAAAAGTCATCAAATAAACTTTTTTCACTCCTTCCTTTCACTTTGGAAGTCCTGTAACCATTTTCCCACCAAAATCACTGCTTTGGACAAAGCTTAGCTTTAAACAAGAAACATCAGCAAGTGCTCAGCAGCACCACCATGGCAGTCAAGCAGTAACCGATGATCATCTAAGGTAGTTGTCACTGAGACTAAACATCATAACTAACGTAAGAGCATCAGGAAACTTGCCAGCAGTCTCAAGCACCAGACAGCTTTACAAATCCTGCAAAAATCTAAAAGACGACCATAAAATTTCCATCACGTCATTGGAAAGGAACCAACCTTCTCCCTGAATTTACTTTGTTCTGACAACGTGTTGAGATTAGTTTTGTGGTCCATAATATTTCCAAACCAGATAAATAAGCCATGAACATTAAAATTGTGATAAGCAATGAGGGTCATTATTCACAATGGAATGCATTTCGCAGGTGTTGGCAGGTGTTGATTCGATCAACATCGAAGGTGGCCCGGTAGCACAGTGGTTAACACAGTTGCTTCTCAGCTCCAGGGTCCCAAGTTCAATTCCTGACTTGGGTAACTGTGCGGAGTCTGCATGTTCTCCCCGTGTCTGCATGGGTTTCCTCTGGGTGCTCCCGTTTCCTCCCTGTGGTGAACCACTGTCACACCTGTATTAGGTGATGTAAGGTAGGACCTGTACTACAGATTCGCCGGTAGCCCCTGCCTGCTGGCTCCGCCCAGTAGGAGCATAAATATGCGTGTCCTCTATTTCGCCAGCTGCTGTGGGAGGCCACACATTTACTGCAATAAAGCCACAGTTGTATCCAAACTGAGTCTTTGTGCAATTGATCGTGCATCAATTTATTGCAGTAAGGTTGTCTAGAAGATGGACCTCCGAATCAAACCATATCGCCTGTAGCTGGATCCACAATCAAGCGAAGCCAGAAAGGACTTTAATCACTGGCTAGCCTGCTTCGAGGCCGATATCAACTCAACGACCACCCCTCTGACGGAGGCTCAGAAGATACATATCCTGTACTCAAGGTTGAGCTCCAGCGTATTTCCGCTGATCCAGGACGCCCGAACTACACGGACGCCATGGCGCTCCTCAAAGAAAACTACGCACAGAAAGTGAACACACTCTTCGCCAGGCATGTACTCGCCACTCACTCTCAACTCCCTGGTGAGTCCATCGAAGACTTCTGGCGGGCCCAAACCCACTCGTCCGGGACTGTGACTGTCAGGCCGTTACGGCCACCGAACATTCTGACCTTATGCGCGATGCTTTTGTAACGGGGATTGAGTCGGACCTCATTCACCAAAGGCTGCTTGAAGGGGCCACGCTCGACCAAGCGGAGACTAAGAAGCTAGCACTCTCCAAGACTGTAGCCTCACGGAATGCTCAGGCCTACCCCTCCGGCCGCGCGGCCAACCCCTCCTATTCCTCACGGACCCCACAAACGGCCGCCCCAGCCAGGGCTTTACCCAGCCAATACGCTTGCTCCACATGCCAATCCATGCACCCCGGGGGTCCCCGATGTTACTTCTGCGACCAGCAGAATCACCCTCGCCAATGCTGCCCGGCCCGCGCTGCCATTTGCAAGGCTTGCAGCAAAAAGGGCCACTTGGCCACGGTGTGCCAGGCCCGCGCAGTCACCGCTATCGCCTCCTCCCCCCTGACCCACACGCAATGGGTGCCGCCATCTTCATCCCGGACCACGCGCAGCCAGTGGGCGCCACCATCTTCAAATCCCGGGGCCACGCGCAGCCAGTGGGCGCCACCATCTTCACCTCCCGGGGCTGCGAGTGGCCAGTGGGCACTGCCATCTTCCCCCCTCAGTCCACGTGCGGCCCATGCATGCCACTATCTAATCCAGCCTCCACAACGTGCGACCCATGGGCGCCCCCATTTTGTCCCCCGCAGGAACTTCAGCCGCCGCCATCTTGTCTTCCCCACGGGGCATGGACGCCGACATCATTCCACGACCTGGGCACCCCACGCTCTCCATCTTCGGACACCAGCGACGCACAACCGCAGCTCGCCTCAATGACGCTCGACCAGTCTCGTCCATACAACCTGGCCACCGCTTCGACTACGGTGAAAATGAACGGCCACGTTCCCGACAGCATACGCCCCCTCATGGAGCTTCCCCTCCCCACTGCCCCAAGGCCCTCAAACACTGCCTGGGGTTCCTGTCCTACTACGCCCAGTGGGTCCCAAACTACGCGGGCAAGACCCGCCCACTCATTCAGTCAAACCACTTTCCCCTTCCGGCCGAGGCACAACAGGCCTCCGCCCATATCAGAGCTGATATAGCCAAGGCCAGGATGCACGCAGTAGACGAGACACTGCCCTTTCAAGTAGAAAGTGACGCATCGGACGTCGCACTGGCCACCACCCTCAATCAGGCAGGCAGACCCGTGGCATTCTTTTCCCGCACCCTCATGCCTCAGAAATTCGGCACAAGCCATCATTGAAGCTGTGCGGCATTGGAGCATTACCTGGCTGGCAGGAGATTCACTCTCCTCACTGACCAATGGTCGGTAGCCTTCATGTTCAACAACACGCAGCGGGGCAAGATCAAAAATGACAAAATCTTGCGGTGGAGAATCAAGCTCTCCACCTATAACTACGAGATTAAGTATCGCCCTGGCAAACTCAACGAGCCCCCAGATGCCCTATCCCGAGGTACATGTGCCAGCGCACAAGTAGACCGACTCCGGGCCCTACAGGACAGCCTTTGTCACCCGGGGGCACACGGTTGTACCATCTTGTCAAGGCTCGCAATCTGCCCTATTCCGTCGAGGAAGTACAGACAGTCACCAGGGACTGCCAGGTCTGTGCGGAGTGCAAGCCGCACTTCTACCGGCCGGACCGTGCGCGCCTGGTGAAAGCCTCCCACCCCTGTGAACGCCTCAGCGTGGATTTCAAAGGCCCCCTCCCCTCCACCGACCATAACACATATATTCTCAGTGTGGTCGATGAGTACTCCAGGTTCCCCTTCGCCAACCCCTGCCCCGATATGACGTCTGCCACCGTCATCAAGGCACTCAACACAATCTTCGCTCTGTTCGGCTTCCCCGCCTACATCCACAGTGACAGGGGATCCTCATTCATGAGTGATAAGCTGCGTCAGTTCCTGACGCCTCCAGGGGTATCGCCTCCAGCAGGATGACCAGCTATAACCCCCGGGGAAACGGCAGGTAGAGAGGGAGAACGGGGCGATTTGGAGGGCCGTCCAACTGGCCCTATGGTCCAGGAACCTCCCAGGCTCTCGCTGGCAGGAGGTCCTCCCTGATGCACTCCACTCCATTCGGTCACTACTGTGCACCGCTACGGATAACACACCCCATGAACGCCTTTTTGCCTTCCCCAGGAAGTCCACATCCGGGGTGTCGCTCCCAACTTGGCTCGCAGCTCCAGGACCGGTCCTGTTCCGTAGGTACGTCCGACTCCGCATGGCGGACCCGTTGGTGGATAGGGTGCACTTGCTCCACACCAACCCCCAGTATGCCTTGTGGCATACCCCGACGGCCTCCAGAATACTGTCTCCCTCAGGGACCTGACACGAGCAGGTTCCACACACACACATCCCTCCGGCCCGGTGCTACCCTCCCCTCCCCCGGCGCTCCCACCATTAAACCCACCAGGACCATCCCTCCTTCCCCTGCCCACGCAAGAGGATGAAGAGGATTTTGGCATGCTCCCAGGGTCACCCGACATCAGGCCAGCACCGACGTCGCCAGCATCGACATCGCCACCACTGCTACGTCGCTCCCAACGGAACGTCAAGGCACCAGACCGGTTGAATCTCTAACTGGCACCGGACTTTCAAAAGACACTTTTTTTGTCTCCTAATAAAACACTGTACATAATTCACTACTGTATATAGTTCCCCACCACCCCTGCAGGACTCATTTTTAATGGGGTGAATGTGGTAAACCACTGTCACACCTGTATTCGGTGATGTATGGTAGGACCTGTACAAAGGTTCGCCGGTAGTCCCTGCCTGCTGGCTCCACCCAGTAGGAGGAGTATAAATATGTGTGTCCTCTATTCAGCAGCCATTTCGCCAGCTGCTGTGGGAGGCCACACATCTTACTGCAATAAAGCCACAGTTGTATCCAAACTGAGTCTTTGTACAATTGATTGTGCATCACTCCCACAGTCCAAAGGTGTGCAGGTAGGTGGATTGGCCATGCTAAATTACACTTTGTGTTCAAACGAAAAAGGTTAGGTGGGGTTATTGGGTTACGGGCATGGGGTAGAGGTGTGGGCTTAAGTGGGGTGCTCATTCCAAGGGCCGGTGCAGACTCGATGGTCCAAATGGCCTCCTTCTGCACTGTAAATTCTGTGATTCTGTGATCAAGCATTGCCAAGCCATCATGTACAATAGCTTATAAATTATATCCCTGGGAACCCTTGCACTAAAGTGTCGCTACAACAATTCATGTGATCACAGGCCTACTGCTATACAAGGACATGTACATGATCGCCATCTATAGCATCATCAAGATAATGATGAAAACCACAAACCAGAAGGAGCACCAGCCGGAACCCTGGGCAGGATTCTCCGCCGGCGGGATTCTCTGTTTTGCCGGCGCCCGGGGTTTCCCGACGGCGTGGGGCTGCCCCACAATGGGAAACCCCATTGACCAGCCGGCGTAACGGCGAATCCCGCCGGCGGGTCAGGGCAGAAATGTGGCACGGCGGGGTGGAGAATCCAGCCCCCTGTGTTTTCACTGGGAGATGTAGGTCATCAGCCAACAGGCTACACAACACTGCTTGAACTGAATAGGTATACAATTCCAAGCTGGCAAACCTCATACTGCAGAACCAATGCAAATTATTATTTCACACACCAAGTGAGGACAATTCTCCCTGATCATCACTCATTGAAACTCCCAAGAATGCAAGATGCACAATTCAAAACACAGCGAAGGTGAAAGATGCCCACTACCACACCTGGGGCGCGATTCTCCGGTCTCCGACGCCGAAATCACGTTCGGCGGTCGGCCGGAGAATCCCCGTTTGCACCAAAATTGGCAGCGGTGCTGCTTTTGCGATGCTCTGCCCCCTCCAAAACATCGTCAGGACGGCCTCAGGACGTCACCTGAGGCCTCCCCCGATACTCCGCCCCCCGATGGGCCGAGTTCCCGATGGCGTGGGGCTGAATCCAGCGCCGTCAGTCGGGTGGGAGCCGTTCCGCGGGCAGGGGGGTCTTTAGCGGGGGCTGATGCCACTGGTGGGGGGTGGTCCGGTGGTGGCGAGCCAAGTCAAAGGGGGGCATTATTTGGCAGGCCGGGATCGTTCGCGGTTCATAGATTATCATAGAATTTACAGTGCAGAAGGAGGCCATTCGGCCCATCGAGTCTGCACCGGCTCTTGGAAAGAGCACCCTACCCAAGGTCAACACCTCCACCCTATCCCCATAACCCAGTAACCCCACCCAACACTAAGGGCAATTTTGGACACTAAGGGCAATTTATCACGGCCAATCCACCTAACCTGCACATCTTTGGACTGTGGGAGGAAACCGGATCACCCGGAGGAAACCCACGCACACACGGGGAGGATGTGCAGACTCTGCACAAACAGTGACCCAAGCCGGAATCGAACCTGCGACTCTGGAGCTGTGAAGCAATTGTGCTAACCACTATGATACCGTGCTGCCCGACGGTTGTCGCCATGTTGCCTAAAACATCACTGTTCCCATGCTGGCATCAGCACATAATCTCCCAAACAGAGAATCCAGCCCCTGAACTTTGGACAGAAAAGTTTGAGTCCAAGACCCAACTGATGGTACCTGGAATCATAAAAGAATGGTGTGCAAATGCCAAGAGCCAAGATTGTATCTGGTATGAGTATCAAATGGCATGATCGTGAGACGAAAGAGATGCCAAATCAGAAAAATACCACCATCAGAAACACTGAGGAGTCTTGCTGTGACTACCAGCCTCCCCGAACAGGCGCTGGAATGTGGCGACTAGGGGCTTTTAACAGGAACTTCATTTGAAGCCTATTTGTGACAATAAGCGATTTTTATTTTTATTTTCATTTTCACTAGAACATTGTCTATGACTCAACACAAAGAAACCCAACCCGGATTCTGAAAATGTACTAAACCTTTGTTGAAAAAAGGTGGATGTTGTGATATGCCCACTTTCAGGGAGCATTTCTTAATCTCCTGTCAATCATTACTTCGACAAGATGTGATGTAGCCACCCCATGACTTGTCACTTGGCAAGCAGCAGTGGTCAAGGTCAGGCATGTATCTCCCATCACTCAGTGAATATTTCATGTGTATGATTGTATTTTCAAATAAGGAACCTACAATATTGTGTCACTAATTCTTGTGTATGATTGGTTCATTTATAGTCGAACAGAAGAAGAATATAGCAAAGTACATAAAACACCATTAGAAAATGTGATGTTTACATCAGACACAGGTATCTTTTCGCAACAGAATATGATGGTTCAAAACAAGCTGGTATAACTAATTGCCCTTTTTAAAAAGTAACAAATGTCATGTGAGTGTCCCTTTAAGGGAGGTTTTTGGCACATCACATGGCTTCAGTGATGTCATTGTGTGGGTGGAGCTGGGCTGTGGCTGTGTGAGAGTTTTACTTCCACTTTCAGTTTTGGCTGCTGTGGACTTAGACAGAGAACAGAATTGTCTTGGCCTGTCTCTCTCCATTTTCATTTTAAATATCTGTTCCAGTAAAAATAAACATTGATTATAGCTACCTGCTGTTTTGATAACTTAAAAGATATAGTTTGCTTTCCGGAAGGGTTTAAACCTGCTGGCAAGACAGGGTCAGAATCTCAGGGAAAGCCAGTCTCATTCAAGTGAGAATGCAGAGTGCTGGGCCACGACCGTGAAAGGGGTGTTTAGTTTATGGGGTTTTGTTTTTGAATTGGAACAGTTAAGGGGGAATTCATTAAGTTTTATACATAGATTACTGTAGCTGTGGAGTATCTTTATGTTCTTAATTGATACAAATTCTTGCTGTGTGATTATATAAATGTTAACTCAGTTCTTAGAATAGAGCTTTTTGATTAAAGGTCTGGGAAGACTGTGAATCACACCTCAAGTGAAGGCTCTTGTGCTCATCCTAGCCAAATTCTACATAAAGATTGTAGCTCAGGTGGACTTCATAATATACTTTGGAGTTGGAGGCGTCTCCGGTGGAGGGGCGGTATGATGGGTGTGGGGTGGGCAGGATTTGCAATGGTGGGGTGGGATGGGGAGGGTGGCCCACCGATGGACTTTAGGGGCAACTCCCTTAAAGAGTTACCCCCTTGGTCCACCGTGTCAGGGCCACATTTGTAAATACCTGCACCGATTCTCACCCACGTGAATTCCTGCCTGAAGGATCGGAGAATCACGCAGACATGGAGACAAATGGGTCTTAGTGATGGAGCACAAACCTCAATGCCACCGCCACCAGAGGGGGACTGGAGTGTCAGAACGGGGTTTTTTTTGCCCGACGCTGGATTTTCTGTCGCATCGAGAACTCCGCTCCCGGCGGAGGATAGCAGAGAGTCCAGCCCCATGCTTCAAACCATTATAAAAGCAGCATGTTAATAATGGGATTGCAGAGTACACTCAACGCCTAGTCATCTGGTTGCAGTTCACAATCTCGAAAGACTGCTGTTGTTAGTTTACGGACAGTTCCATATTGAAAGGCTTTGACAATTTTTCACTGTACTTTGACCTCATACCTTCTAGTTGTAGATGTTTTATGGATTTAAACTGGTAGGTTTAACTGCAGAACACCTGGGGCGTGATTCTCCGCTATCCGGTGGGCGGGCTGTACCGGCGCCTAGGAGTAGCGTGAACCACTCCGGCGTCGGGCCGCCCGGAAGGTGCGGAATCCTCCACACCTTCAGGGGCTAGGCCGGCACCGGTGAGGTTGGCGGCGCGCCAACCGGCGCCAAAGGGCCTCCGCGGCCGGCGCAAGTTGGCGCATGCGCAGGGAGGTTCTTCTCCGCGACGGCCATGGTGGACCATTACAGTGGCCGGCGCGGAGGGAAAGAGTGCGATCCCCCCGCGCCCCCCCCCCCCCGAGGACTCTGCAGGCCACCCGCAGAGCCAGGTCCCGCCGGTACGGACCTGGTGTAATATACGCCGGCAGGACTGGCGGAAAACGGATGGCCACTCGGCCCATCGCGGGGCGGAGAATCGCCGGGGGGGGGGGGGCGCTGCCAACGGCCCCCGTCCGGCGCGATTCTCACCCCCGCCGAAAAACCAGTGCCGGAGAATCCGGCAGCCAGCGTCGGGGTGGAATTCACGCCGCCCCCTGGCAGTTCTCCGGCCTGACGGGGGGTCGGAGAATCCCGCCCTTGATTTTTAATAGGATTGCAAAGTCAACTCTTTCAACTGCATTAGTGCCTTGCACCACAGTGCTGGCCATGGGGTTTCGTGGTTTGAAATCCAGCACGTATATGTACACTCCGGTAATTTAATTATTTTGTTAACAATGCAGAAATTCCCAGTGGTTGAAACACAAAGGCACTCATGCTGAACTGCTTGTGTCATTAGGTACATTAAGAGGAGGTAAAGTGAAGTGAAGCAGGTTTCCACTGCTCTTTAGCTGCAAAGTCGCAACAATGTGTTCTTTCTTCTTCATTTTTTGCTTATGGTTTAGTTTTGGGGTTTAATGATTGTCTCCCCATCATAAGGTCAGAAGTAGGGATGTTCAGTGGCTTTTGCCACTCAGTTGATGAAACAGTCCATGTCCATACGCCACAAGATCTGGATAACATTCAGGCTTGGGCTGATAGAAGGCAAGGAACACTCGCATGTGCCAGGCAATGACTGTACTCAACAAGAGAGAATCCAAACTATCTTCCCTTGACATCCAATGGCATTACCATCACTGAATCTTCCACTATCAACATCTTTAGGTCAGTTGACAAGAAACGGAACTGGACCGGCCACATAAATACTATTGCGACAAGAGCAGGTCAAAGGTTAGAGCTCTACACCATCCAGGACAGAACAGCCCACTTGATTGACACCAACCACTTTGCCGCACTGCAGCAACTCTTCAAAGCTCCTTGGACAGAACGTTTGAACATCAAAACCTCTAAGACCAAGAAGGATAAGAGCAGCAGATGCATGGGAACACACCACCTGCAAGTTCCCCTTCAACAGTGGTTAGCACTGTTGCTTCACAGCGCCAGGGTCCCAGGTTCAATTCCCGCTTGGGTCACTGTCTGTGCGGTGTCTGCACGTTCTCCCTGTGTCTGCGTGGGTTTCCTCCGGGTGCTCCAGTTTCCTCCTACAAGTCCCAAAAGACATGCTGTCAGGTGAATTGGACATTCTGAATTCTCCCTCTGTGTACCCGAACAGGCGCCGGAATGTGGCGACTAGAGGATTTTCATAGTAACTTCATTGCAGTGTTAATGTAAGCCTACTTGTGACAATAATAAAGATTATTATTATAAAAAATCACAGAGCATCCTGATTTGGAAATATATCATCGTTCCTTCACCATTGCTTGGTCAAAATCCTGGAACTCACTTCTTTTTTAAAAAAAAAATCTTTTTATTGGCATTTCTCATATTTATAAACAGTTGTATATATACACATCACATTTTTATCGCCTGCGCTAATTTCCTTTATTATATAGTGGTTTCGCTTGTCCTTCGTTTAACTGACCCGACATGCCTTCCATTGCCCTCTGGATCGGTCTATGGTTCCTCCCCCTTCCCGGTTCACCCCCCCCCCCCCCCCCCGCCCCCCCCAGCTTCGGCTGTGCTTTTCCTTTATTTTCCTGGTTTCCCTACCTTCCTTCATCTCCCCCCCTCCTCTCCCCCCCAAAGGGCGGGAAACCCCTGGGGACTATAAAGTAAAGCCCCCAAGTTCAAATCGTCCTTCTTGACAGGGCCACTCAACAACGCGAATCAACCCCTGAGCGTGAACTGCCCAGCTGCCGCACCAACCAAGTAAGTCTCCAGTCAACCCTCGCTACGAGATAGGCGCTCCTCGCTACCAGTCCATACGAGCTTTTGAATTCTGCAGACTCAGGACCTGAACGAAAGGCCATTTGTTCCCCTGACCTGGTGGGCCAATTCCGAAGCTAAGTATAGGCCTTTTAGTGATAGGAATAGTCTAGAAAGTAGAGTTATATGCATAAGTAGTGACTTACTGTAGATAATAAATGTGTTTTTATTTGAATGTTACTAATTGGTGTGTTGGGTTATTGATCAGTACTTGAACTTGAACCTCGTGGCGGTATCATAAAGATACCTGGCGACTCTAGAGCAAAGGTTAAACAAACAGAGCAAATTACGAATTAAGAGCCAACCAAAAGTTAGCAACACTGCCCAGTGGTAGTATTGTAGCTTTGGTAAGGCCAAGCCCCCTTTGACTTTCCTTCTTTGCAGTGTCTGTTTGGGAATTCTCGAGTTCTTACCCACAAACACAAACGCCATGATTAGACTATCTACGTTTTGGAAAAAGGCCTTGGGGATGAAGATCGGAATGGATCTAAACAGGAAGAGAAACCTTGGCAGTACATTCATCTTGATCGTCTGCACTCTCCCTGCCAGGGAGAGTGGGAGTGAGCCCCACCTTTGAAGGTCTCTTCTTACTTCCTCCACCAGGCTGGTCAGGTTCCACTTGTGGATCTGTGTCCAGTCTCTGGCTATCTGGATCCCCAGGTAACGGAATCTGTTCTGGGCTGTTTTGAACGGGAGCCCCTCCAGCTCTCTCCCTCCCCCGTTTGGGTTCACTGGGAATGCCTCGCTTTTGCCCAGGTTAAGTTTGTAGCCCGAGAAGGTTCCAAACTCTTTCAACATTTGCAGTATTGCTTTCAGTACCTCCTGTGGCTTCGAGACATAGAGGAGCAGGTCATCTGCATAGAGTGAGACTCTGTGCTCTCTGTCTCCTCTCCGGATTCCCTTCCAGCTTTTCGCGTCCCGCAGGGCTATCGCCAGGGGTTTGATGGCTAGCGCGAACAAGAGTGGGGACAGGGGGCAGCCCTGTCTTGTTCCTCTCTGCAGCTGGAAGTATTTAGAGCTGGTAGTGTTAGTTCGGACGCTCGCTTTGGGAGCGTTGTACAGGAGCCTCACCCAGGCGGTGAACCCTGCTCCGAGCCCAAACCGTTCCAGTACCTCGAGGAGGTAGCTCCATTCGACTCTGTCAAAGGCCTTTTCTGCGTCCAGGGAGACGATCACCTCTGGTGTTCTCTCCCGGTGGCGGGGGGGGGGGGGGGGGGGGGGGGGGGGGGTCATCATTACGTTCAGCAGCCGCCTGATGTTCGCTGTGAGCTGCCTACCCTTGACAAAGCCGGTTTGGTCCTCTGCGACCACCTCTGGTACACAGCCCTCCAGCCTTTTGGCCAGGACCTTTGCGAGTATTTTCCCATCCACGTTCAGCAGCGAAATGGGTCTGTATGATTCGCATTCCGTCAGGTCTTTATCTTTTTTGGGTGTCAGTGAAATTGTGGCCTGCGCTAGCGTGGGGGGGCAGGGTGCCCCTTGCCAGTGAGTCCGCGAACATGTCCCTTAGGTGTGGGCCCAGGACTGGTGCAAATTTTTTGTAGAAGTCCGTCGGGAACCCATCAGGTCCCGGTGCCTTCCCCGCCTGCATGGAGCTGATGCTCTCCATGATTTCTCCCAGGTCTATTGGTGCTTCCAGCTCCGCCCGTCTGTCTTCCCCCCACCACTGGTAGTTCCAGTCCGTCTCGGAACAATTTCATCCCCGCGTCCCCGTTGGGGGGTTCAGAGGTGTACAAACCCTGGTAGAAGGTCGCAAATGCCCGATTGACCTCCTTTGGCTCTGTTACCAGTCTGCCTCTGCTATCCTTTACCTGCGCTATTTCCCTTGTGGCTGCCTGCTTTCTCAGCTGGTGAGCCAATAGGCGGCCAGCCTTGTCTCCGTGTTCGTAGAAGATCCCCCGTGTCTGACGGAGTTGGTACACTGCTTTCCTAGTGGATAGCAGGTTAAAGTCCATTTGCAGCTTTTTCCTCTCTGCCAGCATCCCTATGGTCGGGGCCTCGGAGTATTTTCTGTCGACTTCCAGGATGGAGTCGACCAGTTGTTGCCTGGCCACCCTCTCTTCCCTATCTCTGCTTTCCGTGTAGGTTATGATCTCTCCTCTAATCACAGCCTTCAGTGCCTCCCAGAACGTGGAGGGTGAGACCGCCCCGTTTTAGTTGTTACTCACGTAACAACCTATGGCCCGCAATGTTTTCTGACAGAAGGCCTTGTCGGCCAGTAGGTCCGTGTCCAGCCTCCATGTGGGGTGCTAGGTACGGCCTGTCTCCAACCTCACATCCATGTAGTGTGGAGCGTGGTCAGAGATAACGATCGCGGAGTAGTCCGTTTCCGTGATCCCTGGAAGCACCGATTTCCCCACTTCAAAGAAGTCGATACGGGTGTATACCTTGTGTACTTGTGAGAAGTATGAAAATTCCTTCTCTCCCGGTTGCAGGAACCTCCATGGGTCCACCGCCCCCATCTGCTCCATAAATGCTCCTAGTTCCCTAGCCATGCCGGTCTTTTTCCATGCTCTGGGGTTTGATCGGTCGGTCAGTGGGTCCTGTACACTGTTGAAGTCGCCCCCCATGATCAGTCGATGTGTGTCAAGGTTGGGGATTTCTGCCATGGTCTGCTTTATGAATTCTGTGTCGTCCCAGTTGGGAGCGTACACATTTACCAGTACGACCGGTGTCCCTTCCAGGACACCGCTGACCATGACGTACCGTCCCCCTGGGTCCGTAACTGTCTTGGTTTCCGTAAACCTCGTCCTCTGACTAATTAATATTGCTACTCCTCTAGCCCTCGTCCCGTAGCATGAGTGGTATGTCTGTCCCACCCAGCCTTTCCTTACCAGCCGTCGGTCCTTCTCCCTCAGGTGCGTCTCTTATAGGTAGATTATGTCTGCTTTCAGGCTTCTTAGGTGGATGAAGACTCTGGATCTTTTGACCGGGCCGTTGAGTCCCTTTACGTTCCAGGTAACAATCCTGGTGTGGGGTTTTTGCACCCCCCCCCGTCCTGCAGGGTCACCCATACTTACCTTGTGGATGCGCCCCTGCCCTCCGGGGTTTTCCTTCGTTAGGGGGCCGTACAAAATGGCCACGGTCACGGCTCTCACCACGAGGTCGGGCCCCAGGGCTCCGGGGTTTCCTTTTGTCCAGGGGGTACCCACCATGGCCGCCAGCTGTGTGTACGCCATGTGGCTGCGCCCCTACACTCCAGGGTCTCCCTTCGCCCTGAAGCCCTCCCGAGTGGCTGTTTGTGGCACCGGCTTGGTTCCTCGCCCCGCTCCATGCCTGCCGAGGCCCGTGTTCGTGCTGCTTATCTATGTCACCCTCCTGTGTTCTTCCCCCCTTCTGCCTGCCCCCCCCTTCTCTTTGTGCCAGGCGCTCCCTCTCCCCTGAGAAGCACGCCGCGGCCCTCCTTTCTTCCTGCCCTCCCGTGTTAGCCCTCCTCGCTAGCACGTTGGCCCCCCTTCCAGCACTTGCCCTGTTCTGGTCCTGTTTTACCTTCCTTTTGCTAGCCCTTGTCTCACCCTCCTGTCCGCCTTTTTCACCCTCATTCACATTGCTTCGCTCCCCCCCATTGCATTGAGAGGTGGAACGAGCCGGGAACGAGTCAGCACAGTCCCGCACAGTGCACCAAACACCTGTGTACAGTCCGTGATCGTATTGTCTCTGTTTGCGGTTTGCCCGCTGCTCTTTGTTCCGATTCTTCCTTTCTTTTCCAACCCCGTCGCTTTCATGATGGCCGTTGTGGCTGTCCCTCCCCCAGTTTGTTCGCTCTAACCAACTCCTCCGCTGCCGCTGGGGTGTTAAAAAACAGCTCCTTCCCCTCAAATGTTACCCAGAGTTTGGCCGGGAATAATATCCCAAATTTCACATTACTTTTGTAGAGTGCTGATTTGGCCCTGTTGAATTCAGCCCTTCTTTTGGCCAGGTCCGCCCCAATGTCCTGGTACACTCTTATGATCTTCCCTTCCCACGTGCTCGCTTTCGTCTGCCTTTAGGATTTTTTTCCCTGTCTTGGAACCTGTGCAGCTTCACGATAATCGCTCTGGGCTTTGGGCCTGGGTCGGAGCGACCTGTGCGCCCTGTCGATTTCTGGGGGGTTTGGAAACTTCTCCCTTCCCACTAGCTTGCCCAGCATTTGGGTGAAGTAGCCTGTTGGGTCTTTGCCCTCCATCCCCTCTGGCAGACCCACTATTTTAACATTGTGCCATCTGGACCTATTTTCCTGGTCCTCAGGGTCGTTACCAGCCTTTTCACCTCGGTTTCCTGAGTTACCATCCTGTCGCTCTGGTCCGAGGCGGCCCTCTCCAACTCCTGAATCGTTTTCTCCTGCACCTCCATCTTCCTTTCCAGGCCGTAGATGGTTGGCTACATTTTTTCTGTTGTCTCCACCAGCATCTCCTTCATCATTGTTTGGAGCTCCATCCTGAGTGCCTCCCTCATGGCGTTTATCTCCGTTTTTATCTCCTCCTTTATGGCGTTTATTTCCGTTTTCAGCACGCTTCTCCATTCCTCCCCCTGTGTGGGGGGGCGGGGGGGGGGATGGTCGCTGCGTCCTGTTCCTGCCCAGCTGCTCGGCTCACCAGCTTTTACGCTTCCTGATTCGCCTGAACCTCCGCCTCGCCCCGTGGGGTCGTCTGCCTGCGCGGCCGCAGCTCCTGCTTTTTTCCTTCGCCTTCATTGCTGTTCCTTCTTACATCGCGCCGTCCCCTCAATTTATTATTTGGAGGCATATTTCTGTCTGTGACTTCTTTTTAAAAACGATTTTTATAAAAAGGGATTTTTTTTTTTTGGAAAGTTTTTTTTCCCCTATTTAAAAAAAAAAATTTGCAGGAGAGCAACAAGGAAGGTTGAATGAAGAAATTCTTATTTTGTCCTTGTGATCCTCTCCGTGCTCTGACTTTCAGGCCGTTTCTGAGCGATCCCCACTCCTCCTCCACGTGCAGCACACCGGGACCAGTCTCTCCTTTATTTTTCCTCTCCCACTCCAGCTCCGTGGATCGGAGCTTTGGCGGCTGGGCAGGGCCGAATTCGCGGGGCCTAAGGAATTTTTTTTTGTTGTAAATTCCCCGGGAAAACCCCCCAAAAAAGCCGTGATTTCGTGGTTGTGCGGGAGAGTCTTTGCTGCGGCCGCTCCGTTCGCGATCGCCACCGGATCGGAACTCCCTTCCTAACAGGAGTCCAGCAGAGGGCAGTAGAGCGGAGATGCTGATTGGCTGTTGCAAGGGAAATTTGCATACCTCCGTTGTGGTCACCCGAACTTGAAGGTGGTTTGTGGAGGAGCTGTTGTCAAGTGACACTTAAACCCGAAACACTTCTTCAGTGTTTCCCTCCCTACCCCCTACTCTAATAAAAAAAAAACAACCGCTGTAAAGATCAAGAGGAAGGCTCGAGGGCAGGTAGAAGTAGAAAGAAGTCGAACCGTGACGTCACAGCCTGCAGGTAAGGGATTGGCTGGTGACTGGTAAGTAGTTTTTCTTTTATTTTCCCTCAGGTGTTATCGTGCAGGGCGCAGAGGTTGCTGAGTGAGTGCATGCTGAGAAGGGGAGTGAATAACAGGTAAGCTCTTTCTTTCTTTTTCTTTTTTTTTATCTAGAGGGGATGGCAGGGAAGGTAGTGCAATGTTCCTCCTGCAGAATGTTTGAGGGAGAGACGCCATCAGTGTCCCTGCTGATTTCATCTGTGGCAAGTGCACCCATCTCCAGCTCCTCAGAAACCGCGTTCGGGAACTGGAGCTGGATGAACTTCGGATCATTCGGGAGGCAGAGGTGGTCATAGATAGAAGCGTCAGGGATGTAGTTACTCCAAAGAATAAAGCTAGATGGGTGACGGTGAGAGGGGCTGGGAGGAAGCAGTCAGTACAGGGATCCCCTGTGGTCGTTCCCCTTAGTAACAAGTATACCGCTTTGGATACTGTTGGGGGGGACGACTTACCAGGGGTTAGCCATGGGGTGCAGGTCTCTGGCACAGAGTCTGTCCCTGTTGCTCAGAAGGGAAGGGGGGAGAGGAGTAGAGCATTAGTCATTGGAGACTCCATAGTTAGGGGGATAGATAGGAGATTCTGTGGGAACGAGAGAGACTCGCGGTGGGTGTGTTGCCTCCCAGGTGCCAGGGTGCGTGATGTCTTGGATCATGTTTTCAGGATCCACATAGGTACCAACGACATAGGTAGGAAAAGGGATAGGGATGTAAGGCAGGAAATCAGGGAGCTAGGGTGGAAACTTAGATCTAGGACAAACAGAGTTATTATCTCTGGATTGGTACTCATGCCACGTGATAGCGAGATGAGGAATAGGGAAAGAGAGGAGTTGAACACGTGGCTACAGGGATGGTGCAGGAGGGAGGGTTTCATATTTCTGAATAATTGGGGCTCATTCTGGGGTCGGTGGGACCTCTACAAATGGGATGGTCTACACCTGGACCAGAGGGGTACCAATATCCTGGGGGGGAAATTTGCTAATGCTCTTCAGGAGGGTTTAAACTACTTCAGCAGGGGCTTGGGAACCTGAATTGTATCTCCAGTATACAGGAGGTTGAGAGTAGTGAGGTCATGAGTAAGGTTTCAAAGTTGCAGGAGTGTACCGGCAGGCAGGAAGGTGGTTTAAAGTGTGTCTTCTTCAATGTCAGGAGCATCCGGAATAAGGTGGGTGAACTTGCGGCATGGGTTGGTACCTGGGACTTCGATGTTGTGGCCATTTCGGAGACATGGATAGAGCAGGGACAGGAATGGTTGTTGCAGGTGCCGGGGTTTAGATATTTCAATAAGCTCAGGGAAGGTGGTAAAAGAGGGGAAGGGGTGGCATTGTTAGTCAAGGACAGTATTACGGTGGCAGAAAGGACGTTTGATGAGGATTCGTCTACTGAGGTAGTATGGGCTGAGGTTAGAAACAGGAAAGGAGAGGTCACCCTGTTAGGGGTTTTCTATAGGCGTCCGGAAAGTTCCAGAGATGTAGAGGAAAGGATTGCAAAGATGATTCTGGATAGGAGTGAAAGCAACAAGGTAGTTGTTATGGGGGACTTTAACTTTCCAAATATTGACTGGAAACGCTATAGTTCGAACACTTTAGATGGGTCTGTTTTTGTCCAATGTGTGCAGGAGGGTTTCCTGCACAGTATGTAGATAGGCCAACGAGAGGCGAGGTCATATTGGATTTGGTACTGGGTAATGAACCAGGACAGGTGTTAGATTTGGAGGTAGGTGAGCACTTTGGTGATAGTGACCACAATTCGATTACGTTTGCTTTAGTGATGGAAAGGGATAGGTATATACCGCAGGGCAAGAGTTATATCCGGTGGAAAGGCAATTATGATGCGATGAGGCAAGACTTAGGATGCATCGGATGGAGAGGAAACCTGCAGGGGATGGGCACAACGGAAATGTGGAGTTTGTTCAAGGAACAGCTACTGCGTGTCCTTGATAAGTATGTACCTGTCAGGCAGAGAGGAAGTGGTCGAGCAAGGGAACCGTGGTTTACTAAGGCAATCGAAACACTTGTCAAGAGGAAGAAGGAGGCTTATGTAAAGATGAGACATGAAGGTTCAGTTAGGGCGCTCGAGAGTTACAAGTTAGCTAGGAAGGACCTAAAGAGAGAGCTAAGAAGAGCCAGGAGGGGACATGAGAAGTCTTTGGCAGGTAGGATCAAGGATAACCCTAAAGCTTTCTATAGATATGTCAGGAATAAAAGAATGACTAGGGTAAGAGTAGGACCAGTCAAGGACAGTAGTGGGAAGTTGTGCTTGGAGTCCGAGGAGATAGGAGAGGTGCTAAATGAATATTTTTCGTCAGTATTCACACAGGAAAAAGACAATGTTGTCGAGGAGAATACTGAGATTCAGGCTACTAGACTAGAAGGGCTTGAGGTTCATAAGGAGGAGGTGTTAACAATTCTGGAAAGTGAGAAAATAGATAAGTCCCCTGGGCCGGATGGGATTTATCCTAGGATTCTCTGGGAAGCTAGGGAGGAGATTGCTGAGCCTTTGGCTTTGATCTTTAAGTCATCTTTGTCTACAGGAATAGTGCCAGAAGACTGGAGGATAGCAAATGTTGTCCCCTTGTTCAAGAAGGGGATTAGAGACAACCCCGGTAACTATAGACCAGTGAGCCTTACTTCTGTTGTGGGCAAAATCTTGGAAAGGTTTATCAGAGATAGGGTGTATAATCATCTGGAAAGGAATAATTTGATTAGACATAGTCAACACGGTTTTGTGAAGGGTAGGTTGTGCCTCACAAACCTTATTGAGTTCTTTGAGAAGGTGACCAAACAGGTGGATGAGGGTAAAGCACTTGATGTGGTGTATATGGATTTCAGTAAAGCATTTGATAAGGTTCCCAGGCTACTGCAGAAAATACGGAAGCATGGGATTCAGGGAGATTTAGCAGTTTGGATCAGAAATTGGCTAGCTGGAAGAAGACAAAGGGTGGTGGTTGATGGGAAGTGTTCAGACTGGAGGCCAGTTACGAGTGGTGTACCACAAGGATCTGTTTTGGGGCCACTGCTGTTTGTCATTTTTATAAATGACCTGGAGGATGGCGTAGAAGGATGGATGAGTAAATTTGCAGATGACACTAAAGTCGGTGGAGTTGTGGACAGTGCGGAAGGATGTTACAAGCAACAGAGAGACATAGATAAGCTGCAGCGCTGGGCTGAGAGGTGGCAAATGGAGTTTAATGCAGAAAAGTGTGAGGAGATTCATTTTGGAAGGAATAACAGGAAGACAGAATATTGGGCTAATGGTAAGATTCTTGGCAGTGTGGATGAGCAGAGAGATCTCGGTGTCCATGTACATAGATTCCTGAAAGTTACCACTCAGGTAGAGAGGGTTGTTAAGAAGGCGTACGGTGTGTTAGCTTTTATTGGTAGAGGGATTGAGTTTCGGAGCCATGAGGTCATGTTGCAGCTGTACAAAACTCTGGTGCGGCCGCATTTGGAGTATTGCGTGCAATTCTGGTCGCCGCATTATTGGAAGGATGTGGAAGCATTGGAAAGGGTGCAGAGGAGATTTACCATAATGTTGCCTGGTATGGAGGGACGATCTTATGAGGAAAGGCTGAGGGACTTGAGGCTGTTTTCGTTAGAGAGAAGAAAGTTAAGAGGTGACTTAATTGAGGCATACAAGATGATCAGAGGATTGGATAGGATGGACAATGAGAGCCTTCTCCCTCGGATGGTGATGTCTGGCACGAGGGTACATAGCTTTAAATTGAGGGGAGATAGATATAGGACAGATGTCAGAGGTAGTTTCTTTACTCAGAGAGTAGTAAGGGCGTGGAATGCCCTGCCTGCAACAGTAGTGGACTCGCCAACACTAAGGCCATTCACATGGTCATTGGATAGACATATGGACGATAAGGGAATAGTGTAGATGGGCTTTAGAGTGGTTTCACAGGTCGGCGCAACATCGAGGGCCGAAGGGCCTGTACTGCGCTGTAATGTTCTATGTTCTCTGTTATATAACAGTGCTGTGGGTGTAGCTGTGCCACATGGATTGCCGCAGTTCAAGTAGGTGGCTCATCCCATCTTCTCAAGGATAATTATGAATGGGCAACAAACACTGGCCGAGCCAATGACTCCCACGTCCTGTGAAAGAATAAAATAAAAGTAATTTGGTGTTTGTCGCTGGAAGTGGCATGTGATTAAAGAAGAAATAAGCTGCTCCTTATTTCTAGAGCTGTAACTTCTAAACCTTGCTGAAGTAATCATAGAATTTACAGTGCAGAAGGAGGCCATTCGGCCCATCGAGTCTGCACCAGCTCTTGGAAAGAGCACCCTACCCAAGGTCAACACCTCCACCCTATCCCCACAACCCAGTAACCCCACCCAACACTAAGGGCAATTTTGGACACTAAGGGCAATTTAACATGGCCAATCCACCTAACATGCACATCTTTGGACTGTGGGAGGAAACCGGAGCACCCGGAGGAAACCCATGCACACACGGGGAGGATGTGCAGACTCTGCACAGACAGTGACCCAAGCCGGAATCGAACCTGGGACCCTGGAGCTATGAAGCAATTGTGCTATCCACAATGCTACCGTGCTGCCTTGTGAATATTTAGTGAGTGTGGTAGTCACCACTGATGTATAAATATGTGTGCTCCCATTACAGCAGCCATTTCATCAGCTGCTGTAGTGGGCCACACATCTCAGTGTAATAAAGCCTCGATTACATCCTACTCTCATCTTTGTGTAATTGATCGTGCATCAATTTATTGCACTGAGTTTTTCAGAAGATGGACCTCCGCATCAAGCCGGATCGCCTGCAGCTGCATCCTCAAGCAGACAACGCCAAAAAGGACTCTGAACATTGGCTAGCCTGTTTTGAAGTGTACATCGGGTCTGCGCCAGACAAAATTCCAGAAGCTCCAGATCCTTTACATGCGGCTGAGCTCCAACGTCTTTCCACTTGTCCAGGACGCGCCGAACCACGCAGAGGCCATGGCGCTACTGAAGGAAAACTACGCTCAGCGGACTAGCACACTCAACGCCAGGCACCTCCTCTCCACGCGGCGTCAACTTCCTGGTGAGTCGGTGGAAGATTTCTGGCGCGCCCTGCTCCCCCTAGTTAGAGACTGTGACTGTCAGGCCGTTTCGGCCACGGAACACTCGAATTTGCGAATGAGAGACGCATTTTTTACGGGCATGGGGTCTGACTACATCCGCCAGCGCCTCTTAGAGGGGGCCACGCTCGACCCGCGGTGACCAAAAAACTAGCACTTTCACTTACGGTCGCACCACGCAACATTCAGGCCTATGCCCCCGACCGCGGCCCACCCCACCTGTGCATCGTGGATTCTGCAGATGGCCGCCCCATCGTGGACCCCATCAGCGACCGCCCTCAGCCAATCCCACGCCTGTGCCGCGCGGCAGCCAACCAACCCCGAGGGGCCCAAATGCTTCTTCTGTGGGCAGTCAAAACACCCCCGACAGCGTTGCCCGGTGCGGAGCGCCCTCTGCAAGGCCTGTGGCAAGAAGGGACATTTCGCTGCAGTGTACCAGGCCCGCTCAATCGCCGCTATTGTCCCGGTTCTCCCCACGTGCAGCCAGTGGGTGCCGCCATCTTCTACTCCGAGGACCACGTGCGGTCAGTGGACACCGCCACCTTGCTCGACTCGCAACACGTGCGGCCTGTGGGCGCCGCCACCATGTTCCTCCCAGGACCAACGGGCGCCGCCATCTTGCTCTCCCCATGACATGTGCGGCCTGTGGGCGCCACCATCTTACCCGACTCAGGACCCATGCCCGTTGGGCACCTCATCCGGCCGCTCATCGCCTGCAACCGCCAACGACCAGCCGCGTCTCGTCTCGGTCACGATTGACCAGTCTCAACCACACAACCTCGCGACTGAGGCCTCGCGACCCTTAAGGTCAACCCGCCTTCCCTTTTTGCAAACCTAACCCCGGATTGCAAACCCATCGCCACCAGGAGCAGACAGTACAGCGCCCAGGACAGGACCTTCATCAGTTCTGAAGTCCAGCGGCTGCTTCGGGAAGGCATCACCAAGGCCAGCAACAGCCCCTGGAGAGCCCAAGTGGTAGTGGTCAAAACTGGGGAGAGAAACAGGACGGTCGTTGACTACAGTCAGACCATCAATCGGTACACACAGCTCGATGCGTACCCCCTCCCAGGCATATCTGATATAGTCAATCAGATTGCACAGTACTGGGTCTTCTCGACAGTAGACCTGAAATCTGCCTACCACTAGCTCCCCATCCGCAAGGCGGACCGCCCAAACACTGTGTTCGAGGCAGATGGCCGCCTTTACCACTTTCTTAGGGTTCCCTTCGGCGTCACCAACGGGGTCTCGGTCTTCCAATGGGAGATGGACCGAATGGTTAACCGGTATGGGCTGCGGGCCACTTTCCCGTTCCTGGATAACGTCACCATCTGCGGCCACGATCAGCAGGACCATGACACCAACCTTGCCAAATTTCTCCACATCGCCACTCTCCTCAACCTCACGTATAACAAAGAGAAGTGCGTGTTCAGCACGAACCGTTTAGCCATCCTCGGCTATGTTGTCCAGAACGGAGTTCTGGGACCCGAACCCAATCGCATGCGCCCCCTCATGGAGCTCCCCCTCCCCCACTGCCCCAAGGCCCTCAAACGTTGCCTGGGGTTCTTTTCGTATTACGCCCAGTGGGTCCCAAACTATGAGGACAAAGCCCGCCCACTCATTCAATCCACTGTTTTTCCTCTGACAGCCGAGGCTCACCAGTCCTTTAACCGTATCAAGGCCGACATCGCCAAGGCCGCGATGCACACGGTCGACGAGACGCTCCCCTTCCAAGTCGAGAGCGATGCATCAGACATCGCTCTGGCCGCCACCCTCAACCAGGCAGGCAGGCACGTGGCATTCTTTTCCCACACCCTCCATGCCTCCGAAAATCGGCACTCCTCCGTCGAAAAAGAGGCACAAGCCATCGTTGAAACTGTGCGGCATTGGAGGCATTACCTGGTCGGCAGGAGATTCACTCTCCTCAGTGACCAACGATCGGTTGCCTTCATGTTTAATAACACACAGTGGAGCAAGATCAAAAACGATAAAATCTTGAAGTGGAGGATCGAGCTCTCCACCTACAATTATGAGATTTTATATCGCCCCGGTAAGCTCAACGAGCCCCCCGATGCCCTATCCCAAGGTACATGTGCCAGCGCACAAGTGGACCAACTCCGGACCCTACACGACAACCTCTGAAACCCAGGGGTCACACGTTTTACTATTGCGAAAGGACGCAAAGACCCAAACTGTTAATCTCAGCCTTTTTTATGCTGCTGTGTCATCTGTAATCCCTTGGATATTCAGGAACTTCTAAAAATATTACTTTGTCCATATGAAATGAGATAAAATTACTGGTGTGGACAATCAAGATATTGGTGACTTGTTTTTAACATCTATTGATCAGTTTATATTGCTGATTTACTCAGCAACAGCCTGAAGTATCATGAAGTATAACATTACAGTGCTTGATAGCCTAGGCCTCTGGAGGATTTGGTCCAGAGGCCACCTTGGAGAATGTAGCACATGATTCTTACGGACTTCAATCTGATTTGCTGACTCGACAAGCTCTGGTACTCTGTCAAATCAAGGCCTATGTGCCTCTGCCTATAGATACCACCAAGATTACCTTTGGTGCACCTCCCCACAAATCTCTCAACTGCTACATTCAGGTGACCTTTCACATTCATCAAAATAAATCGACAATCTGCCTTAGTGTCTAATTTCCATTTAGTGCCTAGCAAAGAGAAGACAGTTTAGTACATCTTTAAATGACTGCGGTTATGATATCTGTATACATCACCGGAAGGAAATGATGCAATGCATCCTGTGATTCTGAATTAGTCACAATTTGTTCTGAGGAAGGTACCAACTCTGACATGTGTACATAGTCCGACCAGCTTCATAGAATCATAGAATCCCTACAGTGCAGAAGAAGGCCATTCAGCCCATCGAGTCTGCACCGACCCTTCAATGGAGCACCCTACCTAGGCCCAATCTCCTGCCCTATCCCCATAACGCCACCCAACCTTTGGACACTTAGGGACAATTTATCATGGGCAATCCACCTAACCTACATATGTTTGGACTGTGTGAGAAAACTGGAGCACCCGGAGGAAACCCACACAGACACGGGGAGAATATGGAAACTCCATACAGACAGGCAATCACCCGAGGTCGGAATCAATTGCGGGTTCCTTGCGCTGTGAGGCAGCAGTGCTAACCACTGAGCCACCGTGCCGCCCCTCAATCCAGATGCAGTTGGGCAGGACAAACAAGGTAAAGGAATACGTGGTGAACGGGAGGACTCTGGGAAACACCTAGGATCAGAGGGATCTTGGTGTGTATGTGCACTGGTCCCTTAAAGTAGCAGGGCAGGTGGATAAGGTGGTTAAGAAGGCATATGGTATACTGAGGCATAGAGTTTAAGAGCGGGGAGGTCATGCTGGAACTGTATAAAACATTGGTTAGGCAACAGTTAGAGTATTGTGTGCAGTTTTGGAATCCACATTAGAGGAGGGATGTGACAGAACTGGAAAGGGTGCAGAGGGGATTTACCAGGATGTAGAGTTTTAGTTATGAAGCGAGATTGGATAGACTTGGATTGTTTTCATTGGAGCAGAAGAGACTGAGGAGGGGACATGATTCTGATGCATAACATTATGAGGCATAGATTGAGTAGACAGGAAGAAACCTTTTCCCTTGGTGAAGATATCAATGACCAGGGGGCATAGATTTAAGGTAACGGGCAGGAGGTTTATAGTGAATGTGAGGAAATGTTTTTTTTACCCAAAGGGTGATGGGAGTTTGGAATTCGCTGCCTGAAAGGCTGGTGGAAGGAGAGACCCTTGTAACATTTAAGTACTATTGAGATGTGCACCGTCAAACTGCCCACTCGCTGATGTGTTGGGTAGGCTGGGTCGATGTGGACTGCACTGAATGCAGTGTAGCGAGAGACAGACCACCAACACTTGATAAGATGCAACACGATTTTATTTAACATCTAAACTATTATACATGTTCAACTGTGGGTTGACACTATGTTGACTTGACTGGAGACCTGATACTCGCCTAACCAGACTTACTAGCTACCACATGGTGTTTGCACTGGCCAGCTCACGAACTCTGACTGTCTCAGAGGCTGGGTCCCGAGAGAGCGGGAAAACTGGTGCCCTCTGGCTTTATAGTGGTTGTGTCCCGTCTGGGAATTGGCTGCTCTGTTCTGTGTGCTTACTGGTCATCCTGTGTGTCAATCACTGCCTGTCTGCACTCCATTATATACATAGATGTATATTATGACAGTCGCGGACATGGAGCACAGGGAGTGGGCCATCGCCGTCTGGGGCTGCACGACATCACGCTGCGACTGTGCCACAACAGCTAGTGACTGGGCCACCTCCCTCTGGATGGGCCATTTCCCTCTGTACTGGGCCACCCCCCCAATACCTGCGCAATGCCGGCCAGCGACTGGACAATGCCGTCGACGTTCCCAGCCATGGCCTGCTGTGAGTGGGTCACGCTGAGGAGTGCCGCTGCAATGTCCAGGTGGCTCTGGCACATAGCTGCCTGTGAGAGGGCAACCCTGTCCTGGGCCTCAGCCACCGCCTGCACAGAATGCCCCAGGCCTTGGGCATAGCCGGAACCGCCGCCCCCTATGTCTATACCACGGACGCCACCCATGCGGTGTCAGCCAAGATGGCATGCATGACTGGCACGACTCCCTGCTCCTGCACACGGATGGACTCCTCCACCTGTGCCTGCAGGTGCTGGATGTCAGCCGTCATCCCCTCTTGTAGTTCCTGGGCCTCTGACTGCACTTGAACTGTGGCTGGGACAGGATGTTCCAGAAGTCCGGGCCCCATCTGGACGGCAGCTGGTTCCTGTGTCCGGGCTGCCCTCTGACCTTCCGGCCCCTCGGCTGCTCCTACCTCCACCCGCTGTACCAGAACGGCTGTGTCGTGCGCACCAGATAGTGACCCAGGAGCATCCTCACTAATGTGCCCAACCGAGGTGTTAGTCTCTGGGATGGTTGAGGGTGTTGGAGATAGCAGTGACGGAACGTCCGCGTCCACCCCCGACCCGAGCTTCGGGGTATCAATGTTCGGCTGTCTGGGGGGTACCGGCTCTGGCACTGGTAGGGGGTTGGGGACTCCGGATTAACCAGCCCCATCTCTGGCAGGTCCTGTAAGACACAAGACGACATGTATGATTAGACAATGGGCTGGGGGGCTGCGCGGGGGGAGGGGAATTGAGGGGGGTGAAGGGTGAGGGAGTGTGTGATCTGAGGGGGGTGAGGGGGTGCGGGTTGAGGGAGGTGGGGAAGTGAGGGAGGAGGGTGGTCTGGGGGAGGTTGTCCACACATCTGTCATGGGGATCCGCAACTAATCAGGGTCCCACTTCCTCGCCCGCCGCCGAACTCCACCTCGGTGACCTCCCTTTCCTCCGGGCCGCCGACCATGTCCAGTTGCCTCTGCTCGGGCATGGAGAGGAGCCGCAGGTTTAGTGGTCCCCCTCCGGCCTTCTCCCACTCCCGGCGGTTGTGCACGGCCTTTTCCTGACGGGGGGGGGGGCAACACACACACAACAACAGCGCTAGATGGTCCGATTCATGCAGCCCAGGGTTGGGTAGATGGTGGCCTCAGTGACCAGGGCACCCGGCCATGTCGGAGGCATGGGTGCTGGCTTCGGCCGTCCTCCGGGGAGGAGGGGCCGGGTTACGGGTGTGCGTGTGTTGGGGGGGGGAGGCGAGGTTACAACTCACCCTGGCCGCCCTGAGGACGTTGTGGTGTTTCATCCGGCACTGCACGCCAGTCCGGACGATGTTGCCCACGGCGATGACCGCCTCTGCCACCTGCGCCCTGGTACGATGAACAGCGGCACCTGCCGCCCTTCCTCCCGGGCCGGGGCATAGGGTCAATCTTCTCTCCTCCACGGCATGCAGGAGCATGTCCAGCTCAGGGTGCCTGAACCGTGACGCTGCTCTCCTTCCAGCCATCTTGTTGGCTGGGACGGTGTGTGGGAGAGGAAGGACCGTTTAAGTGCGGCTGCGACGTGCGAGCCTCGTGTGCGCCAATCATGGACCCGGCTAATCCGGCACCGTTTTCCATGCAATTGATTGCGTTCCACATGGCGATGGAGCGAGCCCATTTAATGTAGCTGAATCGGTGCAGCTGTTGCGCCGTCCTTTCTGTCATAAAATGGCGCTGTTTCCATGCCGCCGTCAGCACTTAGTCTCAATAGCGGAGAATCCAGCCCGTCTCAGAAACGGGGAATCCCACCAATTATCTATTTCTTCTGGTCCGTTCCTAGTCGGCAGTTTTCGTCTTGTAAACTGTTGTATCTTTAGACGAACAGTACAAAAGAAATAGGATTGCAGATCGATGTGGGTTTTCTGCAAGAATAACAATGGTTTGTTGAATAGGTCTTCACTGTACAATGTTTGGTAGTAGACTCCCCAAAAGCCCATGATGTCACGTAACTCCAATCTTAAAAAGATATTGCACACAACTACAATAACCCACACATTTAAGAACAATGTACATACTATAAATAGTGTAAATAACCAGTTTTGACTAAATGCCCTGACATGCATGTGTCTGTCCCTTCTCAGAGGCCCAGTCTAGCACTTTCTACAGCAACATAGAGAAGCTCATGCTACTTACAGGAAAAATTTAAACTAAGGACCATAATTGCATGGTAGTCACTATTAAACCCAATCACGAATTCAGGAGAAACCTGTTTACCCAAAGTGGGTATCATGAGGAGTAGATGAGATGACAGGCATCATGCATCTAAAGAGGAGCTTGATAACCACATGAAGGAGAATGTTATTGAAGAGAATATGGCTGTGAAGAGGTGTGGGAAGAGCCATAAACACTAATAGCATAAACACTGGCATAGAGCAGCTGGGTCGAATAACCTTTCTTTGTACTAAACGTACGCATATTCTATGTGTACATTCCATATATTGCAATGTCAAATAAATCCTGTAGCAGCATCAATCACTAATGGCCAAACTCCTAATTATAGTTATTTCATTAATAGACAAGGGATCAGCACTGTTAAAATAGGTCTAGTTTGAAAATCTGGGCTTGTGTCTATCTAAGTGCATGCTGAAATAAGCTGAAAGCACATAGCTTTTGCTAAGTAGTTAATTCAGTTTGTCTATAATATATGTTTGATTATTTTACCCTCTAACATCTTGATGATCTGTCTACTCCTGTGCGGTGACAATTGCTTTAACCTTTACACAGCAGCTTAGCAGTGTGCAATTTTCCATATGATAAGACAACCCTTGGGTACTACAGATACTTTCCAGCCAGTGATTTATAGCAATTTGGTATTAATTGTCAGCCCGGGGCTATACATGCTGGAGTACATAGAGAAAGGCTTTTGGTTCATAATAGCTCAGTCTGTTGCACAGAAACTACTGCCAAGTCATAAACTCAAGAATAAGTGTGGGGGAATGGCTAAAGCTGACAGGACTGTTGACAGAATAATTATAGCAGCCAGGCTTCCAGCCAACTAAGCTCTAGATGGGCACTAGTTTGGAATTCTTTTTCTCAAATGACAGTCGATTCAGGGTCAATCGTTAACTTTAAATCTGAGATTGATTGGTTTCTGTTAATCATACAATAACATAACAATAGTAAAATTCCTAAAAACATTTCAGAGGACCAGTATAAAATGATCTTTGATCAAGCTTTTAGTCAGGCATCCTAATATCTCGATTGTGGCTTGGTGTCAAAGAGATGGATTTGAAGGAGAAAGGAATAGTAACGAGTTGGAGAGGTTTAGGGAGGCAATTCCAGAGCTGAAGGCATGGCCAGAAATGATGGAGAGATTAATATGTTCTTTTATGTTCCTTTGCAGGTCTGAAGATCTTCCGACATCCGTGGGCTGGCCCACGTTACCTGATCCGACCAGACAGGACTCCTCCAACGACCAGACCATGGCCTCGACCTGGAAGCGATGAAGCCTGACCTGGACGTCTGACCCCAACCTCACTTAGAACCCGACACGGCTCTCGGAGCGCCCGACCTGGCCTGAGAAGCGACGTTGGCCCCCGGAACGGCTAACCCAGCTCCCAGAACGCTGGACCCGGCCCCCGGCCACGAGATACGACCCAGAGAGATCCGCCCAGCAACCTGACCCAGAGAGGCATGCCCAGCACCCCCACTTTCCGGCAGAGGAGGAAAGAGAGAGAATCCACGTGGAGGCCCGACCAGACCTACTCCAATGCCCGATTCCAGGAGCGCCTGAACAGACCACCAATGTTGGGACTGAACACGGGACTCGGCCCAACCTGACACAGGAAGTCCTTGCCTGTAATCCAAACCCGGATTAAAGACCTCTGAAACAGTGGAGACCCCACGCGTGGACCTGAACGCTCACCCTTGCCTCACCGGACTGTGTGTTGCAACCTGAAGGCTTCTCGGTATTCTGGATGGACCGCACCATGTCATCGGGCAAAGCAAAGGGTGGAGGGGTTTGCCTCCTCTTCAACACCTCCTGGTGCTCAGTCCTGCAACGCTGGTGACCTACTGTTCCCTGTACCTGGAACTGGACCTGGAATACCTGACTCTGAAGTGCCGCCATACTAGATTCCACAGGTGTTCACTTCTGAAATCATCAGGGTGGTCGATATCCCACCCCAGGCGGAAGTGAAGAAGGCGCTTGATGAATTGTTCATGGCTATAAAAAACAATACAACAGAATAACCGGAGGCTTTGTTCATCATGGCCGGGGACTTCAACCAGGCAAACCTCAAGAATGTGCTGCCAAAATTCCACCAACACATCTCCTGTCCCACCAGGGACGCCAACATCCTTGACAACTGCTACATAGACATCAAGGGCGCCTTCCGAACCGTCCCCCGACTGCACTTCGGAAAATCGGACCATTAGACAGTGCTCCTTCTCCCGGCATAAAAGCAGAAACTTAAGCGGGAGAATTGGGTTAAGAAGGTTGTGCAATGCTGGTCCAAGGCAACAGAAGCGCTTCTGAGTGCTGCATGGAGTCAGTGGGCTGGTCCATATTCAAGAGCTCAGCAGCCAAACGAAATGAGTATGCCACCACCATCACAGACTTCATCAGCAAGGATGTAGAAGATTGCGTGCCAAAGAAGGTAGTACATACGTTTCCCAACCGGAAACCATGGTTTAATCGGGAGATTCACTCCCTACTGAAGGCCAAGTCTGAGGCGTTCAAGATAGGTGACCCTGTCCTTATACAAGAAATCCAGGTACGACCTCCGCAAAGCTATCAGATATGCCGAGAGTTAATATCAGACATAGCTGGAGTCACAGACTAACGACAGAGACTCTCGTCGGTTGTGCAAGGCATAAACAACATAACGGGCGACATAGCAAAGCTGAGTAGAATCTCCAGCAGCAGCATACCCCTTTCCAATGAACTCAATGCATTCTATGCTCGTTTCAAGCAGGAAACCATCAAACCACTGTTAACTGCTCCAGCAGTCTCGGACACACTCATACCTACCATCACAGATTCCGAAGTCAGATCAGCCTTTTTAAAAGTGAACCCTCAGAAAGCGATGGGTCCTGATGGAATCCCTGGCTGTACACTCAGATCCTGCGTGGACCAACTGGCGGACATCTTCAACCTCTCCCTATCTCGTTAGGAAATTCTCACCTGCTTCAAGAAGACTACCATTATACTGGTGCCAAAGAAGAACCAAGCAACATGCCTCAATGACTACCATCCGGTGGCCTTGACATCTATCATGATAGAGTGCTTCGAGAGGTTGGTAATGAGACACATCAACTCCATACTCCCAGAATGCCTTGATCTACTGCAATTCGCATACCACCACAACCGGCCCACAGCAGACGCCATCGCTCTGGCCCTACACTCATCACTAGAGCATTTTGACAACATGAACTCCTACGTCAGACCATAATCCCAGCCAAGCTTATATCCAAATTCCAAAACCTAAGACTTGGCTCCTTCCTCTGGATCCTTGACTTCCTGACCCATAGACCACAATCAGTAAGGATAAACAACAACACCTCCTCCATGATCGTCCTCAATCAGGGCCCCACAAGGCTGCGTACTTAGTCCCCTACTATACACACACATGACTGTGTGGCAGAATTTGGCTCCAACTCCATCTACAAGTTTGCTGATGACATGACCGTATTGGGTCGGATCTAGAACAACAATGAGTCTGAGTACTGGAAGGAGATAAAGAACATAGGGGTGGCATGTTTATGTGACAACAATCTTTCCCTCAACGTCAGCAAAACTAAGGAGCTGAGTATTGACTTCAGGAAGCAAAGTATTGTGCATGCCTCTGGCAGCATCAATGGTGCCGAGGTGGAGATGGTTGACAGCTTCAAATTCCTAGGTGTGCACATCACCAACAATTTGTCCTGGTCCACCCATGTCCACATTGACTCTTCCCAATTTTTACAGATGCACCATAGAAAGCATCTTATCTGAGAGCATCACAGCCTGGTATGGCAACTGCTCGGCCCAAGATCATAATAAACTACAGAAAGTTGTGAACACAGCCCAGTCCATCACGCAAACCGTCCATTGACTCCATCTTCACCTCCTGCTGCCTTGGAAAAGCAGCAGCATAATCAAAGACCTCTCTCATCCGGGTTATTCTCTCTTCCATCGGGCAGGATATACAAGAGTCTGAGAACACGCACGCACTAACAGTTTCAAAAATAGCTTGTTCCCCGCTGTTACCAGACTCCTGACTGACCCTCTTATGTACTGATCTGATCTCTTCGCACATCTTCGCTACTGAGTAGTACTACATGCCATGGGCGGGATTCTCCGAGCTTGGGGCTAAGTGTTGACGCCGTCGTAAACGTCTGAGCCCCTAGGAGCAGTGATCCTGCGCCGCACAGGGGGTCAGCACGGCACTGGAGCGCTTCACGCAGCTCCAGCTGCCAATACGGGTGCCAGCACGGGTCTGCGCATGCCCATGGGTAGCCTTCTCTGCGCCTGCCCCCGGGCAACACGACGAAGCCCGACAGGAGCACGATGCGGAGGAACATAGGCCCCCCCCCCCCCCGCAATCAGCCATCCCGCCGATTGGTAGGTCCCGAGGCGGACCTGGCCACCGTGGAGGCCCCCCCCCTAGAGTCGGATCCCCCCTCATCCACACCAGGACAGCCCCCGCAGCATGAATGCCGAGATCCCGCCAGGTCGGACCACACGCGAATGACGCCGGCTGGACCCGGCCCGTCGAGTGAGGAAAATCGCCGGGGGGGTGGGGGGGGGGGGGGGGGGGGTGGGGGGGGGGGGGGGGGGCGTTGAGCGGCCCTCGACCGGCGCCACGGTGACTGCGCTGGCGCGATTGCCGCCGATTCTCTGGCCGCCGGAGAATAGGCAGCCCAGCATCGGAACGGCGTCGCGCGATTCGCCCCCCCCCCCCCCCCCCCCCCCCCCCCCCCCCGGCGAACCCCGCCCCATATGTTTCACTCGATGCCTGTGCCTATGTATTTACATTTTATATTTATGTGTGCCCTATGTTTTTTTATGTATAGAACGATCAGTCTAGACTGTACGCAGGACAATACTTTTCACTGTACCTCGGTACACGTGACAATAAATCAAATCAAAATGTGGACTGCTCAAGAAACTAGAATTGGAGGAGGTTGGACATCTCGGAGGTTTGAAGATCACAGACGAGGTAGTGACACCATGTATTTATTTGAAAACCAGGATAAGAATTTTTAAATTGAGGCACTATCTAATCAGAAGCCAATGTAGGTCAGTGAGTATGGGAGTGATGGACTAACTTGACTTGATGAGAGTTTTAGAACCTCATTATGAAATATAGAAAAGGGGAGATCAGTCAATGATTCATTGGAATTGTCAAGTCTAGAGGTGACAAAGACTTGGATGAGGGTTTCAGCAACAACTGAACTGAGACAAGACACATTTTGATGATTGATGGTGCAACTAGGCCATCTTAATAGTGCAGATATTACTTAGGGTCTAGATGCGGGTTTTATGGATTGTCTATTCTCCCAAAGTCTGCTGTTTGAATCTGTAGTTCTCAAACTATTATTCTTTTTTTCAGCAAGTATTTACACATTTAGGTCTCTCCATGAGGTTGGAGCTTATCCTCCTTCTAGATCTTTTTATGAGAAGTGGGCTTTGTTGGCTAGGCCAGCATTTGTTGCCCATCCTTATTTACCCTTGAGGAGGTGTTGAGCTGCCGTCTTGAACCACTGCAATTCATGCGGTGTAGGGAGAGAGTTTGAACCAGCGACAGTGAAGGAACACTGATATATTTCCAAGTTAGGATGGTGTGTAACTTACTGAGAAACCTGCAGGCGATGGTGTTCAAGGTATTTGCTGCCTTTGTCCTTGTAGATGGTGGTCGTGGGTTTGGAAGATGCTGCCTAAGAAGCCTTGGTGAGTTCCTGCAGTGCATCTTGTAGATGGTACACACTGTTGCTACTGTTGCATCGGTGGTGGAGGGAGTGAATGTTTGTGGAAGGAGTAGCAATCAATCGAGCTGCTTTGTCCTTGATGGTGTTGAGCTTCTTTGGTGTTGTTGGAGCTGCACTCATCCAGGCAACTGGAGAGTATTCCATCACACTCCTGATTTGTGCATTGTAGATGGTGGACAGGCTTTGGGGAGTCAAGAAGTGAGATACTGGCCACAGGATTTCTAGCTTCTGACCTGCTTTTGAAGCCTCAGTATTTATATGCATAATCCAGTTCAGTTTGTGGTCAATGGTGGGGGATTCAGTGATGGTAATGGCATTGAATGTCAAGGGACGATGGTTTGATTCTCTCATTGCCTGGCACTTGTGTGGCCTGAATTTTATTTGCTACTTGTCAGCCCAAGTCTGGATATTGTCCAGGTCTTGCTGCATTTGCACGTGGATTGCTTCTGTGTCCAAGGAGTGTGAATGGTGCTGAACAGCGAACATCACCACATCTGACTTTATGTTTGCAGAAAGGTCATTGATGAAGCAGCTGAAGATGGTTGGTCCTCGGACCCTGAGGAACTCCTGCAGTGATGTCCTGGGCCTGAGATGACGGCCCTCCAGAGCAGACTGGGCTAAATCGCTGGCTTTTAAAGCAGACCAAGCAAGCCAGCAGCACGGTTCAATTCCCGTACCAGACTCCCCGAACAGGCGCCGGAATGTGGCGACTAGGGGCTTTTCACATGTGTGGTGAATCGAATTGGCTGAAAACTGACATCTGTGATGCTGGGGACCTCAGAAGACCGAGATGGGATCATCTACTTGGCACATATGGCTGACTATTATTGCGAATGCTTCAGCCCTTGTCTTTTGCTGGGCTCCTTCCATCATTGAGGATGGGGATATTTGTGGAGCCTCCTCCTCTAGTGAGTTGTTTAATTGTCCACTACCATTCATGACTGAATGTGGCAGGGACTGTACAGCTTAGATCTGATCTGGTGGTTGTGGGATCGCTTAGCTCTGTTTATGTTGATTGGCATGCAAGTAGTCCTGTGTTGTAGCTTCACCAGGTTGACACCTCATTTTTTCGGTGCTGCTCCTGGCATGCTCCCATGCACTCTTCATTGAACCAAGGTTGATCACCTGGCTTGGTTGTAATGGTAGAGTGGGGGATTTGCCAGCCATGAGGTTACAGATTGTGGCTGAGTCCAATTCTGCTGCTGCTGATGACCCACAACATGGATGCTCAGTCTTAATTAGATGTTTTCTGAGTCGATTCCATTTCGCACAGTGGTAATGCCAGACTATGACCGTTATCCTCAATGTGAAGACGGGACTTTGGCTCCACAAGGACTGTGTGGTGGTCACTTCTACTGATACTGTCATGGACAGATGCATCTGCGGCAGGCAGGCTAGTGAGGATGAGGTCAAGTATGTTTCTTTTCTCTTGTTTATTTCCTCATCACACATCACAGACCCAATCTAGCAGCTATGTCCCTACAGGACTCGGCCAGCCAGTCAGGAGTGGTCCCCCACCCAGAGTATATTCTGCACCCTTGCTGTGATGATATGCATAAGCAATCATGTATATAATTATGTACCACGATCTCTGACCAGCGGGTGACAGTGTAAATCTACCATGTGGACTCTGTACTCGGGGAGTTGGAAGTTAGTGTGTTGGTGAATAGTCATAAATTTGTTTTCGATAGCGAGGCGGATGACAAGAACTTCGAGGAAGTTGTAAAGCAATTTGATCAGCATTGCTCTCCAAACAAAAATGAGACGTTCGAGTACTACATATTTTGCAAGTGCACCCAGAAAGCAAGCGAATCGTTTGACAGTTTTCTGATGCATTTGCGATTGAAAGCGCAGTTGTGTCATTTTGCTACCCTGCAGTCTTCGATGATCCACGATCAGATCGTGTTCGGGATTTCGAACGACAAGGTACGCGAGAGGCTGTGAAGAGAAAATGAGTTTCAGCTTGATGATGCTATCAAAATTTGTCATGCCAGCGAGCTAGCTGCACAGCAGATTAGCACTTTCAATCTCAAACATTTTGGCGTGAAGCCAGAAGAGGCAGCTGACGCCATTAGTGTAGTGATGCACTTGAGACCTTTCTCTGACAACGCTCCGGGGCCCAAGTGGGGAGAAGGCAGGAAAATGGGGATGAGGAAATATCAACCATGATTGAATGGCGGAGCGGACTCGATATGCCGAGTGGCCTAATTCTGCTCCTATGTCTTATGGCCTTATGGAGTCAAAAACGTGGTCCCAGCACCGGCGGCCATTTTAAGCGGCCAACCGGATCCTCCATTTCATGTCAGCAATGCGACAATTGACATTTAGAGCATAGAACATACAGTGCTGAAGGAGGCCATTCGGCCCATCGAGTCTGCACCGACTCACTTAAGCCCTCACTTCCACCCTATCCTCGCAACCCAATAACCCCTCCTAACCTTTTTTAGTCACTAAGGGCAATTTACCGTGGCCAATCCACCTAACATGCACATCTTTGGACTGTGGGAGGAAACCGGAGCACCCGGAGGAACCCCATGCAGACACAGCGAGAACGTGCAGATTCCGCACAGACAGTGGCCCAGCGGGGAATTGAACCTGGGACCCTGGCGCTGTGAAGCCACAGTGCTAATCACTTCTGCTACCGTGCTGCCCACACATTTGCCATGACAATGTCCAGCATTTGGAAAGATATGCTCCAAATGTAAAAGCAAAAATAATTTTTCTGAGTAATTTTGTATCAGTAAAAAAGCAGAACAAACAAAATCAATTAACGTGGTTGATAAAGTATGCCTTGGAGACAGGTTCTTTGCCGACATGATTTAAAAAAATAATAATCTTTATTATTGTCACAAGTAGGCTTACACTAACACGTCAAGAAAGTCACTGTGAAAATCCCCTAGTCGCCACACTCTGGCACCTGTTCGGGTACACAGAGGGAGAATTCAGACTGTCCAATTCACCTAACAAGAACGTCTTTCTGGACTTGTGAGAGGAAACCGGAGCACCCGGAGGAAACCCACACAGACATGTGGAGAACGTGTAGACGCCGCACAGACAGTGAACCCGGGCCCCTGCGCTGTGAAGCAACAGTGCTAACCACCGTGCTACTTAACATCCTGAGATTAGTGTTAATATTTATGATGCCACAGTTAGGTGGGGAATGGGTGATCATGTAGGTGCTATCAAAGTCACTCACAGCAAAATTTGACTTCGGGCTATTCAGGCCAAGCGTACCTGGAAAACTAGCCTTTTCTTGAGTGATCTGATCAGGCTACATCAAGGTTTTTGACCCTGGTTCAATTAGTTCCTCTTATGTACGGGCATGCACATTTCCTGTGAGGCCAGGGTCCATAAACTCCCATCTTTGAAAGTTATCAACCCCCAGACACTCAATCTCTTTGGCATGACAAGTCAAGATTCTGCCTATTGCAAAACTTGGCAGGCACTGTCGGAGAAGCCAGGAATCTTGCTATCTTTATTTTCTAAAAAGGTTGTCCAATTTGTTATTCTTAAATGTCATACATTTCTTTATATGGGGTTCAGGAGAGGTTACAAAATGATTAAGCACAACTCTTAGCACATCCAGCCATGGTGAAAGCCACATGTGAGTTAACTTTCTCCCATCAGTCTGCTCCTGTGATGCATTACTGTCTTCTTGCTTCCCTTGCAGGTCAATCAGGCGACCAGCCAAACTATCCCCGTACCCTCCTGGTGACCACAGACCCGAGGAGCTCCAAGGGAGATATCTCAGAGAAGAGCATCGAAGAGGCGTCACAGCTGTCACCCACACCCTCCACCAGCGCAGATACCCACACCGCAGTGGGATTAACTAGTAGGCAGGCTTCTGGAGCACTCACTGGTGAGCACCTCACTGCTGAGAATCCACAGCAGATGGAGGCAGGAACGTCCCAGGAATCCAGGACTCAGACAGATGCCTGAGCCCAGATCTTTGCTGAGCCCTTGGCTGATGATATGCCCCTGGGTCCAGTCGTCACAGGGCTGCTGGAGCTGCAGAAGCAGAGTAGCGAGCATGAGGAAAGTATGACAGCATCCCTCCTTGGAGTGCAAAGCCGGCTGGAGGAGTCCCATCACCTTCTGCCAAAGGAGTTGATGCCATCACTTGGACGCAACAAGGCCAACACCGTGAATATGGTGTGTACATTGGAGACGTTTGGTGCAGGACAAGCAGTCCATGCCGCGGGATGTCCGCTCCATGGTTCAACTCATGACCTCTATGGCTGTGGGTTTGAGCTCCATGGTGCAGGGCTTCAACTGCTTGGCGCAGGCATGAGTGGAAATCTAGGAGTATCTGCACTAGAGGGTGGTGGGGCTGTTAGATCTCACTCCAGCTGACACTTCATCCCATGGAGGAGCCCCCCCCTTCCCCATAAGGCCTCTCATGTCTGCCACTAATCTCTCTTGATGAGGATGCCATTGGCTGAAAAAGAGAGTGTCTGCCCACCTCGTCAGTACGATAAGAAACACACCGGACCCCGACACCTGAAGGAGACAACAGCAGCTGGGTTATGGTATTCAGCCTCTCTGCGGCCCCTAGATCACCCTGTTCAGTGACAGGTTGTGTTCTGCTCTCTCTCAGGCAGGAGTCAGATTGGAGTCTTATTGAATGCGAAACATTCACCCTGTTCTTTACTTCATAGACAATGCTGCGTTTTTCTCGCATTTTCAGTTTTTATTTCAGACTTCCAGCATCTGCAGTAGTTTGCTTTTATATTAGTCAAAGCAACTTCACCTCTGGCTCAGGGGGGTACTGTTGCAATCCAGACCAGCAAAAATATAGATACCTTCAGAAAGAAAATATTTGTGTTTTCATTTTACACAGACACTTTTGAAGTGTAGTCACTGCTAGTTAGTACATAGGAAGATCATCCAAACAGCAACAAGTAGATGACCAATTTGTCTTTTTTTCTGGTGCCGTTGGTTGAACAACAAATTGTTAGCCAGGACATAAAGTAACTGCACTGTTCCTTTCTTCATTCATCTGAACAAGGCTGATGGGCCTCATTCTTATCCAATTTGCAGCACATCCATCAGTCTCATATTAAATTAAAGTGTCAACTGGGAATGATGTACTAAAGTGCTAGAGTTGAGTTTGCACCATCTAATTCAGGGAAACAAGTGCTCCACTAATACTTATAGACTAGCCTTCATGAGAAAGAGGTGGACAACATATAACATAGTTACATATATGACATTAAAACCCACTCATCAGGTAAATATCCCTGAAAGAGGGAGAACTCATAGGAATGGCTGTAGATACTAGTGCCCATCCACTCTCAATCACTTAAAGAATCCTTTGAAGAGCAGGCCAGAGTGGGAGGACTTACAATCAACTTGAACATGTTGTGATCCCCATGGAGACTGATAACTTTAACAAAATTAATTTACACTTTTGGTGAATGGCTGAAAGAATCACACGTCAAGATTAAGTTTAAGATTTTTACAGTAAAAGCAACATTGATTGAATATTATTTCAGTTAACAACTTATTTGAAACCACATAAGAGATCCCCTAGTTAACATTTAAAACAACTGAGGATCTCTCTCCGCAGGTATACTTTACTCTGTAACCTTAAGTGGAGATTCCTTTCTCCCAAAATCAGTCCTGGAATCATAGAATCAAAGAATTTACAATGCAGAAGGAGGCCATTCAGCCCATCAAGTCTTTACCAGCCCTAGGTAAGCCAACGTCTCCACCCTTCCTCATAACCCAGTAACCCGACCTAACCTTTTGGGCACTAAGGGGCAATTTAGCATAGCCAATCTACCTAATCTGCACATCTTTGGACTGTGGGAGGAAACGGAGCACCCGGAGGAAACCCACACAGACCGGGGAGAAAGTGCAAACTCCATACTGTCATGTGGGGGTCCCTTTAAGAAAAGTGTGTTTTATCAAATGGCTGCAGTGATGTCACTGTGTGGGTGGAGCTGGGCTGTGATTCTGTCTTTTACTTTCGTTTTGAGCTGGAAGCTGCTTTGTGGCTCTGAGTTTTTTGGTTTTGGTTTCCGTTGGGAGCTGCATTCAAACAAATAAGGTGTATTTTTGATCTCTCTCTCTGCATGCTAAGGAATGTCTCCAGACACTTGATAACTTTAAAGTAATACCTGTTTTCTGTAAGGAATTCAAACTGTTTTGGTAAAAAAAAAGGGTGTTTGGCTTATGGATATTGTTTGGAAAGTTATTAAGGGTTACCTATAGAGTACTGTATCTTGGGGGGGGGGCGGTATTTGCATTGGTAGTTGATAAAATGTTTACTGTGTGTTTATAAAATGTTAACTGGATTCATAGAATAAATATTGTTTTGTTTAAAAATACTTAAGATCTCTGTTGCATAACACCTGAAAAGTGGGCCAAACAAAATCTATTAGAAATTTGAGGTCAGGTGGACTCCATGATATACTTTGGTGTTCTCTAAACCCTGGCCCATAATAATACAGACAGTCACCCGAGGTTGCAATTGAACCTGGGACCCTGGAGCTGTGAGGCAGCAGTGCTAACCACTGTGTCACCGTGCTGCCCATGGCCCAAATTATTCTTAGCTTCTGAGGGCTTGCTTCCTTTCCTTTCCTTTTCTGGTCAGATAACTTCTAATCCCTGAACTGACTTTCATGGTGTGAGCTACCATGTAGAGCTCTCCCTCGAGCCAAAGCTAGGAAAATCTTCCAGTTTCATTTAAACAATCATGCCATTGATCTGCTCCATTCAATCATGAGTTTCCACCTGATTATTGGGTCGTGTATCATAGGAACCTGCTGCCTGTATCTCTTTGTTTTTTTTTCCTTTATTCTTTCAAGGGATGTTCATGTCATTAACCCGCCCACATTTGTTTCCCACCTCTAACTGACCTTGAGCTGAGCACAGTTAAGTGTCAACCACATTGCTGTGGGTCTAGAGTCATATGTGGGCCAAACCAGGTAAGAACGGTAGATTGCCTCACCTAAAGGACATGAGTGAATCAAATGGATCTTACTGGTCACCATCACAAAGACTAGTTTTATATTGCAGATTTATTGTTGGAATTTAAATTCCACCCATTGCTCTCTCTCTCCCCCACACACTCTTTGATATTAGGTTCATGCTGGGGTGAACAAAAGCTCTACTCACCCAAACCTTATACAAGTTGGATGGCATGATTCTTCTGATTGTATGTGAATTTGCTGGTTTCCTGAGTCTCTTAAACTGTCCCAAATTTGCCAAGATTTTCATCATGCGCCCTTAACTTTCTCGTATCTATCTATAGTTCTTGGGGAAGTGAACAATTCTCCAGACTCGAAATTATTGTTGTTGATATTGTATATTCATGTATTATTTATATTCATGCATAAAGTTCCTCTCTCTATGTTCCACTTTGCCAAGATGTGGAGATGACGGCATTGGACTGGGTGAGCACAGTAAGAAGTTTTACAACACCAGGTTAAAGTCCAACAGGTTTGTTTCGATGTCACTAGCTTTCGGAGCGCTGCTCCTTCCTCAGGTGAATGAAGAGGTCTGTTCCTGAAACACATATATAGACAAATTCAAAGATGCCAGACAATGCTTGGAATGTGAGCATTAGCAGGTGATTAAATCTTTACAGATCCAGAGATGGGGTAACCCCAGGTTAAAGAGGTGTGAATTGTGTCAAGCCAGGACAGTTGGTAGGATTTCGCAGGCCAGATGGTGGGGGATGAATGTAATGTGACATGAATCCCAGGTCCCGGTTGAGGCCGCACTCATGTGTGCGGAACTTGGCTATAAGCTTCTGCTCGGCGATTCTGCGTTGTTGCGCGTCCTGAAGGCCGCCTTTGAGAACGCTTACCCGGAGATCAGAGGCTGAATGCCCCTTGACTGCTGAAGTGTTCCCCGACTGGAAGGGAACATTCCTGCCTGGTGATTGTCGCACGATGTCTGTTCATTCGTTGTCGCAGCGTCTGCATGGTCTCGCCAACGTACCACGCTTCGGGACATCCTTTCCTGCAGCGTATGAGGTCGACAACGCTCGTCGAGTCGCACGAGTATGTACCGCGTACCTGGTGGGTGGTGTTCTCACGTGTAATGGTGGTATCCATGTCGATGATCTGGCACGTCTTGCAGAGATTGCCATGGCAGGGTTGTGTGGTGTCGTGGTCACTGTTCTGAAGGCTGGGTATTTTGCTGCAAACAATGGTTTGTTTGAGGTTGCGCGGTTGTTTGAAGGCAAGTAGTGGGGGTGTGGGGATGACCTTGGCAAGATGTTCATCTTCATTGATGACGTGTTGAAGGCTGTGAAGAAGATGTTGTAGTTTCTCCGCTCCGGGAAAGTACTGGACGACGAAGGGTATTCTGTCGGTTGTGTCCCATGTTTGTCTTCTGAGGAGGTTGGTGCGGTTTTTTGCTGTGGCGCGTTGGAACTGTCGATCGATGAGTCGAGCGCCATATCCCGTTCGTACGAGGGCATCTTTCAATGTCTGTAGATGTCTGTTACGCTCCTCCTCGTCTGAGCAGATCCTGTGTATACGGAGAGCTTGTCCATAGGGGATGGCTTCTTTAATGTGTTTAGGGTGGAAGCTGGAGAAGTGGAGCATCGTGAGATTATCCGTGGGTTTGCGGTAAAGCGAAGTCCTGAGGTGACCGTCCTTGATGGAGACGAGTGTGTCCAAGAATGCAACTGATTTTGGAGAGTAGCCCATGGTGAGTCTGATGGTTGGATGGAACTTATTGATGTCATCGTGTAGTCGTTTCAGTGATTCTTCGCCGTGGGTCCAAAGGAAAAAAATGTAATCGATGTATCTGGTGTATAACGTCGGTTGAAGGTCCTGTGCAGTGAGTAGGTCTTGTTCAAACTTGTGCATGAAGATGTTGGCGTATTGGGGTGCGAATTTGGTCCCCATGGCTGTTCCGTGTGTCTGGATGAAGAACTTGTTGTCGAAGGTGAAGACGTTGTGATCCAGAATGAAGCGGATGAGTTGCAGAATTGCGTCTGGAGATTGGCAGTTGTCGGTGTTGAGTACTGAGGCTGTTGCAGCAATGCCGTCGTCATGGGGAATGCTGGTGTAGAGTGCCGAGACGTCCATTGTGACGAGGAATGTTCCTAGTTCAACTGGTCCATGGGTGCTGAGTTTCTGTAGGAAGTCCGTCGTGTCGCGACAGAAGCTGGGCGTACCTTGTACGATGGGTTTCAAGACGCCCTCGATGTAGCCAGAGAGGTTCTCACACAGGGTCCCATTGCCTGAAACGATAGGACGGCCTGGTGTGTTGGCCGTGTGTATTTTCGGTAGGCAGTAGAGATCTCCAATGCGGGGAGTACGTGGGATGAGAGCACGTAGGGTGCTCTGAAGATCTGGATCCAAGGTCTTGATCAGTCTGTTAAGTTGGCGTATGTGTTCCTTGGTCGGATCTGCGGGTAACTGTCTGTAGTGTTCTTTGCTATGTTATTGGAGGCATTAACCCATACATAAATTAGAACCTCCGTCAAAATAGTGGAGAGAGAATGTTGGAGTGCTTAAAGTGTTCCCTTCAATAACATCTGTGACTGCAATTTCTAGTCTTCTATGATTTAATATTATTAAAGGCAGCTTTAGATCTTTGCAACACAATGTTTACAATCATAACAAAACAAGCTGTCACCGCACAAAGTTATGAGGCATAATCCAGATTTTAAAATGTGTCTTACTCCCTCTCACTGTAAATTAGGCTCCAACATCAAGTGAATGTTTTATTTGACTTGTAGCACACTCACAATCCTTGAGAAGGTAATAAGATTATATATTTGTACATAGACGTGGAACTATATCGCCGTTCCTTCACTGTCGCTGGGGCAACATCCTGGAATTCCCTCCCTAACAGCACAGTGGGTGTGCCTCAAGGACTGCCGCAGTTCAAGAAGGCATCTCACCAGCACCTCCTGAAGTACAACTAGAAATGGGCAATAAATGCAGGCCGAACCAGCGATGCCAACATACTGTAAATTAATTTTTTTAAATGTCCTTTAAAAATTCTTCTTCTGTCAATTTCAGTGCTCTTTCTGAAGATTTCTCAGATTAACAAATTAGTAAAATAAAAATGAATATTCCTGTGTTCATCACAAAGATACAGAAAATTATTAAAACAATGCCCAATACTCTGACATTATCCATAATAAATGGGGGAAGAAACACAATTATCATCTTTAATTCGGAAAATTCAGATCCAGTTTTACTTTAGCTACAGCAAAATAAATAACTAGAGAAGACAGGACCTTTCATGAGGGAAGGGTTGGGCTCATTTTTTTTAATAATCACATTCAGATATTCAGCATCTAGCTATTACAAAACAGAGAATCATATTTTCACAAGGTTATGACCAGAATGTAGGTAGAACAAAGGCATGAAATTGAAAATGAATTATATATGAGCCTCCATTTTCAGGCTTAGTTTTCTTTCCATGTTGCAACAAGATAGGGCACTAGGTTCGTTGTTTATTTCAAGTCTGCAAATGCAAGTGAGGCAATTTCTAGTCTTCTATGATTTAGTGTTATTAAATTTCATTTAGAGACAAGCTGTGATTATCATCAAGCTCTGTCTTTACTTAGGAGATTTATGCAAAGCAAATAATAAAAAATAACATGAAATTGAAGTAAACCGTGGGTAGCTTTTCATATTGAAATCACACATCGTCCTCCAGAACTTGTTTTCACAAATAAAATGAAACAATTGTTTCATCAGAACTAAAAGTAATGCAATTAAACATATTTAACAACTAAACCACATAAAATTTTAATTGAAATTGTAAATTTAAAAAATAATTTCACCTCCGTTCATTTATGTTTATTTAACTCTATTGTTTGTTTTTCATGGAATAAAACTGGTAGTAATGCATGCTACCTAGCTAAGTCTCTGATCTGTAAGAGACTACTTGAGAATGGATATAAAGGAGGGTCAGTAGAGGTTTAAACTTGTAACTAGTAGGGATCAGCATTGGAATCGTTCTGGATTAAACCACACCGAATATTCTGTAAATTCAGACATTTCACCTGCAATTTCCATGAAGCTCTCCCTATTCTTCTGCCCTAACTCAGCTAGAAACCCGAGAGTAAGGACATAAACAATTGCTTCTGCAGAGATTCCATCATTCTGACAAGGTCATGGCAGGGGAACTGGATCTCAAATTAGGATTAACAGCATGTATTCAGCAACTCCCACTCTACAACTGTCTTTGGGATTAATTTCATTAGTGTTGTGCATTAATATTATTCATTAAAATCAGTCTGGGATATTGACAGAGGCACTGACTGTGTACAGAAGCATATTTGTAAAATATCCAGAATTTGCAATCTCCGGGAGGGTCGTACCAAGATAGTACCCGAGAAGATGCGCTGGGGACCCCTTGGAAATTCCCATGCACGGGCTGCATGGGAATTGCTCAGGAAGCTTAAACTTCCAATGTGTACCAGGAAACATCTGATATGGTGGTGAACAATTAAACAACTAACCAGAGGAGGAGGTTGCACACAAATATACCTAGCCACAATGGTGGCGATGGTAGTGGCGGTGGGGGGAGCAGCACACCAGTGTAAAACAGAAGGATGAAGTGTTTAGCTACCTTCATCCGGAAGGGCTAAATAGATGTTCCATGTTGACCTCCTTGTGAGGTCCCCACCATCATAGATACCAGTCTTCAGCCAATTCAATATCGGGGAACAGCTGAAGGCACTGGAAATAGCAAGGGCGATGGATTTCAACAAAATTCCAGAAATAATACTGCACGCTCACCATAGAACAGAATCCTACAGTGCAAAAGGAGATAATTTGCCTCATCCAGTCTGCACGAACCCTTCAAAAGACCACCCAATCCCACATCCTATGCCTGCAACACCACCCTAAGGACCAATCCTTTTTAAAAATAAATTTAGTGTACCCAATTCACTTTTTTCCAATTAAGGGGCAATTTAGCGTGTTCAATCCACCTACCTTGCACATATTTGGGTTGTGGGGGCGAAACCCACGCAAACACGGGGAGAATGTGCAAACTCCACACGATCAGTGACCCAGAGCCGGGATCAAACCTGGGACCTCAGCGCCGTGAAGCAGCAGGGCTAACCCACTGTGTCACCGTGCTGCCCCCTAAGGGCCAATCCTAACTTGCACATCTTTGGACTGTGCAGGAAACCTGAGCACCCAGAAGAACCCACACACACAGGGGCAGCACGGTAGCATTGTGGCTAGCACAATTGCTTCACAGCTCCAGGGTCCCAGGTTCGATTCTGGCTTGGGTCACTGTCTGTGCGGAGTCTGCACATCCTCCCCGTGTGTGCCTGGGTTTCCTTCGAGTGCTCCGGTTTCCTCCCACAGTCCAAAGATGTGCAGGTTAGGTGGATTGGCCATGATAAATTGCCCTTAGTGTCCAAAATTACCCTTAGTGTTGGGTGGGGTTACTGGGTTGTGGGGATGGGGTGGAGGTGTTGGCCTTGGGTAGGGTGCTCTTTCCAAGAGCCGGTGCAGACTCGATGGGCCGAATGGCCTCCTTCTGCACTGTAAATTCTATGAAACATCTATGAGACATGGGGAGAAAGTGCAAACTCCACGCAATCACCCAAGGTCAGAATTGAACCCAGGCTCCTGGCACTGTGAGGCAGCAATGCTAACTGTTGTGCTACCGTGCTGCTCCTTCACAAGCAACTGCATCACTAGTAAAGCTGTTCCAGTGCACTTTGAACAACAGCATCTCACCTGACAAAGTGCAAATTGCTCAGGTGTGCTCTGTCTATAAAAGCAGAACAAATCCAATCAGGCCAATTACATCCCTGTCAACTCTCAATCATCAGAAAAGTGATGGAAGATGCTGCTGATGGCACAATTAAGCGGCAATTACTCATCAGTTGATGTCCATTTCAATTCTGCCAAAATCATTTAGAACTGCCTGAGCAATATCGCACTGCGTTTCAGCGGTGAGATGCAAGTGAAAGCTGATAACATCAAGGTACATTTAACTGACTCTGTTGTGTTAGAGAACTCAAGGAAAATTGAATCCTCCAGTTCCAGGTGAGTGGGGTTTAGAGAAAGAAGGGCCAATCAGGCTCTCAGTATGTTTTCAAAACAGGTTTTTGCCTGAAAAATGAACTGATTACAGGACATCTGGCACCAAATCAACATCCTGAGGGGTCACTCTTAGCTAGAAATTAACAGGACCAACCATATAAATACTGTGGCTACAAGACGCAGGCAAAGGTTGGCTATTATGTGGTGTGTTCCTTGCACCCATACTCCCCAGAGCCTTTCGGGTTTACGCCATCATTCTGCCGGAGCGGGGCATGATGGAGCCGGGAATCTGCTCCACAAGAACACTCCTCTTATCATTATCATTAATGGATATTATTATCCCTTTAACATTCTTTTTCTAAGGAATAAGTCATTTATAATTGTGAAATGGATAGAATTTAAATCTGTTGTTTTTTTTCTTGAGATGGCCCATACCTGGTACGTGCGTCGGAAAAAAGCTTTTAAAAAATTCCAGTAGATTCTAAGAACATTAAGTAATGTTCATCTGTCTTTCGTTAAATTCAGAGGACTCAGTGTAAAGGACTCTGGGTAAGACGTTTTAGACCTTTTCTGCCTATTAACAAAAGTGACTATTTATTTAATTCTAAAATAAAGAGCATGATCGAACCAAATTGGAACAAAGGCCTGTGATGAGAGCGCTGAAAAACACCATGCTATCTATCAGGACTCTACTGCAATTCGGGGCCTCAGTGCAGAACTCCCCACCGAGGGCGAACTTCGTCCCTTTTTCCTGCACTGAGGAACTTTGCTGGCCAAAACTCCTCAGTGCAGGAAGAGATTGGTGCGCCATTTTTAAATGGCTTCCTGATCTCCCGACCCCCAAATCCCACAAATCCCACAACTCACCGATAAGGAGGTCCTCAGGGCCCTCCTGTACCCATAGGCAGGGCACCCCTGGGCCCGATCCCCACCTCAGAAAAAATGCCAGCCTGGCACCTTTGCACACCTCTTTAACCTGTGATTATCCCTCTCTCCAGTCACTCCGTCTGGAACCGTAAAGACTTAATTACCCACAAAGACTCACATTCAAAGTATTGCATCATTGAATTTGTCTATATATGTGTTTGTGGAATCCACCTCTTCATTCACCTGAGAAAGGAGCTGCGCTCCGAAAGCTAGTGATTCGAAAAAACCTGTTGGACTTTAACCTGGTGTTGCAAGACTTCTTACTGTGCCCACCCCAGTACAACGCCGGCATCTCCACATCATGGCCCTTAGAAAGAGCACCCTACTTAAGCCCACACCGCCACCCTATCCCCATAACCTAGTAACCCCACCTAACCTTTTTTGGACATGAAGGGCAATTTAGAATGGCCAATCCACTGAACCTGCACATCTTTGGACTGTGGGAGGAAACCGGAACACCCGGAGGAAACCCACGCAGGCACGGGGGAGGAAGTGCAAAATCCACACAGTCACCCGAGGCCGGAATTGAACTCAGGTCCCTGGAGTTGTGAGGCATTGTGCTAACCACTGTGCCACTGTGCTGTCCCTTTGCATTTGCCTTCCTAGTGCCAACTGAACCTGTTTGTTAACCTTAAGAGAATCCTGAACTAGGGCACCTAAGTCCCTTTGTGCTTCTGATTTCTGAAGCCTTTCCCCATTTAGAAAAAAGTCTATGCCTCTATTCTTCCCTGCAAAGTGCATAACCTCACAATTTTCCCACATTGTATTCCATCTGCCACTTCTTTGCCCACTCTCCTAGCCTGTTCAGGTCTTTCTGCCACCCCTTGCTTCCTCAATACTACCAGTCCCTCTACATATCTTTGTATCATCTGCAAACTTAGCAACAGTGCCTTCAGTTCCTTCTTCCAGATCGTTAATGTATATCGTGAATAACTGTGGTCCTGACACTGACCCCTGTGGAACACTAGTCACCGGCTGCCATCCTGAAAAGGCCCCCTTTGTCCCACTCTCTGACTTCTGCCAGTCAGCCCATCCTTTATCCATGCCAGTACCGTGCCCTGAGCACCATGGACTCTTATCTTATTTAGCAACCATTTTGTTAAAGGCCTTCTTGAAATCCAAATATATCATGTTCACTGGCTCTCCTTTGTCTAACTTCCTCGTTGCCTCCTCAAATAATTCGAACAGATTTGCCAGGTTTCTCCCTTTGACAAATCCGTGCTCACTCAGTTCTATTTTACTATGCACTTCTAAGTATTCCGCAATGTTGTCCTTTAACTGTAGACTCTAAAATCTTATCAACAACCGAAGACAGGCAAACTGGCCTATAATTTCCTGTCTTTTGCCTCCCCCCCTTCTTAAACAAGGGTGTTACATTCACCATTTTCCAATCCTCTGGGACCCTCCCTGCTTCCAGTGACTCCTGAAAGATCACTACCAATGATTGCACAATCTCTTCAGCTATCTCTTTTAGAACCCTGATGTGTAGCCCATCTGGGCCAGGTGATTTATCCACCTTCAGACCTTTCAGTTCCCCCCACACCTTAGTGATGAACACTTCAGTCACCTCTGCCCCCTGGCTCTCTTGAGGTTCTGATGTCTTTCACTGTGAAGACTGATGAAAAGTAACTATTCAGTTCCTCTGCCATTGCTTTGTTCCCTATTACTACTTCTCCAGCCTCATTTTCCAGTGGTCCAATGTCCATTCCTGCCTCTCTCTTATCTTTTATATATCGAAAAAAACCAACCTCTTGCAATCTTCTTTTATATTACTAGCTAGCTTACACTCCTATTTCACCTCTCCCCCACCCCTTATCGCTTTTTTAGTTGTCCTCTGCTTACCTTAAAAGACTTCCCAATTCTCTGGCTTCCCACTAATTCTCGCCACATTGTATGCTTTTTCCTTTCCTTGTATGCTGTCCTTGACTTCCCATGTCAGTCATGGTTGCCTTGTCCTCCCCTTAGCATGTTTCCTCCTCCTTGAGATGAATTTCTTTTGTGCCTCCCGAATAACCCCCCAAAACTCCTGCCAATGCCGTTCAACTGTCTTCCCTGCTAGGCTTCCCTTCCAATCAACTCTGGCTAGCTCCTCCCTCATGTCTTTGTAGTTACCTTTATTCAATTGTAAAATAGTTACATTTGATTCCAGCTTCTCCCTCTCAAACTGCAGGGTAAATTCTATCATATTGTGGTCACTGCTCCCTAAGGGTTCCTTCACATTAAGTTCCCTAATCAAGCCTGCCTCATTACACATCACCAAATCCAGAATTGCCTGCTCCCAAAAACCATCGCTTAGACATTCCACAAATTTTCTTGGGATCCACGACCAACCTGATTTTCCCAGTCCACCTGGCTTTGAAAGCAGACCAAGGCAGGCCAGCAGCACGGTTCAATTCCCGTACCAGCCTCCCCGAACAGGTGCCGGAATGTGGCGACTAGGGGCTTTTCACAGTAACTTCATTGAAGCCTACTTGTGACAATAAGCGATTTTCATCATTGCAGTCCTCCATGATTATTGTAATATTCTCTTTCTTATATGACTTTTCGATCTCCTGATTTATTTTCTGTCCCACATCCTGATTACTGCTCGGGGCCTGTATATACTCCCATCATCTTTTTTCCTTTGCGATTCCTCAACTCTACCCACACATATTCTATGCCTTCCGACCCGATATTGCTTCTTGCCATCGATTTAAGTTAATTTCTTACGAAAAATGCAACCCCCCCCCCCCCCCCCCCGCCCATTTGCCTATCTATTCGATGGAACACATATCCCAGCCCTGATCCCGTCCTGTGATGTCCACAGCATTGTACCCGCTAATTTCAAAGTGCGCAACAGGTTCATTCACCTTACGCAATTTAGGTACAACACTCTCAGTCCTGTGTTGACCACCCCCCTTCTCATTGTTGTCACTTTTTTTGCTGTGCCTGAAATTAGATCCCTGCCCCTTTCTATACTCTCTGTTCTATTACATGTTCTGGAAACGTTACTAACCTCTCCTGAGCCCTCTCCCCTTTAATTAGTTGAATGTCCTCATCATTAACCTGCGCTCTCACCTTCTCCTTTAACTTTGATTTTCTAATTTTCCATGCAACTGAACCCTCCTCCCCACTATTTAGTTTAAAATCCTATCTACAGCCCCAGTTATGCGATACACCAGGACTCTGGTCCCAGCTTGATTCAGGTGAAGACCTACTCATCAGAACAGCTCCCTCTTCCCCCAGTACTGGCGCCAATGTCTCATGAATTCAAACCCATTTTTCCCACACCAACCTAGCAGTCGCACATTTATCTCTTTAAACATATTGACATGGCGCCAATTAGTTTATGGCTCAGGTAGTAATCCAGAGATTATTACCTTTTTGGTTCTGCTTTTTAATTTAGCCTTGAGCTGCTCATACTCCTTCAGCAGAACCTCTATTCTTGTTCTACCTATGTCCTATGTTGTTGGTACCTACATGAACCATGACAACTGGATCTTTACCCTCCTAGTCCAAGTTCCCCTGCAGCCCAGATGAGATAATCCGAAACCCGAGCACCAGGCAGGCAACACAGCCTTCAGGACTCTCGATCCTGGTCACAGAGAACATTATCTATGCCGCTAACTGTGCCATCCCTAATAATGACTACATTTCTTTTCTCTCCCCTGACTTGAACCGCTCCCTGTACCACAGTGCTGTTGTCAGTTTGCTCATCCTTCCTGCAGTCCGTGTTCTTTTCCACACAGGAAGAAAGAATCTCAAACCTGTTGGAGAAGGTCAAGGGCTGAGGCTCCTGCAATCATATCTCTTGGATCCCTCTACCTACCTCACTCGCAGCCCCATCCTCCTGTTCATGACGATTGGTTGAATTCAAGATAGTTAGTCTAAGGGGTGTAACTGTGACAAAACATAACTTTCTTTACCCGTCAGTCTGGCCTCAATAAAACTCGAGATGGATTTGTAGGCACAGCATTAGTTATTTTTATTCGACTTGCAAGTCTGACTCGTTTCACAAAAACCCAGAACACAAGTGCTGTTGGAGAACAAAGAAATCTCTACAAACACATTCAAATGGCATCAAGTTTCACATACACGATTCCCATAGGTCATCCTATACCCCTCCTGACCTGGCCATACATCCTAATTGGCTCACTTCTCATTCCTTCCCCTGGCCTCTTATTACCCAGCATCCTTTTCTCCTCATACTCTAAACACCCCTTCCTTGCCATGCTCTCTAAAATCCTTTGTCTGTGAACTAACATGAATTAGACCTGCCTACATCTACATTACAGTAACTAATATATTTTAAGTAACTATTTTATATCACATTCGTCAACTGCGTCCTGAAATACAGTGTCCATGTACCTCTCCCCCTCCCTGATGTGCTCCCCCTCGCAGCGTCCGAAGCTCAGAATCCAGCTTATCAACTCTGAGCCAGATTTCCTCAAACAACCAACACTTACTACAGATGTGGTCACTAGGAACCACAATGGGGTCCACCAGCTCCCACATCATGCAGGAACAACACATCACCTGGTCCTGCATCTCTATTTTATTTAATTGGATTCAATTTGTTTTTTTAAACATTCCAACTCGTTTTAGTCTTTCCGAACTGTAAAATATGTATCTTTTTATCTTTAATCTGAAAACAACTGAGAGTACATGATGCAAATTACCAGTTACTTACCAGCGAATGAACGTACCGTTTTCCTGTGACATCTCTCCTGGATTGTTTTTAAAACTCAGCCCGCTGCTCAGATGGTCCTTCTCAGCTCCCGCTCTTTTTAAATCTCTGCCCTGACTCTCAGTTCCCGCTCTTTTTAAATCTCCGCTCTGACTCGGAGATGCCGCTCTTTATAATTCTGCGCTCTGGCTCTCAGCTCTCGCTCTTTTCAAATCTCCGCTCTGGCTCTCAGCTCCCGCTCTTTTTAAATTTCCGCTCTGACTCAGAGATCCCGCTCTTTATAAATCTGCGCTTTGGCTCTCAGCTTCCGCTCTTTCAAATCTCCGCTCTGGCTCTCAGCTCCCGCTCTTTTTAAATCTCCGCTCTGGCTCTCAGCTCCCGCTCTTTTTAAATCTCCGCTCTGACTCAGAGATCCCGCTCTTTATAAATCTGCGCTTTGGCTCTCAGTTTCCGCTCTTTTGAAATCTCCGCTCCGACTCTCAGGTCCCACCCTTTATAGGTCCCCGCTCTGTCTCCCACTTTTTAAACCCCGTGGGAGCCCCTGATCCCTTGGGAGACCTCCCAAGTGCAGTTCCATCTGGTCCTCATTTGTGGGGACTAACACTGAACGGTGCTCGCCCTAGGTCTCCGTGGCGAAGGGGTTAGATCACAGGGCCTCTATAGATCTGGCGAGTGCATATTAGACTGAGACTAGCTGTCTCGCTCTGATATACAGATTTGCCAGATAGTGATCCCGCCCACAATGGACAGGATTCAGATCGTGGCGTCTCGCGAGATTGCGTTAGATTTCACGAGGTGTGGCGAGTCGAGTATATCCCGGTAGAGGGATCTCCCGGCATCTACCGGCTGTGCCGCGCCACCTTTCAGGTGCAACGTGGTCGGTAGATCGCGCCCATAATTTCCGAATTACATATGAATTCGACCTAATATCTCTATATTTCATCACAAGAGCACATGGTGAAAAGAGTTAATACTTGAGAAGGCTATGACAAAATATAAGAATACATTCTAAAATATGTAGAATGGGAAATTAAATGGACAATCTATTCCAATATGAATAGGTGTGAGGTGGTGCATTTTAGTGTGAGGGATCAGGATGCTACCTACCCATTGGAATCTAGGAGTCAAAGTTGATTAGAGACCCAAAGATCTAGCGACACAAATTCACAGCCGCAATCACATTTAGCAAAGCCAAGGTAAGACTGGGATTTATTTCTAGATGAATATAATTCAAAAGCAGAGAGGTTACAGTAAACGTACATCAAACCTTGTTAAAGTTATGCTTAGAGTACTCTGGGCAGTTTTAGTCCCAATAATGAGAAAAGGAGAAGGTACCAGTGAAAGTGAAAAAAATATTTTACAACTGACAGGTTACAGAAATCAAGAACAATTGAACAACCTTTCTAGAAACAAAAAGACGGGATGGTGATTTGACAGATGCTTTTAAAATGATGAATTGTTCAATAAGGTACCACACAAAAGGCTACTTAATAAGATAAGAGCCCATGGGGACAGTATATTAGCATCAATATAGGATTGGCTAACTAATAGAAGACAGAGAGTTGGGATAAGAGGGGCATTTTCAGGATGGCAACCTGTAACTAGTATAGTGTCACAGGGATCAGTGCTATTGAAAATGTATATGAATGACTTTGACGAGGGAAGTGAATGCACTATTGCCACGTTTGAGGATGACTCAAAGATAGGCGGGAAAGCAAGTGATGAGGATGGCACAAAGAGTCGACAGAGAGATACAGACAGGTTAAGTGAGTGGACAAAAACTTGGCAGATGAAATATAATGTAGGAAAATGTGAAGTTATGCACTTTGGTAGAAAGAATAAAGGCATTGAATATTATTTAAATGGAGAAAGACTACAGAATGATGCAGCACAGAGGGATTTGGAATCCTCATGCATAAATCACAAAAAGCTAGCATGCAAGTTCAGCAGGTAATTGAGAAAGCAAATTGAATGTTGGCCTTTATTTCAAAGGGAATGGAATATAAAAATAGGGAAGTCTTGCTAAAATTATATAAGGCACTAGTTAGACCTGGTGTACGTACTGTGTACGTTCCCTTGGCCGCAGAAAAATACTTTTCACTGTACTTCGGTACATGTGACAATAATTATCAATCAATCAATACTGTGGGTTTTGGTCCCCTTATCATGAAAAGAGATATTGGCATTGGAGGCAGACCAAATAAGATTCATTCATTAGGTTGATTCCCGGTATGGAGCTATTTTCTTATAAGTCTATTTGGGTAGGTTGGGTCTGTACTCATTGGAGTATTCCCAAATTCCCATTGGAATATTCCCATATTCCCCATTCGCTCCAAACGCCCCATCGCCACTCCCCCCCCCCCCCCCCCCCCCCACACAGAAAACTCCCCATCCCCGCGATGAAGGACACGTGCAGGCACAATGTCCCCTCTGTGTCCCTGCAGGAGACGTTAGCCCACAACAGATGAGAGGAGGCCCAGACGGACACTGGGGTGCCAGACATCAGAGTCCTCATTCCCTAGAGGACGGGTCCTGGAGGCTGCGGGAGTGGCCAAGGGCAGATCTGTCACCGACATAGAGGTTGGCGTAAGGTGGAGAGGTGAGGTTCCACCAGCCTCCTCCCAGATGACCTGTCACACGTGAGTTACTGCCATACAGAATGACCCATCCCTCCCACTGACTACATGCCCATTCTCCCGCAGGATCCTATCTGGGGTGGTCCCCCCCCCACCTTCCTCCCATGTAAACACTTCGGAGAGGAGCTCCGAGGAGTCCACTGTATTCACAGCACAGCTATCATCCCCATCATCAACCAGTACAGAGAGACACACCTCGGTGGGTGACAGTAGTGGACAGGCTTCTGGGGAACATTCTGGTGAGCAGACCACAGTTGTTGATGAAGGTGGGGGCATGAATGCCTGGCGAGACAGATGTTGAGCCTCTGGACCAGGTTTACTTGGAGCTGATGCAGACGCTAGGATGTGGCCGTGAGACTCACAGCGGGATGTCAGCGACACTCCAGCCAGTCCATAGCCGTTTGGTGGAGTCTCAGACGCTATGGGCTCAGGAGGTGGCACCAGCAGTGCGTGGCACCGAGGCCAACACTGCTAGGGTGGCGACTGCAATGGGGAGCCTGGTGCACAACGTCGGCAGCATGAGTGAAGGTATCCAAGGCGTGGCTCAGCAGGTGACGGTCTCGGTCAAGACTGGATGAGGGTCTTGGCAGCGTGTCACAGTCTCTGGGGGACATGTCCCAGCCCCAGGCGGACCTTGATGAGGTGCTGTGGAGCTTGTCCCAGTCTCAGTGGGGCAATGCCGAGGCCCTCCAGAGCATGTCCCAGTCACTGGGTGAGATGTCCTAGTCTCAGGTGGACATGCGGAACATGTACCAGTCTCAGGTGGACATTGCCAGGATGCTCCGGAGCATGTCAGCGGACGTGGACAACTTGCTGAGATATTGTGGAGCTGCCAGGGCTGGCAAAGTCAGATGAAGCAGGGCCCTCCGGGGCTCAATCCAGCTGACCTTCCATCTGCAGTAAGCTCCAGGGCCCTATGGGCACCAACCGGTTGGAGGGACGCGGGGTGCCAACCTTGAGCTACCCTACGGAATGGCGATGGCACCGAGCAGCTCCTCTGAGACCCATCCCCCTGACAACGGCATGTCTCAGAGTCAGCACCCAGAACAGGGTGGCACAGTGGGGCATGTGCCACCAGCAAGTGGGCCAGGGCCCTCCGGCCCCAGGACCCCAGAGGTTGCCTTCCAGGGACCATCGAAGGCCATGGGACGTTGCAGATAGCTGGGTGCCTCCACCAGTGATGTGCATCCTGGGCACAGCAGTAGAGCACGGAAGTCTATGCAGGTCGAGGATCACTGAGAGGGTGCAATGGAGGTGGGGGTAGGTGTTGGCAGGGAAGGGGGGAAGGGGTTGGGATGGGTGGTGAAGGTGGGGCAGTTGGGGACACATATGTACAGCATTAAAAAATGTTTCACTTGAGAAATATGACATCTCGGGCACTTTCTTCCACAATGTGGTTCTAGCACCAATCCCCTTCCCCAGCTCCTTGGGCATGGAGATCCTAGATGTGTCCTTTCCCCACCTCCCCTCCCTGCCCCCAACACACCACGTACAGGTGATGGATGTGAGCGAGCACTCAGCATCAGGCAGGAGTCAGACTGCGGCAAAGATTGAGGAGCGCAAGCGCTCAGCTCTCAGCGGGTTAGCATCACCCCCCCTGCCCCGCCCACCCGCGACAGTGACCCGCTGATGGTGGTGGCATAGTCCCAACACCCAGGACTGTTGTTACACAGACCCTGGGAGGGTGGAACAGGGTGGGGAGAAGGGGGAAGGCGGTGAGTGGAATGAGAGTGGGAAGGGAGATGGAGGGGAAAGGGAGTGGGGAAGGGAAAGGCTGCATGATGGGGGAGGGAGGGGTAAGAAGGGGGAGGAAAGGGGGAGGGAGAAATGACGGATGAGGCCACGTTCTTTGTGAAACGGGGGAGGAGGAGGGCCTCCCTCGCCTTGCCGACTTGCCGGTCCCTTGCCTCTAACCTCCGACTGGCCCTTTGCGTACTCACGGGGCTCGTCCTCTAGCCCTCCTGATCATGCGCCTCCTTATCCTCCTCCTTCTATTCAGTGGCCATTTGTCTCTCCCACTCCATGTTGCTCTGATGTTGTGCCAGGTTGTGGAGGATACAGTAGACCACCACAAATCTGGTGACCCTCCGGGAGGTGTTCTGCAGGGCACCACCAGGGGGATCGTGGCATCAGAACCGCGTTTTGAGGAGTCTCATGCACCGCCCAAAGACAGCCCGGGTGGCTTCATGGGCTTCATTGTATCGGTCTCCGCATTGGTCACCGGCCTCCGTACTGACGTGACTAGCCAGGTCCTCAGCGGATACGGCTTATCACCCAAGAGCCAACTGTCCATCCTGGCGTGGTCCTCGAAGAGGCTGGGGATGTACGACTGCCCAGGATCTAGCTTCCCAGGAAGTGTGCACACATGTGCATGATCTTCATGTGGTGGCCGCTGGACGTTCAGGGAGTGGAACCCCTTCTGTTGATGTAGGACACTCCCTGACGGTGAGCACAAGGCGACATGCATGCCATGCACTACCCCTGGACCTGGGGCATCCCGGCGATGACAGAGAATCCTGCAGCTCAGACATGCTGGTTGGCCTGGTTCATGTCATACTTTATATAGTTCTCTGCCTGGGCAAACAAGGCATCCGTGACCTCATGGATGCACTTGTGGGCTATAACTTGTGAAATGCCACGCAAGTCCCCGCTTAAGCCCTGAAATGATCCTGAAGCGTAGAATTTCAGGACTGCGGTGACCTTGATGGCCATCGGCATCAGGTGTCCTTCTCTTCCACATGGTACCAAGTATGGGAGGACATGGCAGGGTTGCCACACTGTGTCCTTGTTGAGGTGGAGCCTCCTGCAGCAAAAGCTGTCCATCATTGTTCGAAAGATCAGCAACACCTCTACACCTTGGGCAGTCCCTCCCTAGCCTGATGGGCAGCTGGGTCCTCACTGTGAGGCTGCCTCAAGCCTCGGTCGATACTGCTGCCGCCTTCTCCAGCGTCTGGCCGGCTGGCCTGCCAGCAGCATCACGAGGACAGATTCCGCCGGGCGCAAGATATCATCCATTCCGTGTAATACCTGGAAGGAATTGGGGAGTGTGTGAGACTGACAACAAGCGGTGTCGTCCATCCTGGACCCTTCATGCCCCATTGCTCTCCCCCCCAACACCCCTTGCCATCCGAAACGCCCTGCCTACGCGCCCCGGACACAGCGGCTGTCCCTGCTCACCGCACCCCAGACCCTGTGCCCCAGACCCCCGTACGTATCATTACCTGGACCGGGTGTTGGTCCCCTTCCCGGTGCACATACCAACCCTCTGGTCGCAGGAATGTCCTCGGTGCTTGGGCCCAGCCCCTGGGTGTTTGGATGTTGGCCGCTGCGTCCATGATGTTGCTTCCTGGAGTATTCAGACACAGTGACAAGGCATCATGGTCTGTTTGGGAAGTGAAGCGATAACTCTCACATGCTACATGGCCCGCCAAACCACGAGTATCCACTTGGGAGCTGTGAAGTACTCACTTAACTACAATTGCCAATTCCCAATTAGCAATAGCCTTCAGCACCATGGCCAGAGGCCTCCGTGGTCAGTGGGAGTTACAGGTGATCAGTGGGGCATACAGGCAAGGGCTGGGGTTGACCCTGGAATGGAAACACACAAACTAAGGGGTGGCATGGCGGACGCCTCCGCACCACCGAAGGCGGACTACCCAGCCCCCCTGGGGGCTTACCCATCTCCACTCCGAGCACCAATGCAGCAACTCCAGTGCCCCCCGCTCATTGCCTGGGAGCAAAGATGACTACTCACCTCGGATCCCCGCAGCAGCCTTCCCGCGAGCTTCATGTTTTTAAAAAGGAACGCGTGATCACTTGCTGGGGAGGCAGTTCGATTATGGGAGGCTGTTAGATGGTGGTTGCTCCCATTAACTGTATGGAGATTGGTCTTAAATGGTGATTATTGGTATCTCGCCAATGCTACGGTGGGTTTCTAATTTCACCAACGGGAGCGAGCTGGCTAGAGCGCAAAACAATTGCCCCCAGCACAGTTCTTATTTTTAGCCTTTCCCGCGATCTAAGAACCTCATCACGCTCTTGCCTAAGCGCAACGTGGCCATTAAATCGCGTCCTACATCCTTGTTCAAGAAAGGGTATAAAGTTAAGTCCAGCAAATACAGCCCAGTCAAGTGTAACCTTGGTGGTGTTGAAGCTTCAAAAAACAATAATCTGGGACAAATGCAGATTAATTAAGGAAAACATTAATGAATTTATGAAGGACTATCATGTATAAAAACTTACTGAATTTGTTTGACGAGGTAACAAAGAGTTGATGAAGATAATGTTGTTACATAGATATATAGAAGATAGGAGCAGGAGGAGGCCTTTTGGCCCTTCGAGCCTACTCCACCATTCATCACGATCATGTCTGATCAGCCAACTCAATAGCCTAATCCTGCTTTCTCCCCATAGCCTTTGATCCCATTCTCCCCAAGTGCTATATACAGCCGCCTCTTGAACATTGAATATTGCTGATGGGGTTGTTGTTAGGATATCTTCACATCCATATACTGCTTTTTTACCCTTTGGGGAATAGTTTGGGAAGCAGTGCAAGGATTTCTAACCTGATTATCATGCCGTAGAAACGCATTCAATGCTCCTTCTGTGGCCAACAAGTCCTGCTGTTGGACCCAAACCTGAAGATTCTGGTCCAGCGGTAGGGGTGTTACCACTACACCACAACACCTCCTGTTGATGTGGTGTACATGGACTTCTAAAAAGCATTTGATACAGTGCCGCACAACAAACTTGTGAGCAAGAGCTCCTGGAATAAAAGGATCAGTAGCAACATGAAATTGACCGTGTGGCAGGGAACAGAGAATAGCGGTCAATAGACATTTTTGTATTGGAGGAAGGTCTGTAATGGAGTCCCCAGGGGGTTGGATTTGAGACCCTTACTTTTATTGATATTATTAATTATCCTAGACTTTGGTATAGAGAGCCATAATTTTAAAATTTGTGGATGTCGTGAATCCTCAAACATTATGAACTGTGAGGAGTTAAGTGTCAAAGTTTAAGAGGCCATGGACAAGTTGGTGAAATGTTTGGACATGTGGCAAATCAAATTCAACACGGATAAGTATAAAGTGATTTATTTTGTTGGGAAAAGCACTGAGACAACCTAAAATAAAGGGTACAGTTTTAAAGCAGCTGCAGAGGGATTTAGCTGCATAAGTGAATAAGGTGGTAGAACAGGTTGAGAGAGTAGTTAATAGCACACAGTATATTTGTAGGGGGGGAGGCAGTATGGAGTACAAAAGGAAGAAGGTTATGTTGGACTTGTATGGAACCCTGGTTTAGTCTCAACTGGAGAACTGCATCCAGTTCTTTAGGAAGAATGTGAAGGGAGAGTGCAGAAAACCTCAAGGGAATTGATCAAGGGATGAAGAGTTTCAATTACAAGGATATATTGGAGGGGTTGGGACTGTGTAACTTCGGAAGAGAAGATTGAGAGGTGATTTGATAAATGTATTCAAAATCATAAGGGCGCTGGACAGTGTAGATAGGGAGAAATTATTTCCACTGGTGGAAAGATTGCGACTGAGAAGGCACAGATTTACAGTAATTGGCAAAAGAGCAATGGAGGCATGAGACACCTTTCCACACAGCAAGTGGCTAAGATCTGAAATGCACTGGCCTCAGCATGTTAGATCGAGGCATTCAAGAGGCAATTGGACTGTTGACTGAAAAAGAAAAATGGGGAGGGCAATAGAGAGAAGTTGGGGAATTAAATAGTTTATTCAGAGAGCCAGGATAGACACGATGGACCGATTGGCCTCATTCTGCGCTGTAACAATTCTGTAATTAAATTTCCAGTTGGTTGAAAAGTTACACATTATGTCACGATCATGATTCTTTTCAGTCCATAGTCATTCAATGTAAAAACTAAAATACTATTATCAACCTTATTTTCTCCAACGGATTTACAGCAGATCACACTTATTCTGTGTATGCTTACTGTTTTAAGTAAGAGTATTTTCCTGGATGTCATATACTGGGATCAACTTTCTTCGAATCTAACTTATAAAATAAGCTCATAAAATTAACTTCCTTCATTTCCAAATGGTGCTGAAAATGTAAGGCCTTTCATTTCTATCCTTTGGCACTCCCTACATCCTGCATTTTGAATTCATCCCATTTTCAGGGATTTCAAGAGATGGATACTCCAGATGAACTATTTTTCATTAAAATGTTAAAATATGACCCCATTTTCTCAAAGGCATTTTATCTATCTTTAACTTTACACAGGTCTGTTTTCACCCACATGTTTCAAACGATATGACCTGCCATACCAAGGGAAATGTCGAAGCATCAACGTCGAAGAATAATTTGCTTATCCAAGCAAAGTAAAGTCATTTGTAGACTCCATTTATCCTTATCAAAGGAGAGTAGCTGTACTAGGTCCCAAAGGAAAATCAAGCAAGCTGTCAAGGTCATACTGAAATTGAGAATTTTTGAAATAATTATGTGAGCCTGACAGCAAAAGCCTTTTAATTTTATCCGGGTCTATAAAAGATGGACTAAGATTCAAGTCTTTAAATGAGTTCTGTAACAGTGGGAGTTATTACTAAGATTAGTTTAGCAGAGACGAGAGGCAGGCCAATACATATGATAAAAGATTTTAAACTGGATAAGATTTGCACTGAGCTGCCCTTCTGTTCAATTAACTCTACTAAAGTGTTCTTCAACAAATAAAATAAAAAAAACAGACATTGGATTCCTATCAAATAATCTATATGTGCATTAGATCAATTCTAAAGTTTAGAATCTTCTTAGTTTTTTCCATGCGATACCCTTTGGAATACCTCTGCTGTGGTACATGAAGAAAATCAGAAATTCTACTCTATGCTTTCCTCACATTGACAGAGGATAGAGATTTCACTTTCAATCAAAATGTATCAATTACAAATGCCCTTGTTAGAATTAACACTGTTCCTGACTTGCGACGACTAACACTAAATAGATATAAAGATATAGCTTGTGCAACAGATGGAAATGTAGAAAATTCCAATGGGTATGATATTTGGAGGTTAGGGTGCATAATGGGCACAGGTCCAAGATCATCTGTTTTGCATCCCCACTGTAATTGAAAGTTCTGGTGCAGATTTACATTGCTTCAGTCTGGTATCTTTTTGCTATATCATTTCTGCAAAATCTATTTTAGTTAACTTAATTTAGGTTACAGGTTCAGAAGAACTATTTTAAGACTAAGGGCTGTGTGGCAAAAATACTTTTCCGCCTGTAGTGATAAATTTTCTCAAACCTTTATTTTGCACTTTTAGTAAAGGCGTATAATTGGTTAACACACAAGGTCACAGAAAGCATCTTGCCAGCAGAAAACCATCAATTCAGAACAGATGAGTTGTCCGTAAAAGGACTTCACAAGGTGTAAGCTTTTACAAAAGGAAAATCTCATGGCAGAATGCTACATATTCCAGTAACTGATATACAGGTCGGGATTCTCCGACCCTCCGCGCTGGAATCGCGGCTGGTGCGGGGGTGGAGAATAGCCATTCACGCCGTAAATCCAGCGCGACGGCGCTTCCGCGGTCCTGCCAGTCCCACGTGTGCGGTCGATGCGGCGTTGGTCAGGGGCCGTTGGAACAGGCTCCCGCGGCGATTTTCTGAGGTCGACCGGCCGAACGCCCACTGGCGTGGTTTACATGTGGTACCACCCGGTGGGAGCTGAGACCCGCGGCCGGAGTGGCGGTCCTGGTGGAGGGGGTGGGGGGATCTGACTCCGGGGGGGGCATCAGCGGTGGCCAGGTCTGCGATCGAGGGATACTGATCAGCAGGCCATCGCGATCTGGGAGAGACTTACCTTCCTCCGCGCGGGCCTGCTGTGTGGCTCCGCCATGTCGGCGGCGCCTACGCCGAGGTGGGCCGCCGTGTGCATGCGCGACCACGCGGTCTGGCTAGCAGGGCCCCGCTGGCAGCCAGAGCCGCGGGACACATGCCGGGGCTCTGCTAGCCCCCTGGAAAACGGGGAATCACCCCGGATCTTCAAGGAAAAAAATCTAGAGTGATTCTCGCCCGTTTTCCGGCGGGCGTGAGGATTTAATCCCCAGAGGGAGAATCCCGCCCACAGAGTAAGGATTCCTATTATAATTTATTTACTTAATTTTTATTCATTTACGGGGTGTTGGCGTCGCTGATTAGGACAGCATTCACTGCCCATCCCTAGTTGCTCTTCAGAAGGTGGTGTTGAGTTGCCTTTTTAAACCGCTGCACTCCTTGAGGTGTGGATACACTCACTGTGCTGCTAGGCAGGAAGTTCCAGGATTTTGGCCCAGCGACAGTGAAGGAACGGTGATATGTTTCCAAGTCAGGATGGTGAGTGATGTGGAGGGGAACCTCCAGGTGGTGGGGTTCCCAGGTATATTGCTGTTCTTGTCCTTCTAAATGGCAGTGGCCATGATTTGGAAGATGCTGTCTCAGGAACCTTGGTGAGTTACTGCAGTGCTTCTTGTAGATGGTACACATGGCTGCCACTGTTCATTAGTGGTGGAGGGATTGAATGTTTGTGAAAAGAAAAGCAATCAAGTGGGTTGCTTTGTCCTGGATGGTGTTGAGCTTCTTGAGTGTTGTTGCAGCTGCACTTATCCAGACAAGTTGAGAGTATTCCATTACACTCCTGACTTGTGCCTTGTAGATGGTGAACAGGCTTTTGGGGGGAATTCAATCTTGGCATCTTGGGGGCTGGGATCACTCACAGGCCTTGGTGCCCCTTCATGGCTGTGAGCCTGTAAGTTTAAAGGGGTCTGGCGGCTGGTGTGCAGGCAACGCTTTCTGTATCCTCCTTGTTGTGCTTGTGGCAATATCTCCATTGAGGGATTGCCCTTTCAGAGTGATGGGTGGAAAGTGGATGGGAGCAGATGAATCCATTAGGTCAGCACTGGGGGTGACCATGAGTAGGGTCCTTTGAGAGGCCAGGCTGCATTGGCAGAGTCGATTGTGCCAATTAAGTCAGCATTGCAATGCATGAGTGTGCTCTCAATTTGTAACCCTTTGAAAGCATTACCCCCAAGCAGCACGGTAGCATTGTGGATAGCACAATTGCTTCACAGCTCCAGGGTCCCAGGTTCGATTCCGGCTTGGGTCACTCCGGCGGAGTCTGCACATCCTCCCCGTGTGTGCGTGGGTTTCCTCCGGGTGCTCCGGTTTCCTCCCACAGTCCAAAGATGTGCCGGTTAGGTGGATTGGGCATGATAAATTGCCCTTAGTGTCCAAAATTGCCCTTAGTGTTGGGTGGGGTTACTGGGTTATGGGGATAGGGTGGAGGTGTCGACCGTGGGTGGGGTGCTCTTTCCAAGAGTCGGTGCAGACTCGATGGGCCGAATGGCCTCCTTCTGCACTGTAAATTCTATGAAAACTATGAAAAACTCTAAGGCTCATACTCACATTTACACAACTGACAATTGACACATATGGCTGCCAATGCAAGGCGTTCTGGTGAAGCTTCGCATCACTCAATGTGTTCAAGGCGATGATGGGGGGCATTGTCTAGGTTCCCTGTCAGTTTAGAACGCTGGTCCATTGAATTCAGTTGAGGGTCCTAACATCTCATGCATGGGTGGGGCGGGGGGAAGAGTTTGTGATCACTGTGACTCTAAAGGGTCGAAGCATTTCATTCAGGTGGAGTTGAGAGGGACAGCTGTGGTGAAGAGGTTATTGTGTCACAAGGGAGGGAGTGAGGCTGAGTGAAAAGGTGCTCACATAAGGGGAAGTGCATTTGTGGATGTCCCGCATCCTAAGAGGGTTAAGCGTCAGGGCACAGTCTGGAATCCTCATCGCTCACATTGATGTTTTCTTCCTTCTAGTTTATGTTCCTGGAGTTGCCAGTCAAGTTGGCAATTCAATTGACATTGATGTGTTGCTGCACGTGGCCAGGAACAGCGCCCAGCAGAGGAGCGGGAGACAGGGCCAGTTGGTCTTCCAGGAAGAGGGCCAGGTGGTGGAGTTTTGGAGGAGATACTACTGGCCGAGGGTATTCTGACTTCAAACTTCCTACCTCCAGATGTCAGAGTTCCAGTGTTGGAGAAGACGGCATCTGTCCCAGGAGGTGGTGGACCACCTGTACCAGATGATACCACCTGCGTCACATGGATTGGAAGGTCACATATTTTCTCTGGCCCTTAAAGTCACCACCCCTCTGAGCCTCTATGCCAGAGGCTCATTTCAGGGCAGCACGGGTGACCTGTTTAGCACATCCCAGTCAGCCACACACAAGTAAGCTTGCAATACTAGCTGCCATTTCTTTAGCTGTCTTGGCATATGCACTCTCTCTCTTCCATTAATGCTAAGACTGCTGGCTTGTAATGGAGAACATGACCAGCAGCGTGGGTTCAATTCCCGTACCAGCATAAGGTTTCGCAAGGGCTCACGTGTACCTCAACTTGAACCAGGACTCCAGAGCCATGGGCTTCAACCACATATCAGGCATGCCCCAGGTGCAGGGTGTCATCCACTGCACCCATGTGGCTCTATGGTCTCCATGGAGTGTAATTTATGAACCGCAATGTCTACATCCTCGTCTGTGACCACGCAATGAACATCATGCAGGCGTGTGCTTGTTTTCCAGTGACCATCCATGATAGTTATATCTTGCAGCATTTGCAGATACCAGCCATCTTTGAGGGAGAGCAGCAACTGGAGGGTGGCTCGGGGACAAAGGATACCCCTGCAGAAGGTGGCTGATGATGCCGGTGCGGAGACCCCCAAAAAACCATTGAGACTCGCTGCAATGAGGCTCATGGGTCAACATGTGTGCTGGTCGAGCAGGCAATTGGACTGCTCAAGATACGGGTCTGGTTCGTGGACCAGTGGGGGGAGTCCTCCAATACAGCCGCCAGAGGGTGTTGCACATCATTGTGTTCTGCTACACTCTGCACTACCTGGCCCTTCAGCGGGTAGTGCAGCTGAACCAGGAGGCGATGGAGGAGCGTCACATCTCCTCGGATGAGGAGGATGTCAATAAGAGTGGTGACTGAGGAGGAGGAAAGACGTCGGGCACTGGACAGGGCCCTCATGGGGTGAAAGGCTAGGGACGCTCTCATAGCATTTCGGTTTGGGGATGACCAAGCCTAGGGAGTGAAGATTTCACCCACCATGTGGTTTGACTTCAACTCATTAATGTGGGAGGCCCTCGTGATCGATCCTATATTATTGTGCAGGGCACTAAAGTCATTTAGCGGGATTCCTCATGGAATTTTGAGCTTCTTAAACAAAAGTATTTTTCACCACATGGATCTCAGTGCACTCTGGGTGGCCTCCCGTGGAATCACTCACCCCAGAGAAACGTAATCACTGCAATCACAGAGAAGCTCCATAAAAATGCATCCCCAGAATTGGAGGTGAGATGGCAGCCAAAAAGCCTGTTCCAAGATTTTTCGGCGGAGCCCTGACCAGATGTCTGGATGGAGAGGTGCGATATCTTGTACCCGCTGTTACGACACCCAGGATTAGTGCACGGTGAATTCCAGCCCCACTTGACCCGGAGTCGAAACACAATTGAATTAACCAATAATTCTTAGGAAAATACCTGAAGTCTTTGGCCCTTGGCTGCCCAATAATTACAGTCATCAGGTTTGTAAACACAATTCATTTTTATTAATAACAAGAACAGTAATGAAATATGCAGCAAATACAACTGGTTAACTATTATATAATTCCTAATTCTACCCCACCCTCTACTTGCACACAGAAGACAGGAAAATACAAGATAGGAAGAAACGGGTAAAAATAATAACTAAAAGGGAAAAAGAGTCTTTGTTTCAGATGGTTTTCTCCAGCACCTTACTCCTCTTCATACTCTACTTTCAGTCTGAGACTTTACTGTAGATTCACTTTGGTCTTGTAGTTTCAGAAATACAGCACTCACAGCCTTTCTGGAGATAGAGAGCGAGCAGGTTCTTGTCTTTGTTTGCAGCCTGTAATGGTTCCCCTGTAGATTAATTCATTCAGGTTCTCTGCAGCTTCAGGAGTACAGCACTCACAGTCTTTCTGGAGAGGGAGAGAAAGCAGGTCCTTGTCTTTCTGTGTCTAGGACTCAACTGCTCGCTCAGGTATCTGAGATCCATCTCACTGGGATAGGAACTAATCGCCAACTTTTAATGGGCAGACCATAACCTTTTGGCCAATTCATTGGCCCTCAGCTAATCAGTCAGGCTGAGTCTCCCCCCCCCCCCCCCCCCCCCCCACCATCTCTCTGGTGTTGAAAAGTCTGAAGCTCATGTTCAATCTAGCAAAGACTAGTAGAGTGTTCTCTCTTGTAACTTCAAAATTCATCGTTCACCCTGCTGCTTTACTTAAAGTTACCTGTCCATTAATCACCTATGGATCAAAAATGATAATGGCAAAATAAAGGAAAGATGTTGCAAGGGAATAAACAGGAAGGGCCCTTATACCGCACTCCAGGAAGTGACCCACCAAAAAGGTGACCACTCGCGCCTCAGAGAGTATTGCGGCATCAGAGAGTGCCAGCTCATTGCAGAAGGGGACGTGGCAGCAGTGCTTTAAAAATGAATGACTTTCTTTGCGCGGCCAGGGTAAGTCTTCCACCTCCAGTCTCTCAATGGTGCGAGAGGTGAACCCCTCACATCTCCAAGGTGATCGCTCACCCAGCCACCTCACAGGTTGCTCACCTGACACAAGGCCCTTTGCCACCCCCACACTACCAGCCCCCCCACCCCGCCCACAACCACTTTGGTGCCTCCCAGACTCAACCCTGCTCCTCGCATCCCTGCTTCCACTCCAGTCCCATGCATGCCACAACTCAACCATCCAAACTGGTAGGACTCCCCTCTAGATTCTCCCCATCTGTACCTCCACAGGACAAAATCAAGCATAACCAACGCGATAGGGCACAGCCACTCAGAGTCATGCGAAAGTTCTGCACCCTCACTCCACATCAGGAAAGAGCCCTTGAGTTGGCCAGGAGGGAGCAGGACCATGCCTGTGTTGATGGTGAAGTGGGGGGCAGCGAGCAAACGTGAGAACCTCACAGGAGTAAACATCTCACCTTATTTATTCCCCATGATGTACCAATGCCTATTTCCCTTTCCTTGCAGGGAAATCAGGAGAGCAGCCCGGACTATCCTCGTGCTCCTTGGAAACCACAGACCCCAGCAGCTCAGATGGAGAATTCTCAGCATTAAGAGGCATCACAGCTGTCACCCGCACTTTCCACCAGAGCAGATACTCACACTTCAGCGGGATTATGTAGGAGAAGGGCATCTGGATCACTCACTAGTGAGCACCTCTCAGCTGATGATCCACAGCAGGCAGAGGCAGGGACAAGCCAGGGATCTGACATTCGGAGGGATGCTGGAGCCCAGGACCCTACTGAGCCCCAGGCTAATGATATGCCCCTGGATCCGGTCATCCTAGAGCTAATGGAACTGCAAACGCAGAGTTGCAAGGATCTGGAAGGGGTGACAGAATTGTCATGAGAATGTCGCTTTAAGAAATGTTTGGCTGCTCATGTTACTGCAGTGATGTCAGAGTGTGGGTGGAGCGGAGCTCTGGTTCTGCTTTTTAGTTTCACTTTGAGAAAACCTTGGGTGTGTCTGAGTTTTTCAGTGTGTTGCAGCTGAAGTCAGCCAAAGCAGCTGTATTGTAGAGCTCTCTGCCATGAGGGACTATCTCTTGATCATTTGGTGAATTCAGAAATTTAAAGGTTTTCAGTATTGAATGTAAACCCTGACATGCTTCTGTTTAAAGGTTGTTAAGTCTTTTGGATGTTAAAAGGACAGCATACAGGTTACTTAGTGTTGTATTCTTTGGGGGCTATCAATGCAACGTGACCAACACTATGAGGGTGGCATCCACCATGGAGATCTTGGTGCAGGGGAGGCGATGTCCGCTCCATGGCTCAGCTCATGGTCGCCATGATTGATGGCATGAGCTCCATGGTGCAGAAGTGGGCAATTCAGCCCTTCAAGTCTGCTTCGCCATTCAATCAGATCATGGCTGATCTCTTCCTGGTCCCAAATCCACCTCCCCACCTGTCCCCCATATCCCTTTAACCCACTTTTAAAATCAGAAATATATCTATCTCTCCGATTCCACTGCATTATGGGGCAGTGAGTTCCACAAATTTACCACCCTCTGCGAGAAGTGGGTTACCGGTACTGGTGGGAATGTATTAGTGTCTATGCCAGAGGACAGTGGGGCATCTGGATCTCACTCCAGCTGTCCCGCTATCCAATGGAGGAACACTGGGGCCTCCGGGCACCTAAAGGGAAGAGTTTCGGCAGGAACGCAGCCTGGGGCCCCCCACCCACGGGACTCGGGGTGTCGAGCCCATCTGACACCCTCACCCCCCCTCCCTGTGAGTTACACACCTTCAGCCCTGCACACCAAGGATGGTAGCACTGCAACACCCCTGCTGCCCGAAAGTACCCCCGGACCTCAGGTTCCAGGCCTCCCAGGAGACGCCTGTTAATATAATCTCAGGCAGAGATGTGGAAGGCAGCAGACAATGCCAAACTCAGTTGTGGATCCTGGGGAAGCATCTGTACGTAGGGGGAGGGTTAGAAAGGGTGAGAAACAATGCGCACTTAGTGGGCGCAGGTGAGCATATACACTAGTTAAGATAGGTCACCACTATAAAACATCGCTTTGTTCACCAGCAGATCCTCCACCCTGTCATTTCATGTAGCAATGCTCTGTGAACCTCCATGCAGACTCGGTGCTTCCTCCCTGTGCAGTGTGAGAGTGGCAGCACTATGTCTCTCCCACCTCCCACACTGAAGACTCAATAAAGATGCACTGCAGCTGGAAGCCCCCACCCCACCAGCATCATCACCCAGGCCTCTCATTGCAGCCACTCTTCTCCAGTAATGAGGGTGTCATGGGGTGACAAAGAGAGGCTGATCCACCCTGGAGGTTAGTTCGAGGAGCAGGTTTACAAGGAGGTTCTCCTCCTTTTCTACCCCTCTCCATACTTGGGATGTGCTTGGGACTCCAATTAGTGACAGTGAACTTTAGCTGTGCATATTTCATTGTCACAATTGACTTGTCAATGAAGAGTGAACTAGAATATCAGTCAGACTACTGCCTCTTGTGGTCGACAAAGCGCACCTGACTAGAGTGGAGCCTGAAATTAGCATGACAAGTACAAACCTAGAGGGCACCCTCATTCTCCCATTTCACAGCCCTGCACACTAATTCCTGACAGACAATTTTCCCATGAAAAGTGGAATAGAAATTCAATAGTGCTTAACTCCTTGGTCCTCAGTGTGCTGACTGAGTGTGAAGGTCCACTCACAGTCCAGTTTTGCTTCTCCAAGTGAGCAGGTCTTTATTCTTCATGAGGCAGTAATGCAACCCATTCCTGAGAACTCCACTCTGCCCTTGTAGTCTGGCCTCTAATGGGACCCTCCCCAGGAACCTCACAATCACCCCAGTGCTGACCCTCAGTATTCACTCCCTCAGCAGTGATTTGGCCACAAGTCCAGCGAGGAGGACAAAGGAAGTGATGCCTCCGGACTCTCTTAAAGCAAGCGGTGCCCCGAAGTGAATAGGAGTTAAGGCCTGCTAGTGACCCCTCCCCCCATAGATTGAGAAACTGAACCCCAGGCCCAGGTTGAACGTATCTGTGTCCTCCAAGTTCCCTCTTTGCACCCTGAGCAGTGAAGACCCTGGAGAATCATGGTTACCTGAGCACTCATCTCCCATATCTCCCTAGGAAGTGAAGCCGTCAAGTTCACGTTTTTGTAGACCTGTTGTAAGTGATGCCGGCATGACATCATGGTGATGCCCAGTGAATATTCAGTGAGGGGGGGAAGGTCTGGAGAGAGTGATCGCTAATGACATGCTAATGCATCAAAATGAGGTTCTTGGGCTCCTGCGACATGATTCCTATGATTCTAATGGCGATGTGAGGTGAAAATTCAAAAAACCAATCACGCTGGAGAGAATTGCGCTTTTCGATTCTTTCCAGATTTTCAGACCGCGCTGTTTTTCTCATGGACGGAGAGTGTGGGCTCAAAATCGCCCCCTACATTTTCCCGGGGTGAACGAATCAGAGGCAAGCCACCACAAGTGCGGCGTGAATCTTGTGGGGAAAAAAATATTTTGCTCAAGAGGCTCAATATTCTGGAAGTTTTTCCACCATCACTGGGAATCTCCCCAGTTTTCTCATCGGAATCGACAGTATGAAAAAATATGGTAAGATTCCCTCCATCGTGCCTTTAATATAGAGATACATGCCACTTAGACATAATTAGATGAAATAAGATGCTGAATTATGTAGGGAAATATTAGGAGGATAATCAAGAGGTGAGAGATGGATTTTAAGGAGGGTAATAATAATAATAATCGCTTATTGTCACAAGTAGGCTTCAAATGAAGTTACTGTGAAAAGCCCCTAGTCGCCACATTCCGGCGCATGTTCGGGGAGGCTGGTACGGGAATTGAACCCACGCTGCTGGTCATGTTCTCCATTACAAGCCAGCAGTCTTAGCATTAATGGAAGAGAGAGAGTGCATATGCCAAGACAGCTAAAGAAATGGCAGCTAGTATTGCAAGCTCACTTATGTGAATGGGTTATGAAGTATATCCAAGACAAAAGTCTGGTTAATGGTTCTAAATATAATGAGTTGATTATTCAAAGGATACCCGCAGTGTAGAGCAGCAGATCAAGAACATCTGAACATTCATAATAAACAGATTAACATTTTAAACAAGCAAACAATCACAAAATAATATTTTTCAGGTTTCAATTCATTCAACACCTGGACTCATAGGTTCCTACAAGCTCTCTTCATCTTCAATTTGAATATTTGGTTGTCTTTGTACCCTGTCTTCACTCTTATTTTGTTGCCTATCAGTGTGTTCAAACCTACAAATGTCTCCGTTTGTTAGAGTAAACTCTCTGATTTTCTTTTATCTTCTTCAGATGATCTCTTCACCACTCTAGCTGCCTCGAGGACATCATGTGAAGTGCTGAGATGCTGGATGTGAAGGAAGGGTCTGACAGGGAGGCACATCTCACCACCAGGCAAGCTGTGTCTTTTTGCATTTGTGAAAATTCTGGCAATGTGGTGTCTTGCCAAACGCCTTTGACAATCTGCTTGGGTAACCATTCAAAAGATCTATCAGCTCCTTCTGCAGGGACTCAACTATGTTACCGCATATTGATTTACTCATGACGAAAGTTATTTTTCTGCACAAACCTTTCTACAATGATTGGTGGTACGGCATTGCCCATCTAAATGAAGCATTCCATGGCAATATGGCCAGACTCATCCTTTGCAACATTGGAGAGGTAGAATCTCACTTTGGTGTTTTCAAAGTGGCACTTTGGTGTTTACATACTGAGGGTCTATGCAGTTTTAGTAGCCACACACAAGGTGCCCAGCAAGATGAGGGAAATTTTGATTACATTTTCCACCTCAATTGGGAAGATGGCATACCATTTCCTTGTGGTAATGTTCCATTTTGGATCTCATCATCTATTCCTTTCTGGAATGTGTTTTTGCCAAGAATGTCTGGCAAGCGATGCAATGGCTTTTGTCAAGATTCACTATGAGCAGCTCTTTAATACAGGACATTGTGCTCTACATACAATTCCCAGGGCCATGCTTTGAGCCAAACATCAACTGTGGCATGGTAGCACAGTGCTTAGCACTGTTGCATCACAGCTCCAGGATCCCTGGTTCGATTCCCGGCTTGGGTCACTGTCTGTGCGGAGTCTGCATGTTCTCCCCGTGCCTGCGTGGGTTTCCTCCCACAGTCCAAAGATGTGCAGGTTAGGTGGATTGGCCATGTTAAATTGCCCTGAGTGTCAAAAAAGGTGATGTAGGGTTACTGGCTTACGTGGATGGGGTGGAGGCGTGGGCTTAAGTGGGGCACATTTTCCAAGGGCCGGTGCACACTTGATGGGCCGAATGGCCTCCTTCTGCACTGTCAATTTTATGTTTCTATGATTCTATGCTGCTGAAAGGACATCGGCTTGGCAAAATATGTTTTTTGGTCTCCGGATATTTATGGATCTTCTAATGCAAGAACCTGCCCATGAGCGAAGTGTTGTAGACTAGCAGTGTCTGCTGCTCCGGGTAGCTGACACCGTGTTTGTCCACAAAGACACCACTGTGCAGCTGTAGTCAGACAGAATGGTAACATAGTGGTTAGCACTGTGGCCTTACAGCACCAGGGTCCGAGGTACGATTCCATGCTGGGTCACTGTCTGTGCGGTGTCTGCACGTTCTCCCCGTTACTGCGTGAGTTTCCTCCGGGTGCTCCGGTTTCCTCCCACAGTCCAAAGACGTGCAGGTTAGGTGGATTGGCCGTGATAAATTGCCCTTAGTGTCCAAAAAAAAAAGGTTAGCAGAGGTTATTGGGTTAGGGGGATAGGGTGGAAGTGAGGTCTTAAGTAGGTCGGTGCAAACTCAATGGGCTGAATGGCCTCCTTCTGCACTGTATGTTCTATGTTCAGAACTCCACTTTCACAAATGAGCATTGTGGCTGGGGATGGGGTGTGAGTGGAATGTGGGATGATGAACACAAGTGGGGATGATGGGGAGGAAAGGTTGTGAAAAGACTATGAGAGGGAAAAGCAAGTATGATGGAAAGCAGGGGGGCAAGAGTGGGCAGCGCGGTATCACAGTGGTTAGAACTGTTGCTTCACAGCTCCAGGGTCCCAGGTTCGATTCCCGCTTGGGTCACTGTCTGTGTGGAGTCTGCATGTTCTCCCTGTGGCTGCGTGGGTTTCCTCCGGGTGCTCCAGTTTCCTCCCACAAGTCCCGAAAGATGTGCAGGTTAGGTAATTAGGACATTCTGAATTCTCCCTCAATATACCTGAACAGGCGCCGGGGTGCGGCGACTAGGGGCTTTTCATAGTAACTTCATTGCAGTGTTAACGTAAGCCTACTCATGACAGCAAAGATTATTATTTTAAAAAAAGGAGATGGAGGGTGATGAGGAATATTGGAAGGCAGAGGGCAGACTGAGGGGTGGGGAGCTGGAGCCTGACAAGGGTACATGAAACACTGACCAAGATAGGTGTCAATAGGATACCGTATTTTTGACTGAGGGGATGCATGCAGTCTCCAGAACGGAGTACGGAGAAGGCAGGGGGTTATTGTTAGCATGGTGCAAGAGGGAATTGGGTGCACAAAGTCTCAGAAATTGGGGACAGTGGTGTTCTGGGTGGGGACACTGTGGTCCATAGTCTTCATTGCAGTGCTGTGAAAGTCCGAACCCTTGGTCTGGGGTTTGCAGTCAGGGGTTGTAGAATATTGACACATTTGTGGTGACGTGGAAAGGAGTCAGAGATTACAGGCAGTTCAGGAACCTCAGAGTCAGAAGTCAGAGAAAGGAGACAATCCACGGGAGCAGAGGGCATGCAACAGGAGCAGTCATTGGGAGCATGGTGTACCCCAGCTGCAGGGAGGGGCAAGGGCTGTGTACTCCAGAAGGAAAAACACAGGTTGGTGTACCAGCCTGTCTTCAGTCACTGTCCCTGGACTTGGTTGTCTCTGTACTGGGCTGCAGATGCTAACTTGAGACATCTGCAGCCTGTAGAGGGGAGGAGGGGCCGTTGTGAAGTTTGCTTGGGGGAGGGGGGGGGGTAGAGAATCGACCTCGGTAGGTGACCGTACACACGTGGGCGGTAGAGGGTGGGTAGAGGTCCACATGGGGCATGGCTATGTCATAAGTGATGGGCTTGGCATGGACTAGTCAGGCAGGAAAATGTGTGGAGCCTTACATTTCCTATAGGTTTCAGATCAGAGCGTGGTTAAAGATCAGAGAGCATTGCCATGTACGTCTAGACTTGTCCTGTGATCTGATACATCACACGTGCCACATTCTTTGGGAAACCTGATACCATGTGGTGTTGGACATAATCCCCTGCCACTGGCTTTGAAGGTGACCCCCAATGCTCAATTTCTTTGTCTTTGGGTCTTTCCAGGGATCCACAGGGGACCAGCGCGTCATCTCTCAGTCAACTGCACATCTCTGCATAAAGGAGGTCACAGATATCCTTTACGGGAAGGCCCATCATTATGTCAGACTTGCTCTGGATGAAGGTCGGCAGGCTTGAAGATTCACCAACTTTTCCGCCATCTCAGACTTCCCAAAAGTGCAGGCTACAATAAACTGTACCCATGTGGCGAAATGGGCAATAAGAGTGCAGGGCTGAGTGCAAATCCGACAGAGCCTACTGGACCAAGATCTCCATGGTGGTCGCCAGCCTTCTCATAGTGGCCCTGAGGCGTCCGCATGTTGGAGCTATGACATCAGACAAAACGCCAACGGATTCCTCCATCACTCGCTCTAGTCCTCTGAGTGACTGTTGACCCTCTGCCTGATGTTCGTTGCCCTGTTCTTTCATCTCCAGTATTGAGCTGGCAGCCACTTCCAAAGACTCATCATCTGAGTGGGACTGATGGTGTGGCTCATCTCCAGCAGCCCTCCGAGTGGCGGAGACCTAGGCTGTTCCTGCCTCCGACTGCTGCAGGGACGAGTCTGTGAGGTGCTCTGCAGAAAGTGAGCCTGGCTGTAGCCTCCTCAAACTCCGTGAGGGCAATAATGTCGGCCAACCCTCCCCCAGTCTGTAATCTTTCGTTCCAGCTGTGTGCCAGCTTGGCATCTATGAAAACAAAATGATGAACAAAGGTGGAGCAGAGGTTGGGTGAGATGCATGTCCGCTGTGTGTGGTGAGCCCTCCCTGGGAGGGCCAGAGGATGGAGTATGAACAGCGTGATGCGATGGTGGTGATGTGAAAGTGCCCGTGACGGGGGCGGCATGGTGTTGCAGTGGTTAGCATTGCAGGCTCACAACGCGAGCACCCATGTTCGATCCTATACCCGAGCCACTGTGGGTTTTGCACATTCGCCCCGTGTTTGCGTGCGTGTCACCCCACAACCCAAAATGATGTGGTGGTTAGGTGGATTGGCCACGCTAAATTGCCCCTTAATTGAAAAAAAAAGAATTGGCCACTCTAAATTTATACAAAGAAAATAAAAGAAAGTGTCCATGACAGAAGGGGTACTGATATGTATCCCCTAATGCGCGTGTGAGATTATCATAGAATTTACAGTGCAGAAGGAGGCCATTCGGCCCATCAAGTCTGCACCAGCTCTTGGAAAGAGCACCCAAGGTCAACACCTCCACCCTATCCCCATAAGCCAGTAACCCCACCCAACACTAAGGGCAATTTTGGACACTAAGGGCAATTTATCATGGCCAATCCACCTAACATGCACATCTTTGGACTGTGGGAGGAAACCGGAGCACCCGGAGGAAACCCACGCAGACACAGGGAGGATGTGCAGACTCCGCACAGACAGTGACCCAAGCTGGAATCGAACCTGGGACCCTGGAGCTGTGAAGCAATTGTGCTATCCACAATGCTACCGTGCCGCCCGCAAATTGATCTGTGAAGAGAATAGCTGTTTGAGTAGTTGATGCCATGCTGAGAGTTTGATGTTGGAGAGAGCTGAAGGATGACTTACCCTGGTGGGGCAGATGAGATTATTCATCCTCTTTCCTACAAGTGCCCATCCAATTTCCTTTTAAAATCACTCTTGTAGGCAGTAGCCTCTGAGTTCCATTCATAAGCCTTTGCACCAGACTGTTTCCATCCTTTTTAAAGTATGTTCTTGTGTTCCAGCTTTGTTAGGCAAGAGTTTGCCCCAACTCTATACTTTTCATTGATAATTTATTGCTCAATTGTTTGCTTCATTTCCATTGCTCTGCAGACATTCTAGTGATATAATTGGATTTGATATGATTAGAATTTCACTCTCTTATGAATGTCTTGAATTCTTTACAGCAAACAGTGTAATATTGTTTAAAAACTATTTAATATTCCATGTCTGGTAAGTTGACATTAGAGCTTTTTAATTATTATCTCTGCAACTGTATTGTCCAAATAATCAGTTTACTCGTAACGTGCATATTAATTGACCATTATAATATAATCATTATCCTCTAAAACAAATTGATTTCATTCCTAGGCAACTAGTAATCAGGCACTTCATGAGGTTTCATCATTTCCTGTAATGGGTTCCATCATTTGACTTTTTCATGACTTTTTGCAATGTCCTCACGATGATTGCTCAATCTTCCCCAGGATCAGCTTGTCATTGTGGATACTAAATATAGCTCCAAACCAGAGTGGAGTGCAACCTCTTTTTAAATCACTGAGCAAGCATCCAAGGTAACTTTCTTAAACACCTGAAGGGTTTTGCCCCTTTGCAGTATTTCCTCTTATCCCCATCACAATAGTAATGGAAGATTTCCCTTGAGCACTGCTTCTTCTCCAGATAGCATTCGTGACCACTAGAGGGTTGTTGAACTATGGCTTATGCTGTGAGTAAGGGTGAAGGGGCAGGCTGAGGTGTATCTCAGCTGGGATAGAGATTGAGCCCTGGTTAGTCTGACCCACACTCTGGCTGTCAACTAACTGACCACCTCCCCCTTTTGTTCGCTATTGTCAACAATATATTAAACTTTCATGATGTCACCAAGTACTCTCATCAACATACCTTTTAGAGTTTTTGGGGTTTAATGAGCCATTTGCATCCACTTAGAAGGGCTGGCACCAGAGTCTCCAGGCCCCCGCAATTCTCCAGTCCTCTATGCCGGGAATCACATGGGCGAGGACCACTATTGATATTTATCAGCATGGCCCTGACATGGTGGACCTTGCATTGGACCAATTCCATCCGAGGGCCATCCAGCCCTCCCCAAAAATGCACAACCTGCCCACCCCTCCCCTAGCAGACTACCCACCGTCGCCCCAGACAACCCCCCTAAAAAGAGAGACACCGCTAGAGACCCCCCAGATTCCACCTAAGCAAAGGGACCACCCAAATAAAGGAACCCCCCAACAGACCCCCGAACTAAAGGGACCCCCCAGAAACCCCGAAATAAAGGGAACCCCCAGAGTCTCCCAACTAAAGATGTCACCTTGTGACCTTCTAACTGATGGAACCCCCCATAGACCCCCTCACTAAAGTGAACCACCCCCCCCCAAGAGACCCTAGAACTAAAGGAACCCTCCACAGAAAGTCCCTAACTAGAGGGACACCCTCTATAGACCCGATAAATAAAAGGACCGCCCAGACCTCCTAACTAAAGCCCCCCCCAGAGACCTCCTAACTAAAGGGACCGCCTCCCACCTAGAGACCCCATAATTAAAGGGAGCCCCAGAGACCCTTGAGCAAAAGGGAGTCCCAGAGGCCCCCTAACTAAAGGGAGCCCCCCAGAGGCCCACTAACTAAAGGGAGCCCCCCCCCAGAGCCCCCTGAACTAAAGGAACCCCTGCAGAGACCCCCGAACTAAAGGGAGCCCGCAGAGACCCTGAACTAAATGGAGCCCACAGAGACCCCCCTAACTAAAGGGACCAACCCCATCTAGAGACCCCCTAACTAAAGGGACCCCCCATAGAGACCACATAACTAAAGGAACCCCCCCCCCCCCCCCCACACACACACACACACAGACCCCTGCTAAAGCACAACCCTGTCTGGAACCTGGAGAGAAGTCCAGATATGGGCAGTAAAACAAAATACTGTTGTAAAACTCACTTGGGCATACATCTACTGACTCAGACAGAGGAAGCACCACTTGTCTATTCCTGGAAAGAGAAAAGCAGTGACCTGTGTTTATACACCTCAAATCCTTTTGCTGCAAGCCATTCATTCATTTCTCTTAGTGAGCTATGATTGACAGTTTCAACAAACACAGCTTCATTCATCTCCCTTCATGGATGAGTAACTCTGAAGTAGTTCAAAGATCAAGCAGGGATGTCTGTAGGGTGTCCCTCAATCCAGGGTATCCCGGAGGGGCCCTCTATTTAGGAGGTCTCGGGAGGGAGGGCAGGAGGATCGGGTCACCCCCATACTTGGGGGAAGGGCTGAGGAACAAGAAAATCTGGAGGTGGGGGTCTGAATCACGATGCGAGGTGAGTGATGGGGAGCTGCTTTGCGATGGGGCGGGGGGGGGGGCTGATCCGTGATGTTGCGGGGGGGGGGGGGAGTTGGGGCTGCTTTGCAATGTAGGGGGGGCAGCTAGCTGTAGGACATCATTATTGGGCTACCTGTTCAAAATGGTGGCCGGATTGCAGGATTCCCTTGTGAGTCCCTTGTATTCCTCACCATGCATAAATTTGCATGCCGAGCGATACTGAATTGCTTTTGATTTGGGAGTGCAAATCAATTCCAATTCACCTCTGGTGGGAGTATATAGGGTGCGATCCAATGGCCAACCTGCTCCAGAAAAGCAGCTCGCCGCGGCGCAGCATGACCGATAAAAGCCGGGAGACAGTAAGTCAAAGTCTAATGTGCAGATTCCCAAGGTACCTGAGACTTTGGGAGTCATCCCCTTCGCAGCTTGATGAATGCTGTATGTTTCAGGGATACCTGTAATCCTGTATGGAATCAAAACATGAAGGATGGATTTTCACTTGGAATCCACATGGACTGAATTAGAGCTGGAGACAGTTGTTGAGGAAAAAGGCTTTGTATCTTTCCTACAACCATTACCACTCCTTTGCTTTATGTTCCATGGCAATTTGGCCATTTAATGTCTCTCTCCATCTGCCCAATACCAGACCTTCCCTTTTGTTCTCGGCATAAAACCCATCACATTTTACCTTCCTTCTCTTCTGAATATTCAGATTCGACTCAAAGCATTAACTGTCTCTTTTTCCACTGCTGCTGAGTATGCCAGACCTACTGAGTATTTCCAACGTTTTCTGTTTTCATTGAGAATTATGTGTCACCTTAGAAGTAATTGCTTTGAAAACTTTCTTTTCCTTTGGTTAGACTTGTAGGCGACAGAATTAAGGGCTGTCCAGTGTGCAGGATATTTTCAATTCCGAGATCTATTCTGCAGTCTCAGTTTTTCACCATATCTATTCATATTTTGAATGAGGAATACTCAAGTATAAAATCAAGTTTGCAGATGACAATAAGTTAAGAGGCATAATAGTTGTGTGAACAGGAGCAGAAACTTTGCAAGGGACACACAGACTAAATGAGGGGGTGGGGGGGAACTATAGATGAAGTTTAATGTGGGGAAGCGTGAGGCTCTTCTTATTGGATCTGTGAAAGACAAAATCAACATATTTTCTTAATAGTGTGAGAGTGGGAACCGTGGAGGAGCAAAGAGAATTAGGTGTCCATGTGCACAAATCACTAAAAGCTGGTGCGCAGTATTTGTTTATTTCTGCTTTTGTTCAAGGCCTTCAACACCCCAACATTAACCCCTTAGCGGTCCGACTTTATTTTCAAAATTTGAATTGCACAATAATGCTAAAAGAAGCACAAAACATTTACGATACAAGACATTCTACAAAAACTGCTGTATAATTCATGCAATGAGACAAAAAGCTTCATAAGGATCTTTAAGCTGTGTCTTCACATGAAACACATCTGTAATGGTGAAACCCGGGAGGCACCAGAGGGTGTTCCACATTGACTATAGCTGTCATCTTCCTTTTTCCTCATAAAGATTCCGCAGATTACCAACTGCCCCTCTGAGTTAAGGCCTGAATCTTTGTGAGTCTTGTCACACCTACTGGAGGAAGGTTACAGAATGAACAATCTCACAAGGTAAAACTTACGAGCCCATCAAAGTCCACTGACTTGATTAAAAAGTGGACCGCTCTTATCAATTAATGCTCTCCTTTGTGGAGGTAGCCTTCGAGATTTATTTTTGCTGCTCTGAATTTTGCAGGACATCCTCTTCCCCCAATGAAATGCTGCATAGGCTTCAGGGACTAATTGAAACTATAAACAATAAACTAATATCTGACCCATGAGGCTGACAGAAAAACATTTCTTCCAGTGGAGGAAATATCAGTCTCTAACTGCACATGATGACCTGCTAGCTCTCCATAAAGATGTCACACCTTCCCTGCGTCCTGGAAAAGCTGGAATAACTGAAAGCCTGGGAGCAGTCTCATTATTGTCGCTATCACTCAGGGTCTTGATGTTTCCAAATATCTGGGGCTGGATTCTCCGCCCACCATGCCACATTTCTGCCCCGACCCACCGGCGGGATTCTCCGGTACGCCGGCCGGTCAATGGGGTTTCCCACGCCGTCGGGAAAGCCCCAGGAGCCGGCAAAACGGAGAATCAGGCTGGCGGAGAATCTAGCCTCTGGATTTCGGAGAACAGTGAACATCAAAAAGAGTAATTAAACGTCTGGTCCTGTAAGAGCCAACTTTAATTCAAACGCTGAGGTTTACATGATATTTTAATTCAGACTCTAATAGCCTCTATCCTAGGTAGGCCTGAATACAATATGACAACAACTTATATTTTTCAGTTAATTTAGCATAATGAAATGTCCCAGGGGCTTCACAGGAATGTTTTCCTTTGTAGATTGCGCTTTGTGAGATTTATTTTTGTTGCTATGAATATTGCAGTACATTTTCTGTCCACAATTAAATGCTGGGCTTCAGGGACTCATTGAAACTTTGGGAATAAAGCAAAATTAGACGGCAAGACATCCTGTGGATAGAATCAAAGATTCCCTACAGTGCAGAAGGAGGCCATTCAACTCATCGAGACTGCACCGACCCTCTGAAAGAGTACCATACCCAGATCCACTCTCCCACAATATTCTTGTAACCTCACCTAAGGGGAAATTTATCGTAGCCAATCCACCTAACCTGCACATCTTTGGACTGTGGGAGGAAACTGGAGCACCCGGAGGAAACCCACAGAGACACGGGGAAAATGTGCAGACTCCCACAGTCACCCGAGGCTGGGATAGAACATAGGTCCCTGGGTACTGTGTTCTGTGAGGCAGCAGTGCTAACCACTGTGCCACTGCACCGCCCAGAGAGAAAGGTGCTACATAAAGACAAGGGGCTGGATTCTCCGCACCACGGTGCCGAAATCATGGCCGGCGCCGGGGCGGAGAATCCAGCTTGACGTAGAAATCGGGACCGGCCGGTTCGCCGATTCTCCGGGCCGAAAAGCAGCATCACCGGGGAGCATGCCGCGCCGCCTGGGGCCATTGCCAGAGGCCCACTCAGCAATCCTTCGCCCCCGACCGTCCGAAGTCCCGACGGCATGGAACTAACTTGGTCCAGCCGATCGGGATACTCACATGGCGGCTTGGTCGGGGGTGGACGGATCAGAGGTCAGGAGGGGCCTTATAGGTGGACGGCGAATGTTTGTGCGGGTGTTGAGGGTCGGGCACAGGCCATACGGGGGTCTCCTTTGTGGGTCTACCTCCGCAATCTGAGATGCCATGGCATGCTCGGCCTCTGATCCGGAGGTGCGGGGGCCCGTATCTGCAGCAAAAGCAGATTTGTAGCAGGGGCTACTCCGGGTCCCGGCTAGCCCCCTGCAGGGCTATGAATTTGTGTCCCTTTAATCTAGCATTTTCAGGAGTGACGCTGGCGTAGTGACATAGCCCCAATAATGGAGGATCCAGCACAAGTTCTATGTTTTCTCAGTATTGTCATAATGATTACCTTCTCTACAATTTTACCTCTTTATCCTTGTGAAGGATGTTCAGCAAAGGATAGAAGTAGCTAAAACTGCAGAGGAGTTGTATCCACTTATTTCATCATCTTCCACAGCGTCCCCCAACATCATCAGGTTACCCTTTATGGGACGAGTTCCTTTTATGTTGAGGATGCCCCCTCGGGTGGTCATTGTACATAGCTTTCCCCTTGTTCAATGCAAATTCTCTTAAAACAAGCACTGGATAACCTGATGTTATCACCATATTAAAACTGGGTGGGATTCTCCCTCTGACGCCAGAGTGTTGACGCCGTCGTAAAAACCGGAGAGTTTTACGACAGCATCATCGGACCGCAAAGTGTAGCGATCCTCTGCCTACAGGGGGCCAGCACGGCACTGGAGCGACTCACAGCGCTCCAGCTGCCGATAACGGCGTCAAATGGGCGCTGCGGGCCAGGCCATGGTTGAGGCCCCCCCACTGGGGTGGATCCCCCCCCCCCCCCACCAGGCCGCCCCCCCGCAGGATGGACGCCGAGGTCCCACCGAGTAAGACCACATGGTCTTACCCGGCGGGACTCGGGCTTTCTTGGCGGCCACTCGGCCCATCCCGGGAACCCGGCCCCCGACCAGCACCGCGCCAACTGCGCCAGCACCAATGGCGCTGATTCTCCGGTCACTGGAGAATCGGTGGACCGGCATCGGGGCGGCGTCGCGCGTATGGCACCTGGCCCGGCGCTTCTCCGACCTTGCCCCTGGGTCAGAGAATCCCGTCCAGGGTCTGCATGCAAGTATTGCTGTGAGGGAGATTGAGGAAAATATTCTGGAATATCAGAGTTGGTGACTTTCTTTATGACAGGGCAGTGTGAAGGGTTAATTGCCCAACTTCTAATTTGAAGAGTGAACAGTGTTCAAACATGCAAAGGACAAAGGGCAGAATTTCTGATTTGCCAACTTACCTGCCTTACCAATTCACTGATCTCTTTCCAGCACTAGTCTGCAGTCCTGGAATGAGAGAGTTTAATGCCATTGTCCTCTCTCTCTCGATGGCAGACAATGGATTTTCCCTCCAATGGAACTCAGCATGAGGGTCTGCAGCTCACCCCTTGTGAAAGTTGTGTTCTCTTCTATTGTACTTCCAGGCAATTAGAACATAGAACATAGAACATTAGAACGATACAGCGCAGTACAGGCCCTTCGGCCCACGATGTTGCACCGACATGAAAGTCAATAAACAAAAGCCATCTAACCTACACTATGCCATTATCATCCACATGCTTATCCAATAAACTTTTAAATGCCCTCAATGTTGGCGAGTTCACTACTGTTGCAGGTAGGGCATTCCACGGCCTCACCACTCTTTGCGTAAAGAACCTACCTCTGACCTCTGTCCTATATCTATTACCCCTCAGTTTAAGGCTATGTCCCCTCGTGCTAGCCATTTCCATCCGTGGGAGAAGGCTCTCACTGTCCACCCTATCTAACCCCCTGATCATTTTGTATGCCTCTATCAAGTCTCCTCTTAGCCTTCTTCTCTCTAACGAAAACAACCTCAAGTCCATCAGCCTTTCCTCATAAAATTTTCCCTCCATACCAGGCAACATCCTGGTAAATCTCCTCTGCACCCGTTCCAAAGCTTCCACGTCCTACCTATAATGAGGTGACCAGAACTGTACGCAATACTCCAAATGCGGCCGTACCAGAGTTTTGTACAGCTGCAACATGACCTCATGACTCCGAACTCAATCCTCTACCAATAAAGGCCAATACTCCATAGGCCTTCTTCACAACCCTATCAACCTGGGTGGCAACTTTCAGGGATCTATGTACATGGACACTGAGATCCCTCTGCTCATCCACACTTCCAAGAATTTTACCAATAGCCAAATATTCCGCATTCCTGTTATTCCTTCCAAAGTGAATCACCTCACACTTCTCTACATTAAACTCCATTTGCCACCTCTCAGCCCCAGCTCTGCAGCTTATCTATGTCCCTCTGTAACCTGCAACATCCTTCCGCACTGTCGACAACACCACCGACTTTAGTGTCGTCTGCAAATTTACTCACCCACCCTTCTGCGCCCTCCTCTACGTCATTTATAAAAATGACAAACAGCAAAGGCCCCAGAACAGATCCTTGTGGTACGCCACTTGTAACTGAACTCCATTCTGAACATTTCCCAACAACCACCACCCTCTGTCTTCCTTTCAGCTAGCCAATTTCTGATCCACATCTCTAAATCACCCTCAATCCCCAGCCTCCGTATTTTCTGCAATAGCCTACCGTGGAGAACCTTATCAAACGCTTTACTGAAATCCATATACACCACATCGACTGCTCTACCCTCGTCTACCTGTTCAGTCACCTTCTCAAAGAACTCGATAAGGTTTGTGAGGCATAACCTACCCCTTCACAAAGCCATACTGACTATCCCTAATCATATTATTCCTATCTAGATGATTATAAATCTTGTCTCTTATAATCCCCTCCAAGACTTTACCCACAACAGACATGAGGCTCACCGGTCTATAGTTGCCGGGGTTGTCTCTACTTCCCTTCTTGAACAAAGGAACCACATTTGCTGTCCTCCAGTCCTCTGGCACTATTCCTGTAGCCAATGATGACATAAAAATCAAAGCCAAAGGCTCAGCAATCTCTTCCCTGGCTTCCCAGAGAATCCTAGGATAAATCCATCGGGCCACAGGGACTTATCTATTTTCAGCCTGTCCAGAATTGCCAACACCTCTTCCCTACGTACCTCAATGCCATCTAGTCTAATAGCCTGGGTCTCAGCATTCTCCTCCACAACATTCTCTTTTTCCTGAGTGAATACTGACGAAAAATATTCATCTAGTATCTCGCCTATCTCTTCAGACTCCACACACAACTTCCCATCCCTGTCCCTTGACTGGCCCTACTCTTACCCTAGTCATTCTTTTATTCCTGACATACCTATAGAAAGCTTTTGGGTTTACCTTGATCCTACCTGCCAAATACTTCTCATGTCCCCTCCTTGCTCGTCTTAGCTCTCTCTTTAGATCCTTTCCTCGCTACCTTGTAACTATCAAGCGCCCCAACTGAAACTTCACACCTCATCTTCACATAGGCCTCCTTCTTCCTCTTAACAAGAGATTCCACTTCTTGGTAAACCACGGTTCCCTCGCTCGACGCCTTCCTCCCTGCCTGACCGGTACGTACTTATCAAGAACACACAGTAAACTGTTCCTTGAACAAGCTCCACATATCCAGTGTGCCCAACACTTGCAGCCCTACTTCTCCAACCTACCCCTCCCAAGTCCTGTCTAATGGCATCATAATTGCCCTTCCCCCAGCTATAGCTCTTGCCCTGTGGTGTATACTTATCCCTTTCCCATGACTAACCGTAAACGTCACCGAATTGTGGTCACTGTCTCCAAAGTGCTCACCTACCTCCAAATCTAACACCTGGCCCTGGTTCATTACCCAAAACAAAATCCAATGTGGCCTCGCCTCTTGTTGGCCTGTCAACATATTGTGTCAGGAAACCCTCCTGCACACATTGTACAAACAACGACCCATCTAATGTACTCGAACTATATCTTTTTCCAGTCAATATTTGGAAAGTTAAAGTCTCCCATAATAACTACCCTGTTACTTTCGCTCTTATCCAGAATCATCTTCGCCATCCTTTCCTCTACAACCCTAGAACTATTTGGAGGCCTATAGAAAACTCCCAAAAGGGTGACCTCTCCTTTCCTGTTCTAACCTCAGCCCATACTACCTCGGAAGAAGAGTCCCCATCTAGCATCCTCTCCCACCACCCTAATACTGTTCTTGACTAGCAGCACCACACCTCCCCCTCTTTTGCCTCCTTCTCTGAGCTTACTAAAAACACCTAAACCCCGAACCTGCAACAACCATTCCTGTCCCTGCTCTATCCATGTCTCCGAAATGGCCACAACATCGAAGTCCCAGGTACCAACCCATGCTGCCAGTTCCCCTACCTTATTTCGTATACTCCTGGCATTGAAGTAAACAAACTTCAAACCACCTACCTGAACACTGGCCCCCTCCTGCAAAGTCAAATCTGTGCTCCTGACCTTTATACTCTCAATCTCCCGTACCCTAAAACTACACTCCAGGTTCCCATGCCCTGCTGCATTAGTTTAAACCCCCCAAAGAGCACTAACAAATCTCCCCCCCCAGGATATTTGTGCCCTTCAGGTTCAGATGTAGACCATCCTGTCTGTAGAGGTCCCACCTTCCCCAGAAAGAGCCCCAGTTATCCAGAAATCTGAATCCCTCCCGCCTGCACCATCCCTGTAGCCACGTGTTTAATTGCTCTCTCTCCCTATTCTCATCTCATTATCACGTGGCACGGGCAACAACCCAGAGATAACAACTCTGTTTGTTCTAGTTCTGAGCTTCCATCCTAGCTCCCTGAAAGCCTGCCTGACATCCTTGTCCCCTTTCCTACCTATGTCGTTAGTGCCAATGTGGACCACGACTTGGGGCTGCTCTCCCTCCCCCTTAAGGACCCGGAAAACACGATCCGAGACATCACGTACCCTTGCACCTGGAGGCAACATACCAAACGTGAGTCTCTCTCGCTCCACAAAATCTCCTATCTGTGCCCCTGACTATCGAGTCCCCCAATTACTAATGCTCTGCTCCTCTCCCCCCTTCCCCTTCTGAGCAACAGGGACAGACTCCGTGCCAGAGGCCCCGTACCCCATGGCTTACCCCTGGTAAGTCGTCCCCCCACAAGTATCCAAAGCGGTATACTTGTTACTCAGGGAAACGACCGCAGGGGTCCCTGCACTGACTGCTTCTTCCCAGTCCCTCTTACAGTTACCCATCTATCTACAATCTTTGGTGTAACTAATTCCCTGAAGCTGCTATCTATGACCCCCTCTGCCTCCCGAATGATCCGAAGTTCATACAACTCCAGCTCCAGTTCACTAACTCGGTCTTGGAGGTGCTGGAGGTGGCTGCACTTCCTGCAGGTAAAATCAGCAGAGACACTAACGGCATCCCTCACCATCAAACATCCTGCAGGAGGAACATTGCACTCCCTTCCCTGCCATCCCTCTAACCTCCAACCAAGATCTGATTAATAAATAAATTTTTTAAAAAATAATAATGCAAATATGGCACTTACCTCACACCAATGGGTCTTATTATAGGTTAGAGGAGGAGGGCGGGTGGGAGACACTACACGTGTAGTGTCCCGGGTTTCCTCGCCACCAGAATTTATTGGTGCGGGGGGGGGGGGGGGGGGGGGGGGGGGCGGGGGGAACCTTCCCAGAAGCCCGCGGGCCGAACTTCCAGTTCCGGTCGAACTTCCGGTTCCCGCCCTTATATTAAAAAAAAAACACAGAAAAGAAGAACGGAAACGGGACCAGGTACGTGTTTTTTAATCAAATACTCACCTCCCGACGGGGCCCCTGCACGCCGCTCCCGCCGAAATGCCAGCTCTCTTATCAGGCTTTCCACTCCGAAACATGCTTTTGAATTGACACTGTCTGACACATCACCATCCATTAGCAGCATATCAAGTTCACTTACCGACCACAGAAAGGAAAATACTGTCATTGCGGCAAACAGAATAAAATTAGTAAATGCTGGAAATTCTCAGCAGGTTGCATCTGAACTGGAGGGGGACCAATATCCTGGGGGACAGATTTGCTAGTGCTACAAGGGAGGGTTTAAACTAGATTGGCAAGGGGATAGGATCCTCAGCAGCAGGGAAGCAAATGAGGGCTTAAAGGAGATGCATTACTTGGCAACGGCAAGCTGAATAGACATGATAGGCAGGAGCACGGCAGGGAGCAGGGAAAACTGTAGGATTAAATCGCATCTATTTCAATGGAAGAGGGCTGACAGGTAAGGCTGATGAACTCAGGGCATGGATAGGTATGTGGGACTGGGATATTATAGCAATAACTGAAGCATGGCTAAGGGAGGGGACAGGACTGGCAGCTTAATGTTCCAGGGCACAGGTGCTTTAGTCGGGACAAAGGTGGAGGAAAGAGAGGAGGGGGAGCTGCATTTTTGATTGAGGGGAGCATCACGGCAATAGTCAGAGATGAAATAACCGAGGGATCATCCACCGAGGCTTTGTGGGTGGAACTAAGAAATAAGAAGGGGATGGTGACCTTATTGGGGTTGTACTACAGGCCCCCAAGTAGCCAAAGAGAACTTGAAGAAACAAATATGCAGGGAGTTTAGGCAGACTTGCAGGAGTAATAAGGTTGTCATAGTAGGGGATTTTAATTTTCATAATATCGACTGGGATTGCCATAGTGTTAAGGGCTTAGCCATAGCAGAATTTGTTAAGTTTGCTCAGGATCTGCCTGCCAAATAGTGTCCCCCTTTGGCCCGGCTCCGCCACCCGCGGACCAACCTCCACCAGTGCCTCCAGCCCCTGCCAGAGCTCCCCCCTGCCCGCGGATCGGCTCTCCCCCGACTGTGCCGGTGTTGGACACAGTCCACAGCCGCTACGCCGAGTTCCCGACAGAAAATAGCATGAGGGACTTGCGCCTTCGGGAACTCGGCCAGTCGGGGGTGGAGCATTGGCGGGAGGGCCTCAGGTAACGTCCTGAGGCCATCCACACGGCGTGGGGCGTACTCCTAGAGTACGCCGCTGTGGAGGGGGCGGAGCATCGCAAAAGCGGCGCTGCCCCCGATTTCGGCACCAATGCGAATTCTCCGGCCGATCACCGAATGCAATGTCGGCGTCGGAGACCGGAGATTCACGCCCAGGTTTGATGAGGAATAGTCAGCGTGGCTTTGTGCATGGGAGATCATGCCTTACAAATTTGTTAGAGTTCTTTGATAAAGTGACCAGGAAGGTTGATGAGGGCAGGGTGGTAGAGGTGGTCAATATGGACTTCAGTAAGGCCTTTGATAAAGTTCCACATGGTAGGCTGCTCTGGAAGGTTAGATCACATGGAATCCAGGGAGAGCTTGTAAATTGGATATACAATTGGCTTGATAGTCGGAAGCAGAGGGTAATGGTGGAAGGATGCTTGTCAGAATGGAGACCTGTGACTAGTGGTGTCCCTCAGGGGTCAGTGCTGGGTCCATTGCTGTTTGTTATTTATATCAACGATTTGGATGAGAATGTACAAGGCATGATCAGTAAGTTTGCAGAAGACACTAAAATAGGTGGTATTGTAGACAGTGAGGAAGGTTATCAAAAATTGCAGCAGGATCTTGATGAGCTGGGGAAGTGGGCCGAGAAATGGCAAATGGAGTTCAATACAGATAAGTGTGAGGTGTTGCATTTTGGAAAGTCAAATCAAGGTAGGACTTTCACAGTGAATGGTAGGACCTTAGGGAATATCGTGGAACAGAGGGGCCATGGGGTTCAGGTGCATGGTTCTCTAAAGGTGGAGTCACAGGTAGATAGGGCAGTGAAGAAGGCTTTTGACATGCTGGACTTCATCAATCAGGGTATTGAGTATAGAAGTTGGGAAGTTATGTTGCAGTTGTACAGGATGTTGATGAGGCCGCACCTGGAGTATTGTGTTCAATTTTGGTCTCCTTACTGTAGGAAAGATGTTATTAAACTGGAGAGAGTACAGAAAGGATTTACAAGGATGTTGCCAGGACCCAAGGGACTGAGTTATAGGGAGTGACTGGACAGGCTAGGACTTTTTTCTTTGGAGGGTAGCAGACTGAGGGTGATCTTATAGAGGTCGAGAAGATCATGAGAGACATGGATAGGGTGAGTGCACTCAGTCTTTTCCCAGGGTTGGGGAATCGAGAACTAGAGGCCATAGGTTTAAGTTAAGAGGGGAAAGAATTAATGGGAACCTGAGGAGTGACTTTTTTAAACAGAGGGTGGTGTGTATGTGGAATGAGCTGCCGGAGGAAGTGGTTGAGGCAGAGACATTGACAACATTTAAAAGAGAGTTTGCATGAGGGGACCATTTAAAAGAAATGTTCAAAAGGTCCTACATGCCCCCCCCATGCCCAGCTGTGTCCCGCACCTACCCCTGACAATCCTTCATATTTCCAAAGCCAAGCTATTCTCTCCCAACCCACCCCATGACCCACCATATCCCCCAGGCCACTATCCATTGATGCACTGTACATTCAATAGAACCAATTGAACTCTATAGTGACAGTAGGATGTGTAAACCAGCTTTAAAAAATCATTCATAACTTTCTACTGTGTTAAAAAAAGTCATTTCATTTCGAAGGTGATAAATGTGCCAATCATGTAAGCCCTTTGAGGTATCAATACCAAAAGCCACAAACTCTCGAAAACCAATTAACCTTATGTCAATAAACATTGTAAACTTGAACCCAGAGATCAGGGAAAACATGTTATCCATCAAGCAATGCTTTCTCTGCGGTGCAGGATTCTAAACAAGGGTATGTGGAATGGGTGAGGCATGGGGAGTGCGTCGGGGCTGAAGGGGTGTGAAGCTCTGGGATGGTCTATCTGTGATGAAATTCCACAGCACCTGCCTCAGCACCCATCGTGGCTGCCTCCGAACTTTCCCCTGGGCAGCCAGCCCTTCTTCAGCCCCCCCCCCCCCCCCCCCCCCCCCCCCAAGTTCCAGCCCGGCCGAAAAATCTTGGGCTGGATTCTGAGGCTAGGTACCCGGCTCGAATGGAGAATCCGTGGGAGTATCACGACAGGAAAATCGGCATGAACCCCTCACCCATTCCGGTACCAGTGAGGGGCTAGCTCCAGCACCGCATGAAACACCTGCGGAACACACTGAAAACGGCTGGAGAATGGCCGGGTTCCGGGTCGCGCATGTGCCGGTCTGACGACCTGCACCGGTCGTGCTGGAAAACATGACGACGGCCATGCTCGAATCCTAACCTGCCAACCGCGATCCCACAGCCCACACTCTGGCCACCCCCACCAGGCCGCTCAGCCCTAGCAGAAGCCCCCCTGGCCAGCGGCATGGATTCCGGGTGAGTGTGATAGCAATGGACACTGTCCACAGCCAGCACGCCGGGTTCCCGACCGCTGGGACCACACATGGTGCGCGCCATCGGGAACATGGCCCATCGGGGGTGGAGCATCGTGGGTGGGCTGGCCAATGACTCGCCAAAGGCACGCGGCGTGCGTCCCGTGACGCCGGTTTGGAAGAGGCGGAGCATGGCAGACTGGCATCAAACCACCGCCTGTCCTGATTCTGCATCGGAATCCATTCTCTGCCCGGACGCCAATCATGATTTCGGTGCGGGCGACGGAGAATCCCACCCCACTGTCTTTACAGGTGCTTTCTCCCAAAGCAACAGGCCAAACCAGGGATTTCCCCAACTCCCGCTACCCTCCTCGTTCCCAAAAAGGCTGTTCAGCAATTTTGGGATGTTCTGATGTCATGTACGATGCTAGGAAAATGCTAATTAATTCCATCCCAAAATTTGAAGTGGCCCGCGAAGCTGCAAATACACCCTACTGATTTTCTTCATTGATTCGGGCAGCATGGTGGCACAGTGTTTAGCACTGCTGCCTCTCAGTGCCAGAGACCCGGTTCAATTCTGGTCTTGGGTGACTGTCTATGTGGAGTTTGCACTTTCTCCCCATGTTTGTGTGGGTTTCCTCCGGATGCTCTGGTTTCCACCCACAGTCCAAAGATGTGCGGGTCAGGTCGATTGGCCATGATAAATTGCAGTGATGTGCAGGTTTGGTTATGGGGTTATGGGGATAGAGTGGGGTGGACATTGGCGCAGTGCTCATTCAAAGGATCAATGTAAACTCGATGGGCCGAATGGCCTCCATCTGTACTGTAGGGATTCTATGATTCTATGAATTCAAGTTGATCGTAAGCTAATTTGCATGTGTGCACTCCCATACCACCCAATTTTGTTACTGCCCCTGGGAATCCAGTGTACCTGAGCACAGTCGCAAGCAAATCTGCCTCTAATGCTCTGGTCACTTTTCACGGGAATGAAGTGCAAAAGGAGCTATTAATGCAGGAGCCAAGGCTGTCACATTAATTGCCATGGTAAATCCATGCAGTTAATCATGTTACAATTTGCTGCACACTCACTGAGCAAAGGAAGACTCCGGAGTCTATCTTTCCTTAACAAGTTTATTCACATAATCCAGACTCCCTTTTCCTCTCTGGTTCAAATCCCTGCAAGAAAGAAGGATGGCACAATGAATACTTATGAGAAGCAAAGGTGCTGAGGGGATCCCAGTGAGAAATAAAGCAGGCTGAGCCCTCGCAACAAAAATGATGACTTCTGGCCATATTCTTCTGAGAAATTTATAGTTCTGTGCTGAATTGTTGCCTGTACAAACTGTACTCTGCTCCATCCACTGAGAAATTGGAACATTACAGAAAATCTGCCTCAGAACATGTGTCATGTTGTATTGCTTCAAATAAGCCTGTGAGAAATAAAATCATTTTAGCCCACTTGCTGAGAAAAATGACAGGAGCTTATTCAATACCTGTGAGAAAATATACCATGTGGGATCTATTGAGAAATAGCTTCATTATTCTTTCACAGCTAGAATTGCCATGAAGCTAAGGATAAAATTTCAGTCCGCAATGGCTGACATCTCAGTCACACAAGACTACCAAGAGGACATGGAGATATCGACATGGAGAGATTGAAAAAAATTGGAGTAATGTGCCAAGAGAGACATTTTATGCTTTTGTGCCAATGCACGA